>NC_077223.1:44089252-44458955 GCF_024763615.1 Phlebotomus papatasi
CTTATAAGATTTAAAAATTTTCTTTTTAATAATAGCGCCCCTAGCGGTGGTTTTATGAACTTGCGAGGTTAGAAGGGGAAGTGGCATTTCACGAGAGCTTTCCAAAAAGCCCTCACTTTTTAAATTCTGACAATTAGAACAGGAGTTATGGCCATTTTAAGAATTTTTTTTGGACCCTTATAGCTCGGGTCAGGGGGGTCGGGGGACCTTAAGTTTGATATTGATGGAAAGCTCTAAGGCCCAGCTATAACATACTAAAATTTGAGCCCGCTGAATGCCATAGGGGCGGAGCTATTGAGAAAACAAAAAAGGGGGTCTTCAAAATGGCGGAAGGAGGGGTGGGGGTGGGGGGTATATGCACCAAGTTGCAATTTTCACCCGATATATAACCTTTGCCGAAAACCGCAAGTCGATATCTCTTTTAGTTTAGGAGCTATTAAGCTCCAAAGAGCGGACGGACGTAACTTAGCCCCCCATATATTCGTATTCAGGAAGTGGCGAAACACATTTTGGCCAAGTTTGAGCTCGATCGGACGACATGAAATTATGTTAGGATTATAGTAGGTGAGATTATTAAGAATCTCACCTAATATTGGCGCGAAATAATTTGTCTAGTATCTTATGGCCTCTACACACTAGAGGAATTTATGTCCATATTGAAGCAAATTCCCTACGCTTATGTAGTAAAAACTCTTCAATATGGACATAAATTTCTCTAGTGTGTAGAGGCCATTAGCAACCAATCTCATTGATCAGCAGCCATCACTTTTGATTTTCCTCATATCAATCTCATTAACGGATGATCTTCTACCAGCTGATCAAGTATATAAGAGAGTGCACTGACCCAATTCGATCTCTACTCTTTTTTCTTTGCATTTTATCAAGTAGCTTTTCTATCAGTGCAGATTGCCAAACTATTTCCTCTAAAATTAATTTAATTCAGTATCATATTTTAGTATTTAATTAGTCAGTAAATTGTTGAGTTTTATTGAAATATCGTGAGTTCTTAATCAGTGAGAACAGTGAGAAAAAGCTGTGTTCATTGGAAAAGAAGTCCTCTGCCAGTCCAGCACGCACCATTGTATCTCATCGAGCGACCGTAGCCGTTTACACACATTTCGCATTCATCTCATTTACTTAAAGGTATATTTCACGTCTCATTCACATGTCAGCGTCAGCATACATTCCATCTCACATCTCTTTCTTGCATATATACTTAAAGGTAATTATCCTGAATTCCTGTCCAATAACTAAGAACGTAAAACTTAGCGGATGGTATTTTTATAGTATGGGATTACTTTTTTCGAACTGGCTTATGGCCTGTATATGGAATATCAGGCAATATAAACGAATTTGTTTACAAGGATATCTTTGGACTAGACATGTACCTCAAGATCGAAAAGAATTTGCTTTTGGTTTTTAAGTTTTAACCAAGCTAATAATCCCAAACACACTGCCAAGAATTTTAAAAAGTTGTTCAATCAGAACGAAATTGACCTTCTGGAATGGCCGGGACGATCTAAGGACCTCAATCCTGCACAGTAATAAAAATTAACACTATTATAGTGTGCAATCTTTCATATCACTATTATAGTGTTAAATTTGGAAAAAATGTTAATTTAAAATTATTTAATTTAAAGTTGTTGAATTTCAAGATGTTGAATTTGGTATTGTTGAATTTAGAAATTGTTGGATTTTTATGTGTAAATTCAAAAATTGTTGAATTCTGTTTATTGTTGAATTTTTTTTTTAATTTCGAAGATTTTGATTTTTTTGCTTTTTTAGACATTTTTATTGGTTTTTCTTGTAATCGGGATCTCCCCTAATGCGAAATGATTATATCTGATGCTCGGATCTTCACGATATACTTATTATTCATATAAATATTTGATGTTCTATATGACTTTTGCTCAATGAAAAGCATCTCGACTGAAGTATAAGTCTTAATTGGAAATTCAACAATTTTTACATAACTTTTGTTTAAAAATTCAACAACTTTTGTCTCAAAATTTAACAACTTTTGTTTAAAAATTCAACAACTTCTGTTGAAAAATTCAACAAATTTGGTTGAAATACACAAGGCTTCAAACTATAATAGTGTTAATTTTTGATCATGTGACAAAAAATACCATAAAGTTGTGTATTTTTTCACACTATAATAATGTGAAAAACTGTAATCATACTAGTGGTAATTTTTAGAATTTGTCAAACAGTTTTAAATCACGAAACATTGTTGAAAAATTTTTATGATTATAACAGTGAGAAATTTTACACAGATCGCAATTAAATTTTTTTATCAGATTTCACACTATTATAGTGTTAAAATTTTACACATTTTCAAATTAAACAACGTTGTTAAAAATTTTTCAACTATAACAGTGGCAATTTTCAATCACGTGACAATAAATGATCAAAATTTTGTGCATTTTTTAAACATTTTTCAATTAAACAACAAAAATGATCGATTTTGCACTATTACAGTAGTAAAATTTTACACATTTTTTTTACTGTGTGTTGAATTTAAAGGAAAAGATTGTCCAGAAGATAAATCTCTCGAATGTGACTAATTTGGAATAGTTTTAAGCAGATATCCACACTACATGAAATACAATCACATTAGAATAGTGTCAAATCCTGATTTCCTTAATGATCCTTCGTTGTCAAGCGCTTATTTTTTCCAAAAGTTAATTAACTATAAATACTAATTAATCCAAATTTAATTTTTAAATAGAATTCGTAAGTTATTAATTGCAGTAGAAGCCAAAAACTATCACTTCTTATAGAGTGTGCTATTTATATTGTCCCCTTAATATGTGCCATTTCAAGAATTTTTTTTACCGTACTAAATTTCTTGATAGAACTTTCAGGTTTTTTCTTCATATTCAAAATGTAATTATACTCAAGTTCATTTATTATTATTAGTTTCATCATTTAAAAGCACAATTTTCCGAAAAAATAAGGCATACATTACAGTGTCCGAAACTGTGGTATTCATCTTGTTGCCAATGTATAAATATTAAATAATTTAAATTTTAAACTTTGAAGTCTAGAAGTACAGTGCCCGCTTCGTTATCCAGATGATTGGGGGACAATATGACAGATGTCCGCTTCGCAATCCGGATGGATTTTTTGATTTTGTTCAACGTCTCGAAAATATAATACAAGTTTTTTCTCTAGAATTAGAATAAAAGTTTTAAAGAAGCTTAAAAAGACATAATTAGAGAATTCTATGCTATTATACTTCATTTATTAAACAAAAACATCACAGGATAATACATTTTCATTGCTGAACACACATGCATACATGACCTCAAAATGATTTTAAATGTAACCGTCCATAATTCGTCCGGATTACGGCGATCCGGATTAGAGAGCGGGCACTGTATTATCTTAATTTCAGTGGTTTTTGCATAAATTCTGTTTGATTCAGGGGATAGAGGTCTGTCACTCACAGTTTACTATGAATGACGATCAACCGATCCTGGAGACTGATTGGCGCCGATTTGCCGATTTGAGCGTATGATCGGCATCGATCAGCCGATCTGCCGCTCATGGTTCACATCTTTGCCCATTGTTCACCCTGCTAATTCCCTAGTTCAATTAGAACTTCGCTACTGCAACCATATCATAATAGTTGCAATAACTTGTTAAGTTGAGTATTAGGCAAAGTGCTGCTGCCTTGCAGTGTTAATTAATGAATCAAAGTTAACTAGAAACATTGTCGATAAGCGCAATTTTCGGGAAAATTTCTCTATTTAAATTTTGTGTGGAAAACTGTACGTGATAGAGGAGTTGTATATACGGAGCGTGCGATTCTGGCTTGCGGATAAATGGAAGAGTGCGAGACAGTTGCTTCTGTTTCCGACTCCACTGCTGACGCTTCATGCCTCAAATTCCGTCCGACTGAGGGCATATAAAAGCAATTGATCCACACAATCGAACAGTCGTTGCGAAATAGCCCAAGTGGAAACAGTGTGGAAAGCAAAGAGGAACTCTGGGTGCTGGTGAGATTATTAAAAAAAAAAGTGCGGAAGTCAAAGAGGTGCAAGTGCATAAAGGCAAGAAGATGCTCAAGATAGCCAAAGTTGCTGTTATCGTGTCAATTTTTGTGATTTTCGTGGCAGCTTATCCGCCAATTGACAACAATGAGACTCTCGAAGGTAAGTTTTTCTCTTTTTTTTTTTGGAGGGAATTGTGGACTATTTTTCTAGAAGTTACCTCAGTATAACATTTACCTGGGTTCTTCATGCCCTTTTTGGCGCGACAAGTGGCAATTAATGGTGCAACCTGTTGCGCATCTGCCACTCCAAGAGATTCAAGAGCTCGTGCCCAACACGATTCAGGGAATTAAAAGGGGACAAATATTGCAGAATAAACTAATTCGACGTTACATTACATAATGCTCAACACTTCTCCTTCGAATGGCTTTGGTTTGCGAAATTTCCAAAAATGTTGGATCATATCTTTCTCAGGAGTGGTTTATGTTGTGGTATTTGAATCATTTTAAGTCTTCGAAGCATTTTTGTTTATTTTTCTTCGCTTCGAAATAAATATAATTTTTAAGTAAGTGGCAAATTATGTGAGAAATTTTAATTAGTAAAACAAAATATTTCATTGGTGGTATAACAACTCAATGAATCAAACACTATGCTCATTTAAGTTGATTGCAGTACTATAATAATTGAATTTTAAATACTCTGATAATGAGACGATAAACTTCGAGTACGTAATAAATGTGTGAATACAAATTTGCTCTATGAATTGTAGTTAGATAATAAATATCAAAACACTTAAATTTAAATTCGTTTCCACTATTTTAATTTTATATAAAATAAAGTGAAATATATACATAAATAACAAAAAAGAAATTGATATAAATCTAATTTCTATTGTCTTATCTTTAATTTACATTTCTTAAATTCTGCGATAAATCTTTCAATTTTCAGTCATATTCATTTACTAATCAAGTGCAAAATATAATTTGAATAATTCTCAATTGTGCTTGAATGGCACTGAAATATTTATGTAACTTTTGTCAAAGTGAAATTACAGATTATTTAATTTTTCAAGTAAAGTTCTTAGATACTTATGCCTTAAACAGACTTAAGGCTTAATGCAACAGAATGCTTAATCGGAGACCCATGGAAATGTAGTCCAATCATTATTTTGATTATAAGTACGTTAAGCCGTCTCTGGGCTTAAGTAGTGAATGTGTCCAGCACATTATCGTTTTCATTTTCATGGTTGATCATCGACGCTAAGGCGGGGGTGGCTGCTATTACTCAAATATGACATTCTTTTAGCTTTGAAATATGACTTCAAGAACACTATGGTATTATATAATTTAGTTTAGACCAAATACAAATGAGCAATAAACTATTAAATTTTGTTCCATTTTGTTCAGTGAAAAATCTAAATCAGAACTTGAATCAAAATTTCACTCCTTCTAAAGTTACAAATTGAGGACAGGTAAAATATAATTTTTAAGGAAACAAATTAAAGTTTTAATTGCACTGAGCATTTGCAGTTGTCTTAATCTAAAAACTTTTTGTCGAGTTCGGTTCTTTAGTGAATAAGGTCGGATTTTCACTCGTTAATTCATTTCTTACAATCCGACTCGAATGGTTTGGCGCGTTGAATTTTTATATTTCTGCAGCTTTTTAAGTTATGAATTGTTGTAGGGTGAAAGGAATACCTATTGGCACTTTAACCCATTAAGGACATTTGAGTTACCGATGGCCCAAGAAAGAAATTTGACTACAACCATCTAAAGTTAAGTTTTCCTTTAAAAAGTTAGAAAAATTATTTTTCTAAGTTCTATTTGATTAAAATTGAAACTATTCACGAATACACCCTCAATTCATTACTGATCAACATTTATTGCCAAATAAGGTAAAGTGCCCTCAAGTCGACCGGTTCCTCAATTCGACAGGAAGAGTTACTTTTTCAATTTATTTATATTTGCACTAATTTGGCGTATGATCTAACATTAATACAGTAGACTCTTGCTCAATCGCCTCTTTTTCAATCGGGCGAAAAATTTTGTTGACAATTTTCACATTTATTTGTGAAGCTAATTTGCTCAAATTCGCTGTAGTTCTTTCTATTTTATCGTGATTCTTTATAATTGAGCGCTTTTTGTGGAATTTTCAAAGGCTTTGACGCCCAAATCTATCGATAAACCGGATGACATTTCGCCCCAAATTCCCATTTGAGAGAGTGTCTACTGTAGGCCAATTATTCCATAAATAAATACGAATTAGTGCAAATTAGTGACAACTTTATAGAATTTTACCATCAAACATTCAAATATTGACCCACCGGTCGAGTCGAGGAACCGGTCAACTCGAGGGCACTTTATCTTATCCTTCAAATTTTTAAGTTTTCCTTCTTTAAACCCTGTGATTTTGATCAAAATTCTCTCTGTCCCTAATTAAGGTGGCAGCCCTAATTACAAGGTTAATAACGGTCTATATTTTTAATTGTTTAAATTGATAGATCAACTACCTAAGAATATACCATAAAAAAATTCAGAAGCTAATTCGAAATATTTTCGAAGAGGGACGAAAGCAAAGAGCATCGAGCAGATTTGCAAGCATTCGGACAAACATTCAAAACTTTAAAGCGCGTTTTCTCCACTTATCTTTTTGACAATTCCTACGAAATGATAGGAAAGAATAAATTTATGGACCGAGTAAAAAGAATACATATAAACTCATCATCTTCAGTAATAAATTTTGTCCAGTTGAACCTAAATGGTATTTGAAAAAATATTTTTTAATATCTTTTACAGAGTGTTAAAATCAATGTTTCGTCTTAAAACATGCAGATTTTTAATAAAACCTTTAAAAAAGTTCATATTTAAAAATTTTCTCCGTATTTTTTTTTAGTTTAACTACGAAATATATACTTATGAAAATTCAAAATATTTTTAGATTTTTTTCTGAGGCAAGAATTACGAGCTGTAGATTTCCCGCCAATTAGGGAGTACAGCCAAAATCGGAAGCAGCCGAAATCCTGAAAACCAAAATCCCAAAAGCCAAAATTCGGAACGCCAAAAACCTGAAAGGAATGAAATTATTTGGAGTATAATGAGTATAATAATTTTCCAAGACACAGAAGATTTCTCTTTGCCTCCAGCAAGGGCGGGTGCAATCGTAGGAGTAGCTATGACACTTTTAAGAATTCAGGATTTTGGTTTTCGGGATTTAGTCCCAGTCGGGATTTTGGCTTTCGTGATTTTGACATTCGGGATTTTGACCGGGACCCATATAAACATATACCGAAAATTTGATGAAGCTTGCTCTTTTCCTTTTCATTGAAAAAGAGTCGCGAAAACCTGCTAGGTTCTGGCCTTCTAATTCAGGCTGCCCCCTTAAGTTTGGCTGTGCGTAATACGAATAAGTTATGAAAATTTTTCATATAATAAAATAACACTGAGAAAAAAGGGAGTGCGATTAGCTTTTTTCGTCGTAGCTTTAACACTTTTTAGGTGTAAAAATATATCAACATTTTTTAATGTTAATATTACACCTTTTTAAGGGTAAAATTAACATGAAAAAAGGTAACTCTAACCCCTAATACACCTAAAAGGCATAATATTTACACCGATTTCGGATCAATAATGCAGGATAAAATTAACATTTCCGGAATCCTATTTCAACTTTTTCGGATTTCTCTCAGTGAATCGATTTTGAAAAAAAGTTTTGGGTTAAAACCAATTTATTAATATATTCATATTTTTATCAAAGAAGAATACACATATCTATATACATAGCAAACGCAATCCTAATTGCCTATAAGAGATTCTGAGTCACTGTCCCTAATTGGGTATGCATTACTGTAGCTAATTTTATTGAACATGATGCGACTAACACAATAACTTTTTAATTTAAGTATTGAATTATATGCCGATAATACTTAAGAATACCCATAATTTATATGTGAGTTTTTTTTTATTTAAGTGTCAAATTTATTAACGCCTTCAAGGTAAAACGCGCTTCACGTTAACGTCCATTACTACTATATTATTACATCGAAACCGCAAAATAAAATGAGATAATATGTTTTTGGTCAATAAATTAGCAGATTGGCTAATAAAATAATAAAACTTTTGCTTATAAATAATTTAAAATGATTATTAAAAAAATCCATTTTGGACAATGAAAAATATGCTGAAAATGTCAAGATGTCTCAAGAATTTTTGACTATTTCTTGACATTATCAATTTATGATTTTCTTTTTATTTGTTTACCACTGATCAAGTTCAATTTTTACCAAAAAAAAAACAACCCAATCTGCTATAGCATTTATAAAATTAGTTGAAACTTTTAATATGCCAATCAAAGATATTTTACAATTTGGATTTAGTGAATAGATTAAAATATTGAGATTGTAAAACATGAAACATTTATTATCCTTGGGCATTGATGTGGAAATATTTAATTTTGATTACAAATGTTTATTTTATTTATTTACTTATTAAAAATATAACTATATCCATTTTATGTTCCTAGCCCGTGGGTCGATAGCGACAAGCTGTTGAAAATAAATGAGTGAATTTATATGTCCCTTATTAGGTTACGGTATACTAGATATTATTCACTTACTGTGGAAATTTAAAAAAAAAATCAAAAGAACTTTCTATAAGAGATTTATAACTTTCTTCTATGCTTTTAATTCGACTATGAAATAATTTGTAAATTTCATTTATTTCTGTCAAGATATTTGATTTGATTTTTTAATGGAAATTAGTCCAATTAAATCTTCTCGAAAGGTATCTTTTTAAAACATTGGAATAATTCAATAAGTGTCTCTTAAAAATGTTCACTATTGTCTAAAGTTCTAGCAAGTAAAACATACTTGCAATTTTGATAAATAGAAGGACGGGAGCGAAATTAAAAGCTTTTTTTTAATTCTTTAAATTTGTGCTTTTTATTTATTTGTTACTAAATGAAGTACTAGTTCATTTTTATCTCTATTATGCCCAAAGCACAATAATTTTTGTTTTGTAAACATGTTTTGATATTTCAATGAGAGTGAATGAAACATAGATCTATAGTCATGTCGCTCACTCTCACGGGAAATTTCGAAAACATGTTTACAAGCAAAAGTTATTGTGCGCTGATCATAATGCCCAACGCACAATAATTTTTGTTTGTAAACATGTTTTCAAAATTTCCCATGAGAATGAGCGAGATGACTAGATCTAGATCTCGCTCACTCTCATCGAAATGCCAATAACATCTTTACTAAACAAAAGTTATTGTGCGTTGGTCATTACTCTGAATACTTTTTGTTTAATTTTTAAGAGATATTATGATTTGAATATGAAATGGTGCTAAAAATTACAATACATTATAGAATTTGAAATATTCAGTCCAAATATAAAATTTATAAAACGTCTATAAGAGTCAATGATTTATGAAATGCTTCGATAAATGGTTTTAGTTTTAAAGTGTCAATTTTAAACCATTTCTATGTAGTCTAAATTCACATTTAAATTGTGTATGTTTTATAATGTAAAAGTTGTTAAAGTTGTTTTTTATATTCCATACAACTTATTCTAAAATTGCTTTAATTGCGGCAATAACGAGTTCTAGTTTTATAACTACTTAAATTAAAATGTAATTTAAGATGTATGAAAAAATATTTATTTAGTAAGTGAAGAAAACCCTATTTGAGGCTTAAAACAAGCCTTAGTTTGAATATAATATGGGACGTGGCTTTAGTCTGATAAATATGTTCAATCGTTATGGATTAGAACAGTCTTTAGGATAATCTAGGTTTAAAATGCGAGTTTTGGAGTAGAGATTTACCACGATTAATATTATTTTTACCTTTTAAGAATGGAAGGAAAGTTAATACATTATAATCTTAAAATGTCGCTTAATTTTTTATTTTAATTCAAAATTTCTTTTGTGAGAAGAATTAATCCGCAGACTCGGAAATCGCGCAATGTAACACTGGTAGGGGTGGCCCAACGCCCAACAAGGTAACTTTTGTTAAGGTAGTAGTTTATAAGACAACTCAGAATGAACTGCCAGCTCAGAGAGAGTATAATACCATCGAAAGCCCCATTCTCTCTGTGTGCTAAAGATGTTACACCCTTCACCTCAGAGGGACAATGCACATTGTGAACCCAATCAGTCTTTAGGGAATTCAGAATAACGGCAGAGACTTTAGCCGCGGAACCGATTAGTCTTACACTTGATAAATTTTACTTGTTATAGAGTTAAGAAACCTCAAAACCATGATTTCCTCTTCTATAGTTTTTATTTTTTAATAAATGATAGGGTAAGTGTGCCAAATTTCGGCATAGTTGCATGCAAGCGCCAAAGTCTCAAGTTTGAAATGTAATATTTTTAATAAAAATTGATTTTTTTTTATTCCTTCTTCTTAAAGAGTGTTGCTTGGAACCTTGTTAACCGTTTATCATCTTTATTTACTCTAAAATCATTCTTAATACATTTTAAAATGAATAAAAATATAGACATAGCTCTGGTGCCCTATTTCGGCCACCTTCATTCTCATAGTTCTTTGCCCTTAGGGAATTCTTTCAATGTCTTTTTCATGTCATCTCGTTTGTCGAACCTACATTTTTTGTTATTCTTTTGCATTGTATAATCCATAGAGTATGTAAAAACAAAAAAAATCATGGAAATTCGAGGAACAAAAAAGGTGGCCGGAATTGCAAGCTGGCCGGAATTTGGCACACTTACCCTAATTCGACTATATTTAACTTTCAGGAATAAAAGAGTACCGCTTGACAAATTGTTGAAATTTAAAACTTACGACCATGATACTTTGCTCTTTGATTTGAATCCTTTAATAACTTTGTTCATCTAAACAATTAATGCAATATCAATAGTAAAGACATATATATCTTCCTCAAGAGTTCGGGTAATTTGTAAAGTGCTATTCACTTGGGCACCCATATTATTTTTAAAATATTGTAAATTGTCATACAGAATTTTGCGGTAAGCCGATTTATTAATCCCTAGCTAAGTAGAAATTTTAAATTTTATCATTCATAAATACTAAATCTTCTTAAGCTTTAATTATTTTAAAGCAAGAGATTAAAAAGGTAAGAGCCTAAGCCTATACATTGTAAGAAATTTACGTCAAAATATTATATTTTGAAATATTAAAAGAAAATATTGAATTATAGTATAATTATAATTTCTCACAACGCGTAGAGGCCCTTTAAAAGTTAAATTCAAAAATTAGTAATGATATTAAGATTAATCTGAATTACTTCTGAATTTCATAATAAAAAAAAAAACGTCATAAATAATACAATTAAATTTTATATAAATTTTATTTCGCAAATTGCAGAAGATGGAGACATAAAACTTTGGGAGATTGAACGAGAATGTGCCATGGTTGGAGGACTCTGCGTTCACAAGGATGATTGCGATCATGTGACATCAACTACAGGCCTATGTCCTTCCAACAAGCGTTATGGCGTCGAATGCTGCTACAAATGTAAGAAAATTTTAATTTAAAATATAAAATTACTGAAGATCTTTCTAATCGATTAATGAATAGTGAAATACCGCATCACAACGTGCAAGAATCATCTGGGCGAATGCATGGATCGATGTCATCATAGCCTGCAACGAACATCAACTGACTGTCCGGGTCAGGTCTGCTGTGTCCTGATCTAATGTGATCCACAGAATGATTCTTTCGAGTACAAAACGGAGGGCCGATTCGAGGGATGTCAGCACTAAATCTCTTTTATACATTTATTACATAATTTATTGATTAGATTGTACTGTAAAACCAAAATGTCTCAATAAATCTGGACCAAAACTATGATGTAAACCTTCATATTTGACAAAGGATTTCGTCAAGGATTTCGTCTTCTCAAGTTAAAATATTCATTTATACAAATAACCTTTTAAAAAAAATTATTTGTAACTACTTCAGAATGAGGAATCTTTAATTTTCCAGAAAATATTTAAAGAGAAATTATTGCTTTCTCAACATTGATGGACGTACATAAAAATTTTAATCCATATCGTTTGATCGTTTTATTTACATTCAACTGACCCAGTAATTTACACTAAAGTTATAATCATTTAGTGATTTCTCATGTTTTCACTCGTACAGTGACTGATAAATTGTTAGATGAATGTTTATTCCAGCTTCCGAATTCACTTTATAATTTGAGACGAATGAATTCTCTGAATTCACATAAGTTCAAACTCTATTGATTAAAATGTGAAGGTCAACTGAGGAATTTTTTGTGCTACATTTTATTTGTAATCAACATTAAAAAATATTTGCATATATAACTTCAACAGAAGATGGCATGAGCAAGTCTTCAAAAAAATATTTTGGCAATAGCGAATCTGCAAAATTTGTGTATGATTTCCCCTTCTATTTTCGACTATCTGTGACATTTTTTTTTAATAAATAACAAAATTGTTTTAATGTTTGTAAACACGCAGTTGTTGACACAATTCTCCAAGTGAGACAATCACGAGGTTCTGATAAGGAGGAAGAAAATTCGCGCAAAAGATGAATTGAATTAAGTGAATGGGTTTTATATTAAAATTGACGCCAAATTGGTCAACTGACTCTACTTGCAATCCCCTCAATGTGACACTGTGATTTAATTTTTCGCCAGGTCAGAGGGCAGTACATTTCATTGGATCGTTTCTCCTCACCAGCTGATTCCTCTCAAAAATTTAGACGCAACATTGGCTTAAATGGTGTAATATAAGGGGCAAATAAGTTCCAGAATTTTAGTTTTTTGTAACACGGAATACAGACAAAACGTTAAGCTTTAAACTTAACCAAAAATATATTCAAATTTGACATGTTTCCGTATGACACAAGTGCGATCAGTCTTTTAATCAGATTGTGCAGAATTCTGAAAAAAAATTGTTAGAGATATCAATTTCGGATATTCAGTAATCTTCATACTTGATTCGAACTTGATAGCTTGGAAACCTGATAGCTCTATACGAGAAAAAATGTTAAGTCCTATAATTTGCAATTTTCAACAAAATCGATCATCAAATTACGTCAAAATATGTCAAAATGCTTTATTTTGACGAAAATAACCACAATACGCTATTGTCGTATCATACATCGTGTACAACTTTCCAACTTCATTGTTCAATACACAGGAAATATTCAAATAACAAATATTTTTTTGTACAGAAATATGAAAAGATATTTATTTAAGGGCTTACTGAGGTCAAAAAACATCTTTCCTCTACTTTACTGCTCGAACTCAAAGAGAGAGCAGTTATATAATCCACTTTTTTCAACTTGGGACACGGCTAGAGGCCAAACGAGAAGATATATCGACTTCCGGTCTTCGACGACCCCCCCCCCCATAAGTCAACATTATCTAGGACAGTCTTTATTTCTTTTTTCTTCTTGTTTGGACACCTATATTCGAAAAAACATTTCGATATCGAATTTTCGAACATCTAAGTTTAAACACCTTGAAGGGCCTATTTTCAACGGATTTGCTTAAATTTGGATTTTTTTGAAAGATCTTGAAATTTCCAACCCGACTGCCTTGAACTTAATCGGCAGTGAATTTGTAAATGATTAATTTTCTTGGATTTAGTTTTTCATTTGTTCATATGCTTGTCACTCCTGCTAAAATATTTTAAACCTACTTTTCTTAAACATTTTCTTATTTCGAAACATATTTTCTTAATTTATCAATCAATTTAATCGGTGGTAAAGCGGTATGTACCTTAAAAGCATGCGAAAAGATAATATATGGATAGCTCTTTCTCGTGAGTTTGAGCACTCCGCAAAGCTGAAACGCTTTGCCATCTCTCTTTTTAAAAGAAAAATCGTCGGTTGCGTCTACCTCTGTCGTATCTGCATTTGTTTTGTATCTGCATTCGGAGTAAGCTACAATACAGACGTCCCCACTTGCATGAAATGCTGACACAAATGAAATGCAGATACGACAGAGGTAACCGCAACCGACGAAATATAGCTATATTTGTGTTGAAGAGTTCAACTCTTGTGTTCAATACTATTCTTTTTTAATTGAATCCTCTTAATGACCACTCATGTGAAACTTATTCTCAGCGATTTGTCATTGAATTAAATAAAATACTATTGTGAAATTTGTTTATTATATTTATAAAGAAAGATATTTACGAGTTACGAAGAGGCTTACGAGCCTTTTTAGCATATAAGTGTGTTATTACTATTAATTTGCATTTGTAATGATTCCACTTATTTCTAGATTCAGAGCAAGTCTAGAAATATCTATGACATGAAAGAAAACATATAAAGTAACTTGAGTATCTTGTTCTGTATAGGCAAAATTCTGTAACAGCATGACAATATCATATGACAAATTTTCGTGGTAAAACTCGAAAGCAGGTCTACAGCATTGAATAGCCATTCCAAAGAAATCTATGAAGCTCTGAGTGATTCATATGAATCCCATTTTCCAATACTTTTGCCGATTTTACCATTGAAAAACTTTTACAGTTTTCATATGACATTGTTTGAATTTCAATAAACGAAAAAGCGTCATTTAGTTTGTTCAAGATCGAAATTAAACTTTTCTATTGGGTTATTCTCAGTCGATTTGGTCAAACTTAAATATCTTTAAAAGGTTTTGAAATTTTAAAATGCTCATCGGTAAATAATAATAATTGAATTACTGGTAATTAAAATTTTTTAATAAACAAAAATATCTTTTACCGTTTGATTTGAACATTTGGGAAAGAGATAAAAGAAAGTATGGAACATTAGGATGTGTTGACCTTCGTATGTAATTTAATACGTTATGTTATATTCTCTGAGTGAGTGACTCTTATACCCTTTACA
Source organism: Phlebotomus papatasi (assembly GCF_024763615.1). Lineage (NCBI taxonomy): Eukaryota > Metazoa > Arthropoda > Insecta > Diptera > Psychodidae > Phlebotomus > Phlebotomus papatasi. The sequence goes on from NC_077223.1 coordinate 44,104,079, forward strand.
TATTATGAGAAGTTTATGTTTAATTTCTCTTCACTGGTAAATATAAAAAGTGAAATTGTTTTTTTTTTTTTTAGAAAAAATGGATCATATTTGATCCTTTGAAAAGTTCATTCGTATCTCTTGTATCATACTTATCTCATTTGAGCGAAAATCAAAAATGGTTTTTTTCATTGTTTTGATTCGTTTATTCCGGAGTTAATTAGGTGTCAAAACAGCGATCTTTCAAAGGATTCTTCTTTTAGGTATGTAGTGTGTGGATACCAATAGATTCTTCAAAATTCTATTTAAATTCCCAAAATGTTTAAATATTCTGTTAGTGAGATGCCCGTTGATGCCAGAATATAATTTCAATTGGGCTTTTGTGGAAACAGAACAACGACAAAAGAGGAGAGAATGTCAAGTTCAATGTGACTGAATTGGGGCAATGACGAAGACAGCCGCCAAATGGCGAAATTATCGTCAAATAGGCTAATTTTGGGTCAATCAGTGCCTCTCCTCCGCAGGGACAGCATCTTCCGCATGAGTATTGAAATGTGTATGATAGAGTAGAAAAGGAAGGACTTTTTGGTGGGAAATTCTGTCTTTGGGAAAATGAAAGGGAAGAATTGATGTGTGGTAAAGAAAGGGAATTCAAACCCAATCCATTATCGTCATTTTCATTTCATTCCGCACTCCAATTGCCCAACGGCAGTGTTCGTTTCCTCTTACAGAGAAAAGCCTTCCAACACTCCTTTTCAGAGGGGCTATGCCTGGGATTTCAACTCCCGTCTATTGAGCCATAGAGTTTTGTATGTTTTATACATAATACACCCGCCAGCATGTAGCCATCATTCTTCATTTTCCTATGGCAACCGACCATTGTCGTCTTTATGTACATTATTCACCCATTGCCTTACCCCTTGCTCTCAAAGACTTTTACCAAAGGAGGGCAAAAGGATTCTATTTTTACCCTTTGCCACCTTTGACTTTATCAATTCCTATGAAATTCGTCATTTGTACTTTATACTTTCAATAAAATTATCACGCGAGAAATTGCAAAATGAAAAGCATATATTATCACATATTATTTTAGTGACAAGGTTGGTTAATTCGCTGCATGTGGTGCACTTTTATTAAAAGTTTTATGGAGTGTTTTTTACAGCTTAAAAAGCTTCTATTGATTATGATAAGAGAGATCATCTCAGTGTCAAAATATGTCCATTCTAATATTATTCCTGATGGGATTCATTTAATGTTTGACAAGTTATAAGAATTATAAGAGAAGGGAACTTAAGATAACAACCATCTTTCAATTGTGTCAGAGTTAAACTCTCCAGGGTGATTGATATATTGGACTTATTCCTCTCGTTCAGTAATAACCTTCCCGATTTGAAAACTCTCTCCGGTTGAGATTTTTCCTTTACCAATTCGAAGGTATATCAGAGAGAACTTACCTAAAAACCCGTTGGAAGTTCGAATGTTTAAACCAACGAGTTACACAAAAGTGAGTAAGTTCATGAAATGGACGTTTATCTTAATAAAATTGCAATTAAAATGTTCTGCCATCCGGAAATTCCACAAAAATACACAAAATTCACTTTTTGCAGCAAACTTTTGTACACTGTTGTTGACATTGTTGATGATTGAAGTGTCAAAAATATCGAAATTCGAAATTGCAGAACAATCAGCGCTAAAGCGGCGAGTACATGAACTTGCACTTTAGGCTTCCGGTAGATTTTCGAATGGGTTTGGCTTGGCTTTGGGTTAGCTTTGTCTCTTCGAAAGGTTATTACTGAACGGATCCATTGAGGTACATAGCAGTTTCTTCAATAAGAAACACATTAACGACCTTCAGCACCCGCTTAAGGGTAGAGGGATTATTTGTGTCATGAGCGAAAGAGTAGGATTAAAAAGCTCAGTTTTTGACTGGGCTAACGATTGTCGAATAGATCACGCGCTCTGTATTTCATGCAGTTACAGGCTTAAAGGCTTCGCACACACTCTGGTTTCGAACATGTCATATTTTTCCATATTTCAGAAAATTTCAAGATTTTTCAGAACATATATGTGACTTAAGAAGTCTAGCTATTAAAATATATCGCAATAGTTAGGTTAGATTCATTGAAGGAATATGAGAAAAATATGAAGTGTTCGAAGCCAGAGTGTGTGCTATGCCTGAAAGCCTTCCCCTACGTAAAAATCTCTTATCATAAGGAAGTGGGTTCTGATTGCGGGAATGAGGAAGGCTCGTGGTAATAAATCCCTATCATCAGAATACTTGGATATACTCAATGAAAATTCAAGTTAAAAAAAATTTGAAGAAATAAGTATATATTTAGGTGTTTTTAATCAATTAATAAAACAGTTCAAATAAAGTTAAACAAAAAAATAAAAAGTGACAGTACACCAAGTATAAAGATCGTTATCGCCTTGTCACAAAACAACAGCGCATTAGTTCGCTAAAAAAAATCCAATCTCATCAGTGAATGCACCGAGAATTATGTAAGATATTATTAATTGGAATTATAAGATTGTTGTAGGGAGCACAAGATTGATTTGGTGCGGCATCTCCTTATCTCCAGTGACTCACACCCATAGAGCATGAACTGTTGAACTTGTGCTGAAGAAAATTCCACTGGAAGGCAAATGGGGCAAAAAATGGAGCGTATGAGAGCCCCCTAAGTTAGTCGTTCTCTATCATTTCATCCACTGCTGTGCCTGAGGCTTTGATATGAGAGAAGGAAAACTCTGCTTGAGCTCACAAGATCCCAAATGTTGCCCACGGCGAGTAACTGCCTCTGGGGTCACCGAGAATATTCGTGCTCTCTCTCTTGGATATAGTCTATCGTTCTGATGGCCTCGGGCGCCGTCTCTTTGGGGATCCACTCCTTGAATTATTTCCACTCACTCCCACACATCTACCCTCTGTACCCCCCTCACTCTGCCTCGGTTTCTCTCTGGGCACATGAAAAACAAATTTTCTTATCATGAATCCAGAGAAGGTGGAGAACTTCTATAGCGTCATTTTGTATGAAATTGTTCAACTTTTTAATCTCCCAAAAGACTACAGGGAATTCATCGCATGGGAACAACAAACCCAACCTTCAAAAAAAAAAGAGCTCCGATTTGCAATAAATCTGCAGGATAGATGGCAAGGAGGTATAATTGCACGGAAAAGCGCTGAAAGTGTGGACAAAGTTTCCATCGACGTCGTGGGAGTAGAAGTGACAAAGAAGGAGCCAAGAAATCGAAGAATCTCGCAGCTGAGAAACTCTTATAGTATGAGTCTCAACATCCCCCAAAGGTATTTACTCCAAGATTTTTTTTCTCAGAGATTCACTGTATTTTTCGCACACTCATCGACTACTGAAAGGTAGTCTACAACACCCCCACTGTATCCAACTCCATATCCTCTCCCAAAGATTTCTCCGTGTTTGCGGACAATTTCTTTTCCAATGAAAACATAATTGTCATTCTCGGAAATAGTTCTTCTCAAGAAAGATTTCTTCATTTCTTTCAGCACGGATGAATGCATATAAAATCCTCAGTGGATTTCAATTATAAATCACAACTTTTGCAATTCTAGGAACTTTTCTGGATGACATGAATTGCAAATTACTTTATGGATCACACGACTAAATATCGTAAGGAAACTTTGATAAAATGTTTCATATTTTAGTTTCATATAGATATTCCAAATTCTAATAATTTCTATTAATCTATAAACGGGATTGAAATTAAAATTGTAATTTTTGAAATTCGGATCATTATACGTAAGTTTATGTTAAGAAACAGTAATTAAACTGTTTAGTTTACATTTTTTTTATACATTTTGTAAAGGGACAGATAATCCTAACCGGCTTATGTAGGTGAGATTCTTAACGTGAGCTAACTCGGAGTGCATGCAAATTCGATTTGGAGCTGAAGTTGGGAGACGCCATTCAGTTATCTTGAATCAAATTCGTGAAATTATACAAATTTTGTATTTAAACCAAAATATCAAGGATTTGGATGAACTGACAGAAAAGTGTTATATGGGTGAAATGTAGACCAGAATGTTCTCTATAATTTTGCCGTAGAACTTGAACTCATCGATTACTCAGAAGCCAAGATAAGCGAGGTTTTTTGTTTCTTAACTCGTTTTTTCATCCAGAGTGCCCCAAGTAGTCATTTGTTGAACTTCAACTATATCAAAGAATTGTTGTATTTTGCGGGACTTTCCATTTAAACCCCTATTTTAAGTGTCTTGGTGGAGTAGAGGCAGTCAAATTGGCATCTGAGTGATTTCAAAGCGTTATTATTGGAAAAATCAATTTTTTCACACTTAAACGGCAAAATCGGAGTGATAGCGTAGTCTGAGTGGAAAATGATGTATGGACGAAATGTAGAGACAAATGTGCTCTACAATTATGTTGAAGTAATCATCAAAATCGGTTCAGCGACATTCGAGATAATTGAGGTTATGTGATATTGAAATTAGTTTCTTGACTGTGGCGCCCCTGGTGTTGGTCCCACGAAGTTCAAATATTCTAGAAAGTTGTAGCATTTGGTGAGATCTTTCGTTTAAGCCCTCATTCATCAAAATCGGTCACATAGAACCGGAGATATGATTTTTTGAATTTCGTGAACTTTGACCCCTCATATCTCCGGTTCTATTAAAACCACAGCGCGCATACGCACCATTTTGGAAACGTCCTAGACTGGACTACAACATACTAAAATTTCATTAACTTGCACAATGCCGTTTTTGAGAAAAGTGACTTTGAATTTCGATGAATTTTGACGCTATCACAGCGCCACCTGTGGTGACTTTTTGAACTTCCATCTGAAAGTGCTCATCGAGACGAAACCAAAAAGGTAAAATTTAGGTCGCTATGTTAATTAGAACCGGAGATAGAGGCCGGTCAATGTTCGAACTTTGACCCCTTATAGCTCGGGTCAGGGGTTATGGATCGACTTAAGGTTTTTTTTGTTTGATAGGTATAATCAACGGCTACAACATATTAAATTTTCAGCCCGATGCACAATGGAATTTTTGAGTTATTTAACTTTTAAGATTTAAAAATTTTCTTTTTAAAAAAAGCGCCCCTAGCGGTGGTTTTATGAACTTGCGATGTTAGAAGGGGAAGTGGCATTTCACGAGAGCTTTCCAAAAAGCCCTCACTTTTTAAATTCTGACAATTAGAACCGGAGTTATGGCCATTTTAAGAAATTTTTTTTGGACCCTTATAGCTCGGGTCAGGGGGGTCGGGGGACCTTAAGTTTGGTATTTATGGAAAGCTCTAAGGCCCAGCTATAACATACTAAAATTTGAGTCCGCTGAATGCCATAGGGGCGGAGCTATTGAGAAAACAAAAAAAGGGGGGTCTTCAAAATGGCGGAAGGAGGGGTGGGGGGTGGGGGGTCTATGCACCAAGTTGCAATTTTCACCCGATATATAACCTTTGCCGAAAACCGCAAGTCGATATCTTTTTTAGTTTAGGAGCTATTAAGCTCCAAAGAGCGGCCGGCCGGGAACGTAACTTAGCCACATATATATTCGGAATCAGGAAGTGGCGAAACACATTTTGGCCAAATTTGAGGTCGATCGGACGACATGAAATTTTGTTAGGATTATAGTAGGTGAGATTGTTAAGAATCTCACCTAATAACAAGGCGTGCGAGCTTTTGGTGCATGGTTATACTCATGCGAGGACTTTGATTCAAGGGGTTGATAACTGTACCGGTTATGGTTCACTTAAGCGCTAGTCTGCAGAACTTTTGTATAAATTGTTCCGATTTTCCGATCTTACGCCGATCTACGGATCTCCTGTCGATTTCGCTTAGATCTGCCAGTCTCGTTTCTTAAAACCAGGAACTTTTTCTAATTTTTGTCTTTCTCAAACTATTCAAAATAAACAGTGGGAAGTGATTAATTCAGATGCGACATGGTAGCTTAAATACTTTCCAAGAGGTATCGGGTTTGCTTGACGCAATTCGGTATATTCAGAGTCATTTTTTTTTGTTTGTCAGAAAATAAGGTAAATGTCCTAATTCAAAACCATTTCCAGGTGCTTTAACTTTGACAGAAGATTCAACACATTAAGTTCATATTTTTTCTGAAGAGAATTACATAAATTTACTCCTTGGCTCTTCTATAGAAGGTTACTGTTTAGTAAAAATTCATAAAATATAATTTGAAAACTTCTTAAATACAAGAAAAATACACGAGTGCAAAATGCTTCTATTGAAAACAAATTAATCCAAATGGAGACAAGGGAAAGTTGCTAATTGGAGACAAAGAGTGTAAATGAAACCGTAGCGAAAGGACCAAAACTGAGTCGCTCCTGAGTGCAGGATTTGTTCTTATTCTTGGTCTTTTCTCTTTTCCCATCTAAAACAATAAGAAAATCTTTACAAAAAAATCATATTTCCGGGCTTTCCTATTAAAACATATGAAGACACTTCAGAAAAACCCTTTTTGTTCACGAAATAGGTAATTATTTCATTTGAAAACTTCACGTACAGTTAACAATAAAGATTAGCACTTAATTTAACTAAAATTAGCCAGAAATATGACATAAATATTAAACAAAATGAATAAACAACCGTCACCTTATTGTGTTTTTGGCTTTTCGCTTTATTTGGAGCAAAATTAATTAAATAATGAAACTGTGGTATAGAAAATATATAAATATAATAATTTAGTACTGTATTTATCGTGAAAACAGTGACGTTTCCATTTGGAGTACCGAAAAATTTCCATTTGGAGCAGGTTTTGAATTACCTTAATTTACCCTAAATCTTTCTTTTTGAATCGTTGAATCGTTTCCAATATCGATTTTTTAAGGTCGTGGATTAAAGTTTCTAGAGAGCGTATTTCTCAGTAGAATAGGGTAATTTTTGGATATGTTATCATGCTATCACACTAGGATTTTTTTTCAATTTGTAAATTCAAGTTAATTTTAAGATGAATTGTTTTCATTTGAATTGATAGATTTTCGCTTATTTATTGATTAGACTAATACTTGGCCCGTCAAAACATGTTTAAACATGCTAAAATAGCATAAATGTGGTTGCTCAATTAAATTTGAATTCAGCAAATTAAAATGTTAAAATTGCTCATTAATTTCAATTTTATTGCACTTAAACAAGTATTCTTTCGAATCAAATTGTTCTTAATAAATTATCTCACTCATAATCAATAATTTTGTAGCCAAAAATTAAAATAAATATAGTGATTCAGTGAGAAACTTAGAGGAAGTGAAGCTTCGGGAGTAATTTTGTAAATTCCTTCAAAGTCATTTGAAGGAAATTGTTGTGTCAAGAAACCTCAGTTGGAATGACTTCATACCAGGGCAGAGCATTCTCATACATTTTCCGTACAAAAATGTGGTATATTTTTTTAGGTGTTTTTTAGTTTTGGTATAAAACCAAATGCAATTATTTTAAAACTTTTACCAAATGAAAGAGTATCTAATGTTATGTTATTAGCACTAAATTTACAATGATTGCACGAGGATAATAGTCCCTAAAACCTTTATGAAAAAGACGTAAAATTCGCAATTTTTTGAATTTTTCTGAAAATTTTTTTTATCTGTAACACCAGTAAAATTTTAAATTCAATAAAAATATATTTTCTGTATATGTGGCTACCATTTCGTGTTATGTTTATTTTTGTGGGATCTAAACGATCTAAAGCTTAAAAATTATAAAGAATTTAAGAAAAATATACCATTTGTGAATTAAAATGCTCCATCCGTTAGTTAATCATCCTAGCTTCATACAGATTTTCCGCAAGACTGTATCAGAGTCGCTTCGTGAGCCCCTTTGCCCATAACTCTTTCTTCTGGCTTTGGGGATCCTTCTTCATAACAGATAAGTGAGTTATGAGACATTCTAAGCTCAATAACACATTTTCCGGAGTTATACATAATCAAAAATCTAGCGGCACTATTTAAAATGAAGCAAATTTCTTGCAAAATGTGTCCTGGCTGTGCGAAGTTGTTGGTAAATTCTAGAAATATTATAATGCTGAATTGAATTTAAAATTAAATTGTGAAAATCTTAGTGTGATAGTACCCTAAAAGACTCGAAATATCTAACAAATCTAAACCGTTTCTAACCAGTTATAAACTGATAATGAACTGATAGGAACTCTGTTGCGACGGAACAGTATTCATTTGATTTTACAAGCCTTACAAAAGAAACTGAATTCCTTTACTGTACACCACGGAAATAAGAGACATGCATTTAACTTAGAATTGCTGTTGCTTTATTATTTTTCTGTAGCCTAAGATATTATAGCGGAAAAAATTGTTTTTGCTAATTTATTAGATGAGGATTTAAACACGGATCATGATCTGGGTTTGGATTTATTCAATTTATACTTCATACGCAGGTCATAATCAGTGTTTAAATCCTCATCCAGTAGAACTAACTGACCGAACTTATTCCCAGTTAATTTATTACATATTAATAACTTCAACAAACATTTAGCATTATACCAGAAAAATTTTCTTTCAGTATTTCGTTAATTATAAGGATTTTTTACTCTTCGTCGCCAATATCTGCGTTTCATCCGGGTAAAATGCATTGTGCTGGCAAATGTATATATATTACCAAAAAATATTTAATTCTCCGCGTGGGAGACACTCAAATGTATATAGAAACATTATTTGTATGAGTGGTAGAAATTTATTTGCTTTGGAGCAAGTGGCCAGGGGCACATTTATGGAAATTATTATGCACTGGGTGGAATAAATGAAGGGCCTCCAGCTTACAGAGAGAGCGCTCATTTTAATAGTGGTGCATTCCTATATTGTTATTTACTGGAGTTGAGTTTATATTTAGCTGGAAGCTTTAGGGGTTGCATGTGGACTTTTTGCTGATACCACCCGCTAGATGGGAATGGTCGATCTGTTTGTCCTCTCGGTGCATCCTGAGGGTAAGAGGGTAAGAGGATAGACGTGGATAGGCCAGAAAATACCATCTGATTATCGAAATGTGCTTTTAAAATGCAATTAAAAGGCAACTACCACCCAAAATATCGCGCCCACGCGATGAAAGAGAATCGTCATACAGGTTCAGGGGTTTGGTTGAGTTGTGTTTAATTAAAACGATTGGCAACCATCGATGTCGAAAATAAATGAAACAAAAATAAAATGTAATTTTAATTAATCAAATTCGAGGGAGAAAATGAAAGAGAGAGCGAGCTTTGATGCCTAAGGCTTAGGACCACGTCTCGAAAATTTTCCCACTCATTTTCCATCTTTTGGGGCGTAGTACCACCCATCTCTTTCGTACATTCAGCGCTTTTTGCTGGAGAAACCACTAATTATGAACAGAAAGTTGCCTCCACTTTCCCCTTTTTTCATTATAAACAACTTAACAGTGCCTCAAGCTTAGTGAATACACACCAACGCCATACATCTTTCACCTCATTCCCCCTAAGGCGAGGGTGGGTTCAATTTTAGAGCTTTTTCGCTTTTCCACAAGTCGACAGAAAGCTTCTACTTCGTCTTCTTCCATTCACTGAAAATTATATAAAATTATTATTATGGTAACTTGCAAAAATGTATTTCGAAAATATTTTTTAAGGTTCAAAAAAAATTTGAATCATTCACTTTTAAATTAACAAATGTGTGTTTGAGTCAAAAAGATTTTGCTAAATGCTCTTGATCCTGGGAGTTTAATTTTATTATCGATTCACAAGATTCATTCGATTCAGACATTACAATAACCTTTCAGATTTGAGAGCTTTCTCTAGTTGAAATCTAAAAACCTGTTGAGAGTTCGAAAATTTAAATCGACGGATTGTTTTAAGGAAATTGAAATTGAAACGTTCTAACATCTTGATATCCACAAATCTTCACAAATATTCACTTTTGTAGCTGGTACTAAAGCAACGAATTTGTGAACTTGCACTTTAGACTTCATGTCGATTTTCGAATATGTTTAGCTTGACGTTGGAGCTGGAGTAGCTTTGTCTTTTCGAAAGGATGAAAACAGAGTCAATTGCTTCATTCATAATTTTAATTTTAAAATTCAAAGATAGGCTTTGAAAGCCGAGAGATATTTTTATTTATCATTTAATTCGCATGTGACTGAAATACTTCCTGTTCGAATTTCGATGTATTTCGAGGCTCAATCTTCTCTTAGTTGTAAGAGAAAACATAGGAATGACGCTCATAATATTCCCGATTCATAATAATTTCTCTCAAAATTGTTTAGTACGTTTAGTAATTCTTTTAACAGCTTCTTATGAGATAATTTCAAAATTATTATAATGTGAAAATTTATTTTGAAAATTCGGATACAGTGAAAATTTTGAATATAATTTTATGTAAATTAGTTAAGCTCTTTCTTCAGGTTTTGATTCATTCGCAAATTTTATATAATTTCTCAACCAAGTGTTCCTCATCTGAATAGAACATTATATGATTTAATGTGTGTTTTCCAATATATTGAAAATCATGGTTTTCCCTGGTTTATGGTCTTTATACAACACCAAAGAAATTTATGTCCATATTGAAAAGGTTTTTTCCCATTCAAGCGTGATTTTTTTTATAAAACAGAAAGTATTGACAATTTTTTTTAATTCATCAATGCAACCCGCGATAAGGTCCATTCGAAAGAAAAGTATTTTAAAAAGAAGATTTATAATTTCAATATCATTTTATTTTACATACAGTATCGTCCATAAAGCTGTCTATACATTAAGCTGTCTATACATTAGGAAAAATATGGATGAGTGGCTCTTCAATAATACTATTGATAAAAAGCTTCAATTATTGAAGAGAATTATTGAAGAAAATGCCTCCACACAGGAGCTAATACGTTTCAATATTGACACTTCGTGTCATCTCTCAAGTTTTCTTGGGGCTTGAGATTATTTTTCGTGAAAATTTATTATTTGGCTGCTGGAAAAGCGTGGAAAGTGTTTATTGAAGTTCATTAGGATAGTTTTTAGTGAATATTAGTGGAAAATTTACCAAAAGTGCGAAGGAGAAGTGTTTTCTAGAGATGTTTTTTGTAGTGGGATTCAACCAAGTTTTACTAGAAGTTTTCACTCGTTTTTTTTTTAATTATTGGTAGTAATCCCTTCTGTGCATCACTGAAAAGTTGCTTAATACCATATTTCAATTTCCAAAATGATCCGACACGTATCCGGGCGATAATAAAGTGTTTCAGAACTTAAAACATTGAAACATAACCTCAAAATTTGCTTTGATAAATAATTTGTGATGCGTTTGTGCAAAAAAATAGTTTTCAGAAAAGTGTTCAGCAGCAGAAGAATCCTGTTATCCAGAAGAGTGAAAACCCTCAGTGGGATGTGTCGTTCTAGCACAGTGATACAAAAACTCTGGCTTTTGAATCGCTGACTGAGGGATTTGCTGGCTATGCTCAGTTTCCTCGATGGAGGTACATATTGTGGTGCTGAAAACCGAAGGGGGCAACAATCTGACGGCAGCAGTCGGACGGGTGGATACTGCGAGTCCAGTGTCGGCTGAGAAGTTAGCCCACATCGCCCTGATGATGAAAAAACCGCGAAGTTTTTCCCTGATAAGGCAGCTGTCGGACAGGTGGCTGCTGTGAGTCCAGCCTCGGCTGAGAAGTTAGCCTGATCGCACTGTTTATGCAAAAACTCCGAAGTTTTCCCTGATAACACTATAGAAAATGCCAGTGGGATGCAAAATCTGCTGGTGGTTTAAATACATCCGGATGGCTTTAGATCCACATCCAATAAACATTCCACGAGCAAATGATGGAGTTCAAGAATCTGGAAATGGCAAAGGGGGCTTCCCATAAGCTAGTCCTCTACATTTAGAAGGTGAGGGACTCTCATATCCGGCTGTTGGATTACAGATATTCACAAGCATCAGGGACTGTTCTGACTTGTAAGTGCTTCTGCTGCCAAAAGGTTCATGGATACACTCAGCAGCTCTTCCAGAGATTCACAGGAAGGGAGTTGCAGACAGATTATGGATACGATTCCGCTCCCGATGTAAAGAAAAATATCAAATATAGAAACAAAAAATTAATGTATGTATAAAATTGCAAACACTTTTTTTATTTAATTTTATTTAAAAAAAATAAAATCAACAAAATCTCTTTCTTTTTGCCAATATTGTGGCACTTCAACTGTGGCTCCCAGTGTCTTTGCTTGAGAAGATCTCGCGCCTTATCTATTCCTTGATATTTTCCTTGTCTGTCAGCCAGTGTTTAGGTTTATATTGAAGAGATCCACGGGTTGTGTTCCAACTAAAAAAAAACACGGGACCTGCTAATGCAATAGAATGTCTCACTTCCATCCCAATTCAATTCCTTACCTTGATCTGTTCTCCAGCTGGATGCTGGGATTGAGATCTGCTTTGTCTCAGAAGCCTCAATCCATGTCCAGATGCACAAATTACTCCCAATTTATATCTGTACAAAAACTTTCACTAAAACTGGGGTGAATTCCACTAGGAAGTTACATTCCCTGAAACACACTTTTTTCTTTTTTAACTTGCACCAAAATCGACAAATAATATTTTTCGAATATTCTGCAACACAAAATATTCGAACTTGCGTGAAAACGAAAATTAATAATATATTGAAGAAAATATCTAATGAATTTGATATCGACCATTTCTTCCATATTCCACTTCAATAATATTATGGAAGAATAATATTGATGATATTTGTCTCAATGTGGAGGGGTAAACAATATTGAAAGACAATATGGAAGAAAAGTCATCCATATTGAAACGAATATTGAAGAAATTGCCTCCACATTAGACAAATTTTCTTCAATAATCCAAATTTATGTCCATATGTTTTACTAATGTGTAGGCAATTTTCATCAATATTAAATATTGATTGAAAATATTGATGAAATTTTCTCCTAGTGTATAGACAGCTACTCTCTCGAGAAAGTTATATTCGATAAATCGAATGGAAAATTGCAGAAAAAATTATTTTTTAACTTTTTCTTTTTGCAAATTAGTTGCTTGTAATTCAAAGATGTTATTTATGTATTTAAAAAAAATATATATATTTCATATAAAAAAAAATTGTTTTCCAAAGGTTTATCATTTTTATTGGTCAATAGCCTTTTGACATATTTGAAAAAGTTACTCAAATTATCAAATACGTGCGTCCAAAATTATAATATCCCGTCACATTTTGAATTTTTCACATGTATCAAGAAACTTTTGACTGACAAAACATTATCAACCTTTGGAAAATAATTATTTTTGATACAAAATAAAAATAAATAACATCTATGGATTACAGGTAATTTACTTGCAAAAAGAGAATTTGAAAAATTATTTTTTTCTATAATTTTTCCACCTGATTTCTCGAATATAACTTTGTCAAGAAACTTTTGGCCGATACTATATTTCTTGATCGAACTCTTCAAAACTCTTAAGACATTTATGGATGTTCTTTTAGACAAAATTAAAAGTCTCGAGCTCCGTTAACATAAGAAATATTGATTTTTGAAATTATTTATTTGTCGCAATTTTGCCCCATAGCCCCCTAACGTTAGTGGAGTATTGTATTTTCTGTATTTTCCATAAGCTTTTCACGTAGAATTAAATCTTTTATTTATTTCAATCTATGTGGTAATTAAATAAATATAGCATTTGAAATAAATGAACAAAAATATTTCGGAAAAATGAATTTCCAAACAATTTACCACCTTCTCCTCTTATTTCAAACTTATAATAATTCTTATTTTGTTTGAGTACATATTTGGGAATGCTTTTAAAGAATACACTTTATATTTCTCTGCTAACCAATCAATTATAAAGCTTCTTTTGCTATTCTAATTTCCTCTGATATTGGTAACCTCGAGTGTATTTCCCCCCTCGACCTCAGTCCACCTTCCCCTTCTGCCAAATTCACTCCTTTTTCCTTGTAAATCGCAAAATAACAGCGCTCGAAGGGGAAGAAGTGAGGTCTCCATCCGCCCAAGTCAATTTCTTCCCCAAGAACGCTCGAGGGGTATTCATTAGGAACGCCAGTTTCCACCTACGCAGAAGGAGCCGGCGGGCATTTCCGATACCGGCGCGCTGGGATATTAAATGTATTATTTAGCCCAGTCAAAGAATATTATAATCACAAAGCTCTATGCGAAGGATTTTGGTGGGAAAGTCTTGGAGCTCCGAGGCTTTTCCGCTGAGACTTCTCCATCCACATTGAAAAGGAGGCATTTAATTGAAAATTCAACCTCCATAGAAATGGGAGTTTGTATGATAGTTCGCCGTATTCTAAAGGTACTTCTAGGTCGATTGAATATATTTCACAAAAGGCATTATGATAATTTTCGCAGATTTAGGAAATAATCTAAGAATTCTTGAGGGTCCTAGAAATATTTTCAGGGAATTATGAGATAACTAATAATAATACATTTTTCCTTTTTATTCTCTAATTTCAATTATATAGATTTGGCAAAATCATCAAACAGTTAACTAAACTCTTCTATTTCGCAGAATGCTTGAGTTAGCGTTTTCAAATGCATGCCTTTTAAAATAGTTTCAAATTATTTCTTTCGAAGAATAAGTCTATTTCGTTTTTTTTTTTCGTATTTACCATCCGTAAAATTGGAAACAAAAATAATTCAAAAGAAATCGATATAAAAAACTAGGGTAAATTAAGCTAATTCAAAACCTGCTCCAAATGGAAACTTTTCGCTACTCCAAATGGAAACGTCATTTTTTCCATGATAAATACAGTACTAAATTATTATTAATATAATTTTCTATACCACAGTTTCATTATTTAGTTAATTTTGCTCCAAATAAAGCAAAAATCCATTCATATTCAAAAAATTTTAATTTGTTAATTTCTCAGAAAAATTAATAGTGTACCTTTTCACCACCAAATTTTTCATCGATTGACCATGTTTTTCAATGAAAAACACAATGAGGTGACTGTTGTTGATTCGTTTTGTTTAACATTTCATGTCATATTTCTGGATAATTTTACACAGAGAAAAATTTTTATTCAAGAAATGGTTTCTAAAATCAATCCTACTGTGGATAAGAGCAGATTTACCCTATTTCACTTATTTTTAGAAATTTTCACTTCTAAAACCCCAAATCTATCCTAAATAGGATTGAATATAGAAACAAAATTGATTAAATTTAGAAAATTATGGGTTTGATTTTAGAAAATATGAGGATAAAAATTTCTTAAAAGAGTTTTTAGAAATTAATTCTTGATTTTATCTCCAAGTAGGGTCAATAACAGAGTTCTAATCTTATTTTTAGAATTTCCGGATTGATTTTAGAATTTTCATGGGATTAATTATAGAAACCATTCAGGTTGATATTAGAAACAGAGTACTTGATTTTAGAAATTTTCAGATTGATTTTAGAAGTTTTCCGAAAGACCATTACTAGAAACTCTATGGGTTGATTTTAGAAACTAAATACCTAATTTTGGAAATTTTCAGACTGATTTAGAAATTTTGCAGGATTAATTATAGAAACCATTTGGGTTGTTATTAGCAACACAGTACTTAATTTTAGAAATTTTCAGATTGATCTTAGAAATATTACTAAAGTCCATTCTTAGAAATTATCTGGATTGATTTTAGAAACTAAACACTTAATTTTAGAAATTTTCAGATTGACTTAGAAATTTTGCAGGATTAAATATAGAAATCATCTGGGTTGATTTTAGAACACAGTACTTAATTTTAGATACTTTTAAATTGATTTTAGAAGTTTTCCAAAAATCCATTCTTAGAAACTCTGTGGGTTGATTATAGAAACTAAATACTTAATTCTAGAAATTTTCAGATTAATTTAGAAGATTTGTAGGATTAATTATAGAAACCATCTGGGTTAATTTTAGAAACTGAGTACTTAATTTTAGAAATGTTCAGATTGATTTTAGAAGTTTTCCAAAAGACCTTTCTTAGAAACTTTCTGGGTTGATTTTAGAAACTAAATACTTAATTCCAGAAATTTTCAGTCTAATTTAGAAGATTTGTGGGATTAATTATAGAAACCATCTGGGTTAATTTTAGAAACTGAGTACTTAATTTTAGAAATATTTAGATTGATTTCAGAAGTTTTTCAAAGGACCATTCTTAGAAACTTTCGGGGTTGATTTTAGAAACTAAATACTTAATTTTAGAAATTTTCAGATTAATTTAGAAATTTTGCGTGATTAATTATAGAAACCATCTGGGTTAATTTTAGAAACCGTAAGTACTTAATTTTAGAAATTTTCAGATTGATTTTAGAAGTTTTTCAAAAATCCATTCTTAGAAACTCTGTGGGTTGATTTTAGAAACTAAATACTTAATTCTAGAAATTTTCAGATTAATTTAGAAGATTTGTAGGATTAATTATAGAAACCATCTGGGTTAATTTTAGAAACCGAGTACTTAATTTTAGAAATTTTCAGATTGATTTTAGAAGTTTTCCAAAAGACCTTTCTTAGAAACTATCTGGGTTGATTTTAGAAATTAAATACTTAATTCTAGAAATTTTCAGATTAATTTCGAAGATTTGTAGGATTAAATATAGAAACCATCTGGATTGATTTTAGAAACTGAGTACTTAATTTTAGAAATTTTCAGGTTGATTTTAGAAGTGTTCCAAAAATTCATTCCTAGAAACTCTCTGGGTTAATTTTAGAAACTAAATACTTAATTTTAGAAATTTTTAGTTAGATTTATAAGATTTGTAGAATTAATTATAGAAACCATCTGGGTTGATTTTAGAAACTGAGTACTTAATTTTAGAAATTTTCAGATTGATTTTAGAAGTATTTCAAAGGACCATTCTTAGAAACTCACTGGGTTGATTTTAGAAACTAAATACTTAATTTTAGAAAATTTCAGATTAATTTAGAAGTTTTGTAGGATTAATTATTTATAGAAACCATGTGGGTGGATTTTAGAAACAGTATACTTAATTTTAGAATTTTTCAGATTGATTTTAGAAGTTTACTTAAAGTTTATTCGTAGAAACTCTCTGGGTTGAATTTAGAAACTAAATACTTATTTTTGATTTTTCTTGTTTTAGAAACATAAAACTTACTATTAGAAGTTTCCGAACCTGATTTTAGAATTTTTTAGAATCAATCAGTAAGCATTGTGGAATTCTTTTGATGCGATGAAATTGGAATACAATTGGTGGAAAGGTCGTCTTTTAGTAATAATTGTCTTAGGGTGTATTGCTGTAGGTTAAGGAATAAAACACAGAATATATACTTAAAAATTTTCTTGTTTGTGTCTTTATAACTACATCAAGACATCAATTAATTGAATGTAACTTTATATCTAATATAATTATATCTATAAAAATTGTCTTATGCGTCTATTAACTCATACAACAAAATTCATTTCCGTGATCCTTATGATCGCTTGCCTTAAAGAATGCTGCAGATTGAAGTGCTGAAGTTGAGACAAATTCGCTTCGGGTAAAACGGATGTGACAATATGATATACACATGCTTGACGAATAAGGCCCTAACGGATTATTCACCTCAAAGTCGTCAAAATACAGAAAGATCGGAAAAACAATTCAGTCTCCAAGATGATTAAACTTCTTTTTTCACAACTCGCTTGATGGAAAATTTATGAAATTAATGAAATTAATTAATGACTCCATATTTCTCTCGATACAGTGAAAATAGTGGTTTCTTGTGGAACTCAAAATATTCAATTAGTTAGAATATTATTGACATTATAACACCTATTTTTATTAACAAACTCATTATTGATTGAGAAATATTTTGGGGTTTCAAAAATACGCTTTCCTTGCATATTTTTTCTAAACTTGTATAACGAGGAAAATTTGTCGAAGACGTGGTCCAGTAAAAATGACATCTGATGCAAATGTGAAGAATTTTTATAACAGAATCTCAATAGTTTTAGTAAATAGTTTCACATAGGCTTTGCTTCAGGCAGTGCTGAGGAATAAAAGGGCAGATTCCAGTCATTAACATTTCTGTGGTTGCTATTCTGGTGTTTTTTATCTCAACGCTGTAAATTTTTTTGAAGCAATTCTCCTGTATGTACTCATAAAAGTTTTGGGCATCAGAGTGATTGAATTAGTTCATCAGCTGTTCAATATCTGTAAGAACATAAACCACACTTGGATTGTATCACAAATTCCTGTAAAGCAATATTTATAGATAATTACAATATATAAATGAAATCAGTTCGAAAACAAACTTTAAAAATTCATATTTAGGGAAACTAATGCCCTAGACACACTAACGACTTAAGCCGAGAGACGACTTAGTGGAAAATGATGGAAATGTTGTTTGACCATTATTTCTAATATAATTACACTAAGCCGTCTCTCGGCTAATCCTCAGGTCTCTCAAGACCCTAAGTGAAAAAGTAATCACTTGTCAACCGAATAGTGTCAAGTTTAAACTTGTTAGAAAGGTATTGGAAGTCATAACAAATACAAATGGGTTTCAAATCGATTTTTCTTTATAACTTGGTTAAAATTGGTTGTGAACCGGTGAACCCAAAAACAAATCGTGATTAATGAAAAAAGAATTGTAAGATCGATAAACTCGCGAATATTATGGTTTTTCTCCAAGCTCTTCACAAAGCTGAAACACTATTACCACCCCTTTTTCGATTTAGCTGTGATTTCTTCTATTTCTTTTGTAGAAGATTAGCACTTTTAGTCAATTTATTTTTCACTTCTGATGTAAAAACGCTTAAAGATTTAAGTTAAATAATAATTATCAAAATTAAAGATTAACGTTTCTGAGTTATACCCAGCACACAATAAATTTTGTTTTGTAAACATGTTTCTAACTTTTCAGTAAGAGTAAATGAAACATAGATCTAGTCATTCCGCTCACTCTTATTGACAATTTTGAAAACATTTTTTTTCAAACAAAAGTTATTGTGCGCTGGGCATTAAAGACTAAAAATACTTGTGTAATTCAAACTTGCATGAAAATTTTCTGCAATTAAAAATTTATTCTTAAAAACGACACAAGATATAATCTTTTGATCTTCTATAACCCCCCTCCCGACAATAGATCAAGATTTCCTAGCAAAATTACTTAATTAAACCACCCTCACCAGCAGCTTATGCAAAATTATTATAAAAAACAATTCTCGTAAATAATTTTCTCGTTTCAGACCTACCCCGTTTGGTGTATTTATGCTCTTAAATATTATAACGAAAACAGTTTTTAAATAAGTTTTTTTTCAAACACTGTTAATAATTTTTTTTGGTGGCAAATTGAAATTACCTCACAATTATACATATTACTCAAGTTTCTCTTACATGCTGTTTTTTTCGGTAGGAATCTAGAAGTCGAATACTAAATTAAACATATTTTATGTATCTGTGGCGATTTTTCCTGTTTCCTGAACATTTTACTGAAACCACTAGTAGATCCGTGTCATCTTCTGTTTCAATATCTGTCAATAATACAAAACACGAGTCATTTATAAAAGTGATTAGATTATACAAAAGTTCCATTAATATCACAAAGGTAAGTATATAAAAAAGTTAATTTTAAAACCTATCAAAATATGACTACTCAAAAAATCTTCATAAAATATATTACTAACTGAAAATAAATGGTAAAATTGTGTCACTTTTTAACGACTTAGAAGGATTAAAATTTTTAAAAGTTAAATTGGTGAGCAGGGAGACAAAATATAGAACATAAAATATTTTCCGCATATATATATATATTGAGACATGGAGACATTGTAATTAAATTTATATAAGAAAATTGAAATATCGACGAAAATTTAATAAATCGTGTTTCTCTACAAATACCGCTAATCCATCTCAATCTCAAGTCTTTTTTGTAACAGTCTTCTGAACTTTTTTGAGAAAATGAAAAGAGAAATTCTAAAAACCACAGTCTTGTTCAGTAACTTTGAGTATTATATTCACTGAAAAGGACAGCTTCCACTGTTTTATTTAATTTTTTTACTAATAAAATTTTACAACATTTTCTAAAAATTAATTAAAACTTTGATTTTCCAAGAAAAAAATCAATTTTTGTTTTTGAAAAAGGAAAGGATAACACAAAAACATTTTTAACAAATATGTCTTAAAATTGTATTTTAGTTAAGTAACACATTTCGTTTTAATTAGAACATTTTTTTTTACAATAACGCAAGTTCCAAAAAATTTGATTTTTTAATTGCTCTATGTAGGTATTATGAAATAACTTTGAATGAAAATAGAGCTTTAAGTTTAACTGGTTTTATTTAATTAAAAAGTGATATAAAATTGTAATTATTTTTAAGGAAAATTAAACGCAAATACGGAAGCTCTCTTTTTCAGGGAACAAAGTATTCGATCTTACTGACCAACGGTAAAATATATTTTTTTAATAGGGAATTTAAAAATAGATTGTTTTCAATATTTCAAATATAATTAGAATTATTTTTAACATATTTATTAAATACCCAGACAGCACCAAATGCTAATCTATTTCAATTGAGCTGAAAATATATATATTTTCAGCTGAATTCTGCTACCATATATTTCCATATATTTGGTTAGCACTTTTTGTTTAGCATATTTTTGCAAATCGACTTAGCAAAAATATGCTAAAACGCTAACTTTTTCAACTAACTGTATCCTATACAGCTTGAATTTTAATTTGTTTTATGAGACCTCATTCTGAAAAGTTTGACGAAAAATGTAAAGAAATGAAAACGTATTGTTTTCAATATAATTTAGTTTAATGCCCAACTCACAATAACTTTTGTTTGTAAACATGTTTTCAAAATTTCCCATGAGAATGAGAGAGACGACTATATCTAGGTCTCATTCACTCTCACTGAAATGTCAAAAACATGTTTACAAAATAAAATTTATTGTGCGCTAAGCACAAGAGGAGCACAAACAATCTTCTATTAATATTTTGAAATAACTTTGATTAATATTTCTCAGTATGATTGCTTCTATAGATTAAAGAAGATTACCTTTACCTAATATCGGACTGTATTCTATAATACTACCGAAAATCTAAATTTTGATTTGTACAATAATCACTTATTCACATCTTGTTCATCTTATTAATTACGTTCTTGATCTAATTCACCTGTTAACTGAAAATATTTAGATTTTTTATTTAGGATAATCTTATCAAAATTAATGTTGATTACCTCAAAATTAGATTTTCCAAAGTTTTTAAAAATGAGGTCTCCAAAACAAAATTTTGAAAATCTTTTAATGAATAGGTATTTTAAACAGCATTTTTTTTAAATGTGCTATACTTAATAACAAAGACGAAAAACAAATTTTTAAGGTTCCAAACATTACTTGTACCAAGAAATTGTTTTAACAAATTTAAACTTGCAGTTGAAATATTGCGCGTTCCGAAAATGGCCCTTATTATGTATCCTGTCTCAAATTTTATATCTTTCTTTTGTGCAACTACGTACCTGCCAAAAGGTCAATGAAAAAGATGTCCAACTTTGGGGGATTGCTTGTTCCACGGGCTGCTTGCTGTTGTCTGGAGCTCAAATGAGAGGCACTTCCACCACCTGCATCATCACCAGTGCTACCTACACTGATATTCCCGAATTTTGCAGGAAATCCTTGAAGAAACTGGCCCAAATTGTTCGATGAAGTTGTGCTGAAGGAGATTGTAGAAGGAGCTCCTGTGTTTGGAGGAAAAAAAATTTTTTAGTGCTTGGTGGGTCTGGTCAATTTCTTCAGGATGAATAATTATTTTCCGCGTTATTATTTATTTCCCAGAGCCTTACCAAACAAAAGATCCTAAAGCATTAATTTTGATGAGAAGGATACCATTCTGAAAAACCGCCAGCTGAATTCCTTTCCCCCATCCCTTTTCACAGACGTCAAGAAGTTTGTGATTTGGATTCTTTTCGCGGAACTCCTGCAGCATTGTAACTACTTGAAACAGCTACTCTAATTTTGTACAGCAAATCGTTCACATGCTCCCCATATTCCTGAAGCTCCCAAAAGAACTCCTGTGAAGTCCCGCAGTAACCTTTATTTTCTAAAGCAATTGGAAAGATGGCGTCAAGCAATGTTCGTAAATTTTTACCTCCGCTTGATAAAAAAAAGAACATTTCCTCAGGATGCACTCACTTCCTTACAAGAATCCTTGACGAAATCACTAGGGAAACCACTTTTTAAATAGATTTTCACTGAATTTAAGCTGATCGAGCACACTCTTTACTAGCTGAAAAAACTGGCACATCATGACATGACATGTCACAAAACTGGCACAACCCGGCTGTTCACACATTCACAGACTGTGTACATACGCTCGACCGAAAGTTATGCGTTTTTGGTGAATTGTGCCAGCATTTTATTGTGAAATAAATGTTTATTTTCAATGAAATATTCAATTGCAGGTTATAAAACATTTCATTATTAATGAAAAATGTGTTTTTTCCTTTGCGAGAAGCATTTTTTTTTTCAATTTTTGGCTTTTAAGTGTTGAGATTTGAGAAAACATGTGCTGAGCCAGACAATTACGTAATTTCTCATAAAGCACGTCACAACTATTGTAATAGCTTTTGGAACAGGACTTTTCTAGTTTTTTCTGCTTATTTATGTAAAATATCGGTGTAGATGCATTAAAAAAAATTATCTGTAAAAGTGTGGATCCCACCACTACCATTTATTGAGTTCACTGATGCTTATAAGAACATCACTAAAAATTTTGTCTAGTAAAATAGGGTCTCGGTCAAAATCCCGAATGTCATAATGCCGTACGTATGGGTCGAAATCTTGAATATCCAAAATCTCGGAAATCACGGAAAACTCGAAAAGATGACTATCTCAGGCATTTTTTTCTAGGTTTCATCCTTCACATTTGTTCAGGACCATGATAGAACTGATCAGATCCTACTTCCTCTGAGATATGAGATAACTGTCTCACTGGAGATGAATTTTATGAAATTTTCAAGAAATTATGGTTTTTCTGGTTTTACTCAACTTATCTGAAAACCGCCATCATCATAAAATCGACTTTAAATTTCAATAACATACTGATGAAAATTTCATGAAATTTTGGACATTTTGGAAATTTTCATGAAATTTTGCAAAATCACCTACGTCATTTGAAAAGTCGAAAAAAAACATTAAATAACTATCAAAAATTTCGTGAAATTTTCAGTTTTCATGAAATTTTGAATCTCTATGTCTGTCTCATTTTATCCTAAAACAAACCTACAACATAAAATCGAATTCAAATTTCAAGAAAAGTATGATGAAACTTTCATGAAATTTTGGAAATTTTCATGAAATTTTTCAAAATCACCTGTCATTTGAAAAGTTGAACAAAGTCATTCAATATTTATTGAAAATTTCGTGAAATTCTCATCAAATTTTTATGAAGTTTTGAATTTTCATAATTCTCTTATCTCACCCTAAAACAATGCTACAATATGAAATCGACTTTAAAATTCAAGAAAAGTATAATGAAAATTTCATGAAATTTTGGAAATTTTGGGAATTTTCATGAAATTTTCCAAAATCACTTATGTCATTTAAATAGTTGAACAAAGCCATTCAATATGCCGTCGGTTGCATCGACCGTTGTCGTATCTGCGTTTGTTTTGAATCTGCATTTTCTCCAAGCTACAATACAGACGTCGCCTCATGCGTGAAATGCTGACACAAAAGCATCGACCACAGTGGTCGATGCAACCGACGATGTATTGTAAATTTCGTGAAATTTTCATTAAGTTTTCATGAAGTTTTGAATTTTCATAATTCTCTCATCTCACCCTAAAACAAACCTACAACATAAAATCGACTTCAAATTTGAGGAGAAGTGTAATAAAAATTCACTGAAATTTTGGAAATTTTCATGAAATTTTCAAAATTCTCTATGTCATTAAAAAACCGAAAAAGAGCATTCAAAAAGTATCGAAATTTTTTTTAAATACTCATTTGGCTTTGAGGAAATTCATTGTTTCTCTTTAAGCGTAAGATGTGCGGAATTTCACTTGAAAATGTTGTAAATCGTATGAGAAATGCACAAGAATATCTGAAAACTTTAAAGCAGAATATTTCAGAAAATAAGAGATATAGAGGCATCAAACTTTACATACGTTAAGAGCCTCCTTTAGGCTTGAGATGTTCGAAATTTTACTTGAGAATCAGTAAAAATGAATAAGAAATGCATAGAAGTATTTGAAAAACGTTAAAGTCCACTTAATGTTGTACACAGTTGTTTTTGGGTGAGATGAGAGAAACATGGAAATCCAAAATTTCATGGAAACTTAATGAAAATTTCATGAAATATTCGATACGATGTCGTATTTCGAGGCGATTTCGGATAACGTCATGAAAATTTCTAAAATTTCCAATATTTCATGAAATTTTAAAACAGTTTTTATATTGAAATTTAAATTCTCTTTTATGTTAAAGGTTTGTACTTGGGTGATATGAGAGAATTACGGAAATCTAAAATTTCATGAAAATTTGATGAGAATTTCACGAAATTTTCAATACATAGTGAATGTCTTTTTTCGACTTTTCAAACAACAAAAGTAATTTTGAAAAATTTCATGAAAATTTCCAAAATTTCTTGAAAATTTCATTATACTTTTCTTGAAATTTGAAGTCGATTTTATGTTGTAGGTTTGTTTTAATGTTTATATAATTTAATGTCTTTTTTCGACTTTTCAAATGACGTAGGTGATTTTGCAAAATTTCATGAAAATTTCCAAAATGTCCAAAATTTCATGAAATTTTCATCAGTATGTTATTGAAATTTAAAGTCGATTTTATGATGATGGCGGTTTTCAGATAAGTTGAGTAAAACCAGAAAAACCATAATTTCTTGAAAATTTCATAAAATTCATCTCCAGTGAGACAGTTATCTCATATCTCAGAGGAAGTAGGATCTGATCAGTTCTATCATGGTCCTGAACAAATGTGAAGGATGAAACCTAGAAAAAAATGCCTGAGATAGTCATCTTTTCGAGTTTTCCGTGATTTCCGAGATTTTGGATATTCAAGATTTCGACCCATACGTACGGCATTATGACATTCGGGATTTTGACCGAGACCCTATTTTACTAGACAAAATTTTTAGTGATGTTCTTATAAGCATCAGTGAACTCAATAAATGGTAGTGGTGGGATCCACACTTTTACAGATAATTTTTTTTAATGCATCTACACCGATATTTTACATAAATAAGCAGAAAAAAACTAGAAAAGTCCTGTTCCAAAAGCTATTACAATAGTTGTGACGTGCTTTATGAGAAATTACGTAATTGTCTGGCTCAGCACATGTTTTCTCAAATCTCAACACTTAAAAGCCAAAAATTGAAAAAAAAAGCTTCTCGCAAAGGAAAAAACACATTTTTCATTAATAATGAAATGTTTTATAACCTGCAATTGAATATTTCATTGAAAATAAACATTTATTTCACAATAAAATGCTGGCACAATTCACCAAAAACGCATAACTTTCGGTCGAGCGTATGTACACAGTCTGTGAATGTGTGAACAGCCGGGTTGTGCCAGTTTTGTGACATGTCATGTCATGATGTGCCAGTTTTTTCAGCTATTAAAGAGTGTGCTCGATCAGCTTAAATTCAGTGAAAATCTATTTAAAAAGTGGTTTCCCTAGTGATTTCGTCAAGGATTCTTGTAAGGAAGTGAGTGTATCCTGAGGAAATGTTCTTTTTATCGTTAGGTAAGTGAAAAATCTGATGTTTGTCTAGTATATTGAGCGAGGATGAAAATTCACGCGCATTGCTTGACGCCATCTTTCCAAATGTAGAGGCTATTGTGGGGCTCTTTTGGGGGCTTCAGTAATATGAGAATGTGGAGGACTTGTCGTAGAAATGTAAGGTGGTTGTTCTAATAGTTGACTAGATTTTTTGGCAGAGAGGGTTGCAGTAGGTCCGTAAAAAGAATATAAATTATAATCTTCTTGGCGTCTGTGAAAAGGGGCGTGGAGGGGGAGTTGGCGGGCAAATATGACAAATAGAGATTTTTTTTTGGTTTTCCAGAATAGTAATTCTTTCCTTATTAAGATTAATGCTTTAGGATCTTTTATTTGGTAAGGCTCTGGGAAATAAATAATAACGCGGAAAATAATTATTCATCCTGAAGAAATTGACCAGACCCACCAAGCACTAAAAAATTTTTTTTCCTCCAAACACAGGAGCTCCTTCTACAATCTCCTTCAGCACAACTTCATCGAACAATTTGGGCCAGTTTCTTCAAGGATTTCCTGCAAAATTCGGGAATATCAGTGTAGGTAGCACTGGTGATGATGCAGGTGGTGGAAGTGCCTCTCATTTGAGCTCCAGACAACAGCAAGCAGCCCGTGGAACAAGCAATCCCCCAAAGTTGGACATCTTTTTCATTGACCTTTTGACAGGTACGTAATGTACAAAAAGAGATTTTTTAATATGGTAAAAAGATAAAATTGGATACAGATTGACTTGAAAATCTAAATATTTAATTGCAAAAATAAATATTTTAATTGCAAATTAAAGTTTGTTTTAACAATGTCTTGTTACAAGTAATGCTTGGAACCTTAAAAATTCGTGGTTCGATTTTGTTTTCTGTAAAATTTTTCTTAAACATTGAAAAATAATAGAAAATATATACATTACGAGATTACAAGGGTTTCGAAAGCAATAATTTAGAATGTTTTCCATGATTTTCAAAAGTTTAAATTTCAAGATTTCAAATTTCCAAGATTTTCAAAAATTTTAGTTTTTTAATTATTATCTTTTTTTTTCTTTCACAATTGTAAAAGGGATGATCCTATTATTGTGAATAAATACATTATTATTATTATTATTTATTATTATTATTATTAAAAGTGTCATAAGAATTATTGCATTCATGTTCTTAAGTAAGCTACATTAAAAAAAAATCTTTTTAAAATATTTGTTAAAACATTTTTAAAATTCCGTTTCGGAGACCTGACTTTTATGAACCTCTTTGAAAAATCTAAATTTGCGATAGTTAGTATAATTTTTGATAAATTCATCCTAAATCAAAAACTCAAATATTATCAATTAACAGGTGAATGTAAGGAAAGAGCACCACGGATCGAAATATTAAGAAATGTGCTCCATATTTAGTCGAAATAGTATTTTTAGTTTCAAAATACTGTTTGGAATGGTTCTTGTATTTTTGCTGATCTATTAATTATCTATTTAACTATAGGGGGAGGCTTTGAACTTTCGCATACAAAAATGATGTTCAAGTTCAGTGATTTTTTCTGATTACCATGCAAACTGTATGGATTCTCCAACTATGCCAAAAAAAATGTCTTACTTATAAGGTTTATAATCCCACCAAACAAAATTCCAGGAAATCCTTAGATTTTCCTCCAGAGGAAAATGAAAATTTAATGGCGATTTATCCGATAGATGAATCAAGTTTCTATTATCGCACACGATTCACGCCATCATTGAACACCCCATTTTCACCGTAAATTTTGCACCGGACACTAAAAGTTGCACATCATTGTTTAAAGGGAACTCTAATCTACTTGATTAAACCATTTTTATATAGAATAAAACATTTTAATATCACTTTTTTGGAACTTTTCTGAGAGATGTTTTATTGACATTAAAAACCATTTTTTTGATTGGTTCTACGAGAATTTCACTCCGGAAACGGTTAAATCTGATGAATACTTTCTTAAAAAGTCCAAATATCACCAAATTTACACGAATCAATAAGTTTTTAAAGCTAAAAATTGACTAAAACTCTGCAAGCGAGAAGACCACACAAGATTCCACCATTCCTCCACGGAGCCGGATATGCACAAAAACGTTTGAATGCGCATCATTGAAGATTTCTCTGTTCCTGCAGCTGCAGGAATCGGGATTTAGCACAGATATTGAGCTTCAGCAGGTGAACAAGCTAAAATTTTCACAAAACATCTTCTCACGGACAATTTCTTTTCTTTGTCATGCAAAACAACACAATAGTGAGGTTATGTCAAAGATTGTCAAAAAACCAGTTGTAAACTGTATGAGCTTATTGCAGATGTGATTCTTTCATTGCACATTCAGTTTGTGCAAGCTTGAAAAATATTTTTATATCAAAGAAATGCAAAATTGCTTAATAATTACTCAACTGCAGCCTATTTGAGTCAAATTACTTCTTGTTTATCAACTTTACGATTTTTAAGTTTTCCTTTTTAGTGGTGGATCAAATCGGTAGATTACAATAGATGTGAATATGAGGGATCGTATCTAAAATGAAGTTTCCTGGAAAATATCTGAAAGAAGCAGTCTTCTATGTGCGATCGATGAATCTGAGTCAAGTTTGTGAATTTTGTTCCACCCACAAAAAGTGCCTGTTCAGCCTAAAAGATTTTTACATAAATCTGATTCCTAATAACCCTTCTACCCTTTGTGATAGTAGTTTTTCAGAAAAGTGATATTAATTCTGCACAATCGTATGAAATATTGCACAGCAAAATTACAGTTTTGGACCTGTTTTTATTTTTTGTTTCCTGAAACTAGGAAAAAAGGATTAGACTCTCAATTTTTTCAGGAAAGATGGGATTTAAGGTTAGCTATTACAATATATAGCCATATGTGAGATTCATAAAGGAATATGGGAGAAATATGAAGTGTCTGAAGGTAGCGTATGTGCGAACGATCAAAGCCTCCCCCTATCTGTACATTTGAATTTGTAATAAATTAATGTCAAATAGATAAGTTCATCATAAATCTAGAATCCAAATATTTTTATTTAACAGCGTGAATATAGATCAGGAATTAATGAGAAAGTTTTGAAGAATTCAAAATTTCAATTTTGGCGGAGTTTTGTACAAAACCGACCAATTTTAGGTGAACTTTGCAGCAAGCTTTGTACTATAAAATCTTTTTTGATCTATAGAAGCGATTTTACTGAAAACATTTATTAATATTATTTCAAAACATCAGAAAAAATTGATGTGCTGCTCTTTAACCAAACAATGTTGTAAACAATACTAATTATTTTCTTTACACTTTTGTGAAATTCTTTTCAGACATTGTTTTACATAGGGTAAGTGTGCCAAATTTCGGCATATTTGCATGCAGGCGCCAAAGTCTCAAGTTTGAAATGTAACATTTTTAATAGAAATTGATTTTTTATTACTTCTTTTTAAGGAGTGTTGCTTGGAACTTTGTAGACAAATTATCGTCTTTAGTTTCTCTAAAATCATTCTTTATCTTTTTAAAATGAATAAAAATGTAGACATAGCTTTCGCGGCCTATTTCGGCCACCTTCATTCCTATAATTATTTGCTCTTCCAGAATTCTTCCAATGTCTTTTTCATATTATCTCGTTTGTCGGAGCGACAGTTTTTGTTATTTTTTTGAATTGTATAACCTCTAGAGTACGCAAAAACTAAAAATTCATGGAAATTCGAGGAACAAAAAAGTGGCCGGAATTGCAAGCTGACCGAAATTTGGTACACGTACCCTACATAGTATAATCTTTCAAATTTCAATATACGAGGGAAGTATTAATGACATTTCTCACTTCCCAAATTCGTCGTAGAGATATATTTATTTTTTCATTTTATACGATTAATATGGTTATATATTAAGGAACCAGGAAAGAAATATGGTTCTCAATCATTCACAACAAAAGTTTTTTCAAATTAAATTCGCATTTGTGATTTTGAGTTCAACCGCCGTCGTTCGAATTTGAGGATTCAGATTTGAAAGACTCTAGTAGAGTAAAAAGATTTTAATTCAAACTGTATTCAAAATTATTCAGATTTTCTGTTATTAGTTTTTTTGAAAAAAAAAAAATAAAATATAAGCTATAAATAAATTCAATAGTCGGAAATAATTCAATATTTTTTTGTATTTTGTATCGTTTACTTATACATTTTTTCTAACTAAGATGACTCCCTTAATATTTGTTTTAAATATGATTTTATGATTTTATGATTATTTAAGATTTAATAATATAGTATTCCACTTACTTGTTTATAGAAAATGACATCGAAATAGACGAGCTACTGCATATGTATGATTTGGATGCGCTATCTTAATAAATGCACCTAATAAATTGCGCATACAATTTAAAATGGAATTAAAATTATGGAGAAAGAGTTTCCGTGACTATCTCGTAATACATCGTGGCATTGCAGAGACGAGTATCCTGGTAAGTAGCCTTTTACAACTTAGTATAAATATCTGGAGAGTTTTACTAGTTGCACTTGAACTTGAACACTTCACAGCGGTAAAACAGTGACTTTGACCCTTTTGGATTAGTCGATCTTCACATCGCTAACATGACCTTCAATCCCACCTTCCGGCTCACTGTAATCCCCAAAACTATGCTTTTTGGGTTTGTTCGGAAACGCATTGTGTGGTTTCTTACGTTGTTGTTGTGAGGTTGAGTAGATGAATATTTCGTCCACGTACGATAATACCACTACATTATCACAAACTTTTGTTTTGATATATTGCCTTTTGATTTTATATTTAGGCAATATCTAAGACGCTACAAATGGTTTTTATTCAAACATGGAGCTAGATGATCTTAACTTTAGTTATGTAACTTCTAAAAAAAAATTTTGGAATATTTTGGAGTATGCTTGGCAATATTTTGGGTATTTAATGCTATATCAGTTCAAATTACTTAGGATCCAGTAAATATTGAAGAAAAAAATGTTTTATTAGAAAAGTTCTCTGAAAAACATGTTCCATCAAATGAATTAAAAAAAAAAACAAAGCTAAAAAGACATTTTTAGAAAATAACTATTGTTTAAATGATTTACTTTTATATGTCTGAGATCTTCAATTAAATAAATTTTTTATTATGTTAAAAAAGTAATTTAGAGAAAATCTGTTGTTTTAGAATTTTCGTGACTCACTTACCCCTTAAGGGACAAAGTTAAAAAATTTTAAAATTTTCAAGCAGCATTTCTAGGAAGTGGACATGGACAGTATATTGATAGAATAAGGTGGAGCAGTTTTATGATATAATTGCAAGGGGTAACTCATAATCAATCAGATTGGCTCGAGTTCCCAAAGAAATGTATGGGTTCCCCTGGTTTCCTGAAAAAAATGCATGGGTTCCCCAGCCAGATTGGCTCGAGTTCCCCGAAATGAGTTACCCCTTGTATAATTGCACTATAAAAATCTGCTATTATTTTAATAATAGATCCGAATATTTAATAAAACGAATCTATAGGAAACGTATAATATTTTTGGCATTATTATTCAAATACTCTAAAATAATTATATAATTTTAGTAAATTTAATATCAAATTTCGCTTTAACCCTTTAAGGACGAGAACGTTTAAAATCGGGGGTCAGAAAAATCACTTTTTCCACTTTTTAGAGCAGAACATAGCTTTAGAAGGCCGTAGGAAAAATTTCATTTTTGGGTCACCGGTGACCCAATCGTCCTTAAAGGGTTAAAAAGCTGTGCAAAATAATTCCCATTTCCCTAAAAGTCAAATATTATTATGACATTATCTCAATATATTCCAGATATGAAAAACTGCAATTTCATACTGCTTTTCCATGGATTGCTTAAACCAGACCAGGATATGGAGGAAGGCAAGTTATTCAAATGTACAATCAAAGACTGTTAGGAAAGCATGGTAATCATCATAGACAGTTATTGAGTTAAATGTTCCGGCGAAAATATTGTGTTCTTACATGAATTAATACAGTGAATTAATAAAAATAATATCAATACATTACCAAAGAATTAAATCTTTTGATCAATTGAAGTTCGAAAAGAAGAAAAACAAGCTACAAAGAAAGATACTGATAGAAAAGGGCAGACGCCTACCACCAAAACTTCTGAGATCAAATTAATATTGCTACTAAAAATTGAGAAAAAATAAATGAGCAGTAAAAAGTTGAAAGTGATCAGTACAAAATTAAATTTAATCAAAACAAAAATTCGAAATGATCAATAAAAATATAAAATTTTGTCAATAAAAAGTAAAATTTTGTCAGTAAAAAGTTAAATTTGGTCAGTTAAATCTTCGGATCGATCAGTAGAAATATTCGAGTTAAACAGTAAAAAATACTGAATGATTAGCAAAAACTTAAAAGTGGTCAGTGAAAAGAAAATATGATCAGAAAAAAAAATAAAAATGAGCAGTAGAAATATCCGAGTTGATCAGCAAAAAATTAAAACTAAGCAGTCAAAATTAAAAAGTGTTCAGCAAAAAATTAAACCTGATCAGTAGAAATATTCGAAATTATCAGTGAAAAACTAAACAGTGATCAGCGAAAATTCAAAAATGAGCACTAGAAAATAAAAAGTGGTCAATAAAAAAATAAAAGTGTGCAGTAAAAAATAAAATGTGGTCAGCAACAAATAAAAAGTGGTCAGCAAAAAAAATTAAAAGTGGTCAGTAATCAAGAAATCGCACCTCAATAAGCTGATTAGGCTTATCATTGGCTCCTTTTACTGACGACATTTATTTTCTACTGCTCATTTTATTTTTTTTTGCTTTTTTTTACTGACCAATTTTTTTTACTGACCAGTTTAATTTATTACTGACCAGAATGAATATTTTTTCTGTCCATTTGTAATATTTGCTGCTCATTTTTCAATTTTAGTTGATCGTTTCTTATTTTTTACTGGTCATACTTAATTATTTTACTGACCACTTCATTTTTACTGGCCAGTTTTTAGTTTTTACTAATAACTTTTCATTTTCTATTTTTAATTAACTTTTTTTTAATTTTTCACTGATCAACTAGAATATTTCTACTGCTCATTTTGAATTTCTTTCTCATCAGTTTTTATTTTCTACTATTCATTTTTAATTTTTTGCTGTATTTTTTTTAAGTCTTTTGTTGCTCATTTGTAATTTTTTACTGATCAATTTGAATATTTTTTCTGCTCATTTTTAATATTTTACTGCTCGTTTTTAATTTTTTTACTGTTTTTTTTTTTAATTTCTTACTGATCATCTTTTACATTTCACTGATCACGTTTTACTTTTTATTAACCACTTTTCTCATTTTTTGCTGACCGCTTTTAATAAAACTGCTCTTTTTTAAATTTTTCACTGCCTTTTTTTACTTTTTACAGCCCTTTTTTTAATTTTTTACTGACGATTTCTTTAAATTTTACATATCATTTCGATTTTTTTGCTGACCATATTTGACTTTTTACTGCTCGTTTATTCAATGCCCTAAAATTTATCCTTTAATGTTTTGTGATTATTCTAGAAAATCCTAAAATTTAGTTTTCAGTTTCTAAAACAAACCGAGCAGATTTCTAAGAATTGATACTGCAAAATCTCTAAAATCAATCCGAGAATTATGAAAATTAAATATTCTGTTAATAAAATCAACTTAAAGCAATCTTGAATTGATTTTGGAAAATTTATAAATTGATCCAAATAAATTAATAAAATCAATCCGAAAATTTCTAAAAATAAGTGAACAGTTTCTAAATTCAAAACTTTTTGAAATGATTCCATATAATTTCTAAAATCAATCCGAAAATTTCTAAAAATAAGTATATAGTTTCTAAATTCAACCCGAAAGGTTTCTAAAATTGATCCTATACAATTTCTAAAATCAATCCGAAAATTTCTGAAAATAAGTATATAGTTTCTATATTCAATCCGGGAGGCTTCTAGAATTGATCCTATGTAATTTCTAAAATCAATCCGAAAATTTCTAAAAATAAGTATGTAGTTTCTAAGTTCAACCCGAGAGAGTTCTAGAATTGATTCTATGTATTTTCTAAAATCAATCCTAAAATTTCTAAAAATAAGTATGTAGTTTCTAAGTTCAACCCGAGAGAGTTCTAGAATTGATCCTATGTAATTTCTAAAATCAATCCGAAAATTTCTAAAAATAAGTATGTAGTTTCTAAGTTCAACCCGAGAGAGTTCTAGAATTGATCCTATGTAATTTCTAAAATCAATCCGAAAATTTCTAAAAATAAGTATGTAGTTTCTAAATTCAACCCGAGAGGGTTCTAGAATTGATCCCATGCTATTTCTAAAATCAATCCTAAAATTTCTAAAAATAAGTATAATAGTTTCTAAATACAACCCAGGAGATTTCTAAAATTGATCCCATGCAATTTCTAAAATCAATGTAAAAATTTCTGAAAATAAGTATTAGTTTCTAAATTCAACCCAGGAGGTTTCTCGAATCGATCCCATGAAATTTCTAAAATCAACCCGAAAATTTCTGAAAATAAGTATATAGTTTCTAAATTCAACCCAAGAGGTTTCTGGAATTGATCCTACGAATTTTCTAAAATCAACCTGAAAATTTCTTAAAGTAAGTATATAGTTTCTAAATTCAACCCAAGAGGTTTCTGGAATTGATCCTACGAATTTTCTAAAATCAACCCGAAAATTTCTAAAAGTAAGTATTTAGTTTCTAAAATCAACCCAGAAGGTTTCTATAACTGATCTCACAACATTTCTAAAATCAATCTGAAAATTTCTAGAGGTAAGTATTTAGTTTCTAAAGTCAACCAGAAAGTTTCTAGAATTGATCTTACAAAACTTCTAAAATCAATCGAAAAATTTCTAAAATCAATCCCGATTGAACTAGAATTCAGGAAGTAGTTTTAGAAAGTTTTAAGAAATATTTTCTTAAATTAAGTAGTGTCATTTTAGGAAATTTTGAGAAATATTTCTAAAAATAAGAAAGTTAGTTGCTTGGAGCAAAATTTAGCCTATTTTTAGAGTGATTTTTCTTGTTTTTAGTGGCATATTTTTCTCTGTGTAGTTAATTTAAGTGCTAATCTTTATTGTTAACGGTACGTGAAGTTTTCAAATGAAATAATTACCTATTTCGTGGACAAAAAGGGTTTTTCTGAAGTGTGTGCAAATGCTTCAATAGAAAACCCCGGAAATATGATTCTTTTAAGAGATTTTCTTATTGTTTTAGATGGGAAAGGAGAAAAGACCAGGAATAAGAACAAATCTTGCGCTCAAGAGCAACTCAACAAGGTTTTGGAAGCCTTTCGTCGCGGTTTCACTTACACTGTTTGTCTCCAATTAGAAACTTTCCCTTGTCGCTTTTTTACGCTCGCGTATTTTTCTTGTATTTAAGAAGTTTTCAAATTATATCTAAAGAATTTTTACTAAAAAATAACATTCTAGAAGAGTCAAGGAGCAAATTCATGTAATTTTCTTCAGAAAAAATATGTACTTATACTTAATCTTAATGTGTAGAATCTTCTATCAAAGTTAAAGCGTCTAGAAATGGTTTTAAATTATTACATTTATCCTATCATAAGTTACGGATATCTTACCGAAAATGTTCTACATTTGATAAATATGCTTTCAAAACCCTAACAACTTTTCAAACAAAAAATAATAAGTGGAATATAAAAGGGGTAGGGGAAAGCGCGCTACCTTCGGATGACTCAAGCTTCGAACAACTCAATCTCTTCTCTATGTTCCTAATGGATTTGACCCATGGCTTTTTCAGGAAATTTAAAGCATCAGACTAACTATTACAATATAATATTATAATTGGTGAATATCATTAAAAACATATTCAAAAGAATGAATTGTTCGAAGCTTGAGTCGTCCGAAGGTAGGGCTCTTTCCCCTATAACGGGGAAAAAGTAAGTAGTCGTTGTCTTTAATAATTTGGCCACTTTTGGTCTGGTTAAGACCTGACAGGGTTTGACAGACCGGGGCGCCGGATATACAAATAATATGGTTGTTTTGGCTTCGCAACATTTCCATCTTGCACGCCCCCCCCCCCCTCCCCCAAGGAAAATATTTATAAAGAGTAGGGGAGACTGGGGAAAAACTTTTCAAAACG
This sequence comes from Phlebotomus papatasi, assembly GCF_024763615.1. NCBI lineage: Eukaryota > Metazoa > Arthropoda > Insecta > Diptera > Psychodidae > Phlebotomus > Phlebotomus papatasi. The sequence goes on from NC_077223.1 coordinate 44,139,752, forward strand.
CATAATTAATTCTTTCACGAGTTCTCAGAAAGCTTAAACGTTTTATAATCAGCATATTCTTATAGGAAATTTACTGCTCTACAACATTGCAGAAGACTATTTTCCTTTATCTCGAAAGAAATGCGATTTTCGAATCATCTTCTAAAAGTCGATTTTCTGGAGATTCTCAAAATTGCTGGGGCAAATTTTGTCAGTCTTCGGATAATTTGTGACGTTTTACTCTCGCAAACGTTAAAAATATCAAATAGTCATATTTTTATAGGAAATTTATTCATCTACAACTTTGTCGAAGATAATTTTTCTCTATCCTAACGAGAAATGTACTTAAATTGAGCTAATCAGTATTGATATTTTCTGTAAGCCAAATATTCCAAAAATATGGCTCAAAATTTCATTATTTTTTTATTTTACATAATCCTTCCTGGAAACCCTTGAAACTTTGTAAGTTTAAGAAGGTTCATGAAGGCTATCTATAATAAAAATTTCAAGCCTCAGCCTCTTTTATTTTAGAAAATAGTGAATATTGAAACTTTCGTTTTGACAAATTTTGCCCCAGTCTCCCCTATGTCATTGCATTTAAGACGATTTCCGAGAAAAGACGCTACGCTGTTTAAATATTTGTCCGTTCGCGTGGTCGTTACTACACCTAGAGGCCAGAGGATCAGAAATAACAACTTGGGACTTTAGAAGGACCCCTTCATAAGTAACAAAACTTCCCAAAACAATATTTTTCCAAACAATATTTTTCATAACTGTTCGAAAAGTTCGAAAATAAGTAACGCATTTTTTTGGGATTTTAAAGATTTCTTAGGTGGACATGGACATGTCGTTGAATCATTGCTAATAAGGCGTTTTCAAGGTCAATAGCTGTTCAATACTAATGAAAGTTTTTCTGTCATTCGGAGTAATTAGAATTTCATTTGGTAAGTGATACTTTTAAACATTTGCAAGCTCGTATACCGGTTTTCTCAATTTCACTAAATAACATAATTAATTTAGAAGAATATTATGAAACTAGTTTAGGTACACAGGAAATCAATGTTGCAATTGATGAGAGCGTTTGGCTCTTGGGCCACGAGACCGCCGACGTGACTGTCACAGTTGCTAGTTCGAGTGCCGCCCTGTGCAAATGCTTGAAGCACCTTAAAGATAATAATTATTTATTATATAGGGTAGAGTCAGCCCTTTTCGCCATGTAAGCACTATTTCGCCACCTAATATAAAACAACTTATTTAAGACATTTAAGAATAAGTAGCATTTCAACACTCATAATATGTTCTGTTCTAATATCCCAATACGTTATTACGTCTCTTAATTAATTGAAATTCGTTTTAAAACAGGTGGCGAAAAGTACTGAAACAGGCATAATTGGGGAAAATGCATATTTTTCAATGAGATTCTCTAAAATTCTCGAGATGTATCCTAGATATATAGATAGTTATTGCTTCAAAGTATCATTATACAAAAATTTATTTTAGTCTGACAAAAATATCACACCTTACGAGGCCCCTAAAGCTTAATGGTGGCGAAAAGTACTTATTCTACCCTACTCTCTTTGTAAACTGAAAAAATTGTAAACTATTCTGTTGTACAAAATGGCAAAAGGAGCCCGGCACATCAAAATATATAAATAATAATATGAATAATAATAATTTTGGAAATAAAAAATGGCAAAAATTAGACCTCTTGAATCTAGCATATTACTTCAAAATAATTCTACTTCAACTTCAATATATCCATATTTGGCTCCAGATTTGACAATAATTGGGCCGCACTATAGTCCATGTTATTTGTTAACATGATCAACGACTTTTAGTATTGAAATTGCTCGACGGCTTCCACTTTCTTTGCGATTGTGGTACTTGTCCTCGCTCTCTTCATTCTGGATCACAATTATCACAACTATACTCAATTAAGTTTGCCAAAAATATTAAAATGATTATGAAAACATTTCATATTGCGTACTAAAATACATAACCTAACTTAAAATCAGTGTTTTGAAATCAACGGTCCATAAATTGTAAACTATAGAGCGATGGCCTATAGCGGGACTCTACTGTACTTAGTTCGATGACTCTCCAATTATTTTATTCAATCCTAGAAGTGTATTTCTGGTGTTTTTGCAAATTCTGTAAGAAATGTTAATGTCTCCAAATTTTCATTGATAGATTTCAAGCAATATAATTAAATTAATTAAATATTTCTATATAATTAACAAGGAGTATCAAATACGCAGTGTTTCATTCAAAATTCATGTGTAATTTGAATTTAAGAAAAAGAAATTATAATACAAGTACTGAAAACGTATAAGGATTCCTATTGCGTGGATATTGATCCCTTTCCATGACTGCATCACATGCCTTTTGTTCCTGCAAAAACACCGTGAGGATGGCGACATGGTGCAAATATGCAAAGTTGTGCTCTCGCCAACGTAATCCAGTGACACAGAGCTCTACTAAAAATCAACTCAACGTGCCACTGGAGTGTCTCCCAAAACCCCCTCAACTTGCCATGGTTCCAGGTCGGTTTATGGGGTCGGGAGTGAAATGGGGGGGTCGGCGAATTTTCATCCCACGTTGACCAAAATTCAGCCCCAGGCATAGCGCTTTGTGTTGTACACTCATTTGTGTGACTGCAAAATCGCACACAGTGTGAGCTTTTCGAGGCCAAAGTTGGGTTAATAACACCTGCCGGCACTCGACGAGTTGCCATATCTCGTCATGGCTGGGGGCAGTTGGAAAGCTTTTGCTTTTCACCCGCTCGCCAGTTTCCCCCGCACACTCCATGGCTCTTTCCCCCTATTTTTGCAGTACATGCTTGTAATATTACAAGCAACATACACAAATCCCTTGGGCACATCTTTTGATTCACTTTTCCACTCCCTTTCTCTTTCACTCTTTTGATTTCTTGCACAAAAATTGAAATTGACCATTTAGAAGTTTTCAGTGCTGTAAAACAACGACAAAGGGTCATTCTGAAAGCTCAACAACACATTAAAAGCACCATTAAAGAAGTTTAAAAGAAAATAAAACAATCAATTACAACCGGGTGTGTTTAGAGTGATTGAAGTTGAAATGAGCAGATTTTTACAACTTCAGCTTTTGTGGTCTGAGTTGAAAATCAACATCGTTAGATGTGGCTCAAATTTTTCATATGACGTTTTCACACTCATATCACGACTATCATACTAAAGACTTTGCGAAATGCTCGAACTTTTGACTTAGGAGCTATACCTTAAAAGGGGGAGTGGAATAGATTTACAGATGCTGATGCATTACTTTCGAGAATAAAGATTTTTAGGACGAAATATAATTATTTAGGAATTGCCCTGTATATTTTCACATAGTTAATACACCGAGAAAAAAAGAGGCTACGATTAACTTTTTTTCATCATAATTTTAACACTTTCCGGGTGTAAAAATATATCAACATTTTTTAATGTTAATTTTACACCTTTTGAGGGTAAGATCAACATGAAAAAGGGTTACTTTAACCCATAATACACCTAAAAAAGGTAATATTTACACCGTGTTCAGATCAATACTACTAGGGTAAAATTAACACTTCCGGAATGTTATTTTGACTTTTTCGAATTTCTCTCAGTGTACTCAAGAGAAACTAACGAAACATAGTTAATTTGAACATTGTTGCGGAAAATGAAGCAAATGAATCCTGAAAAAAAGTTCATCTGCGTAAAACTGCCCCACTCTCCTCTAAAAATAATAATAATAATAATAAATATTAGTTTATAAATAATAATATTATAATAATAATATATTTATTCACAAAAATAAGGTCATCCCTTTTACTATTTGTGAAAATAAAAAAAAGAAATGAAATTCAAAAAGAAAAAGTTAATAAATACACAGAGCATAAATTTAAAAGTATAATGAAAAATAAAAGGAAAAAAATCCTAAGCTTCTCGGGATTCAATTTGAGAAAAAAAAATTCGAATGGCAGCTACAGACTGTCATTCGGAACGCTAATAAAAGCAGTAACGCCCTTAACGAACAGAGTCCTGTAAAGACAGTCACTGTTTGCTTTAGGCACCAGTAGTCTCCGAACCCTGACTGAGCTCCCACTGACCAGAAGACTCAACAGGTACTCGGAACATCCAGAAATCAACAGATGAAACAAGAATAGAACAGCTCTCATCTTCAAAAGGGATAGGGGAGACCGGGGTACAATTAGCCAGGGGCAGAAGTAGACAGTGGATTTTTCTCGATTCCCTTAAAATGTACCTTGAGCAAAGTATTTTTTAATGAAAGTAGGAACACATCCCCATATTCCCAGAAATATTTATAAGTCTGATCCTGTTATCTTACAATTTAGAAGCATTTTTATAAAATGGGTATAAAACTGCAGTTTTGATGTTTCAGTTTTTGGACCAGCATTTGGTTTTATGAGTTTGTAGTCAAGATTTCATAGTTTTACCTCGTTTCTGGTTTCATAAACCTAATTAAAAAATATTTTTCACTTGGGTAATATTTAATTCAATTTTTTATATAAGATGAAAAACACTAAAACAGCCCTCGGGGCAGTTGTAGCCACTCTTCCGTGGCCGGATAAAACTATCAATGATTTTTCACTAATACATGGATAATTGTTAGATGAAAGGGTACTATTGATATTCCAAGCAATATTGCCATTCGGATGAAAAATTTGTGAAATAGATTTTTTCAGGATATTTTCATCAATTTTGCCGCAATTACAAAAATGTCATAAAAAAGTCGGCTAAAGTCTTTTTCATTAGGTTTAAGTTACATATTTAGTATCAGTGGGCTTCAGTGGATCAAGTGAAATAACACTTGGTATTTCCAGTTTTAAAATTTCGTCTGGAAAACTGGTGGCAAATAGCACCCCGAAAGTGGCTAAATCTACCCAGGCCGGGGCAGGTGTAGCCAATGTGTCATACTTTTTTCATTATCCTCTCTAGAAAAAGCCAAGGATTTGAGAGTTCTGAACTATACGGCTTTATACAGCCAATATCTTAATGCTACTTATGAAACATAAAAACATTAGACAAACTTTATCATTTTTTCACAAATCATGCGCGAAAAAAAAGCTTCATTTGCTGGCTAATTCTACCCCTGTCTCCCCTATCAAATCACAACCAATGAAAACATTTCTATATGGAGTAATGTGATCCCGGCGACTTATGCCGCAAATATACCTGACATAATCATTGAAGAAAACCGTCAACGTTGAAAGGTCTAAGTTCTTCTATGGAACGTCGTCCACCACCATTATTATTATTATTATGCACCAGTCAACTGACACAGTATTGGCCCTTTCAACTAAGGTTAATCAAAACCAACAATCTTGAAAGGGCTGAAAAACCGTCATATGATTTGCGAAAGTACGAACTCGAAAAATACTTTCGCATAATTTACCCCATTTAACCATTTTCTAGTTCACAATCGATTTTTGAACCAAAATGGCTTAGGAGTAATTCAATTGATTTTCGGATAAATATTAGATGTTGGTTCATAACTGATTAATGACTGGTTCAGAATTGCTTGGAATAGTTTAGTTGTGAAGTGATTGGTTAGAAATTTCAAAATTTTTCTAACAGGCCTTCATAGGAACCTCTACATTTGAGTTATACATTTTCTAGAGCCATTCTGACCTTTGACCTAGAAAATTCATACTAGTGATTGAACAGTATTTCTGAATATGGAAGAAATGCCCGCCTATGCAGTCTATAAAATATATCCAAAAGTGAGGGGATCTCAGTGGCGCAATAAGGAAGACCGTTGAGCCTTGGGCGGATGAGATCTCTGACTCAACTCTCACAGTTGTAAGAAGTGAAGACACAGGATTTTGACCTTTGATCTTCTGAACCAAAGCTCAATCAATTGATCAAAGGTCAATATCCCGTGTTTTCACTTCTTAAAAACTATTTCATTGGCCGAAAATAATTATATATAAACTCACAGTTGTAAGTTCGAGTCCCGCCTGATGCAAACAACTAAAAGTTTAGAAAAAGACGTTTTCACATGGAATAAAGCGTAATGGAGTGCACCACCTCTACTAAAAACTCCGGGGTCACGGAAGAAGCATACACATCACGGGGAAGACGATCCTGGGCGGTCTACAATGGACTTAACACATTCTTTCAACACGAGATGTACGACTCTGCAGCATGACTAAATTGTAAAAAAAATATATCCCGATCTAGTCCCCGGCGAGTGGCCTTCAAAGTTGAAGCCAATTTCTTACTTTCACATACAAATGCGTATGGGAATTTTTCTGCACTTGTGATCGTTATGCTAAATATTTAAAAAGTGAGAAGTTTTTCCGTATTATAAGATACTTTTCCGTATGGAGGGATAAATATACTATATTTTTGTTTAAATAATTTTTTTCCTTGGAGCACTGTGAGCTGAGTCCGAGATTAATTTAGGAATTGGCTTCAAATAGCTCCATATAAAAAGGCCAACTTGCCAGGCGCTTGATTCCGATATATGGTCATGTGCCTAAAGCGAGACAGTTTGGAAAGTTGGACAAAACAGTGTGGAATGTGAGACACCTCCTTAAAAACTTGATAATAAATCAATTAAATATTTAAATTTTCGATAAAAAGATTATTAAACTTAATTTTATGATTATCTCAGAAGTTAAAAATGCAAAAATCGTTATAAAACAATCAAAGGTTGACTTGCAAGAAGAAATTAAAAAAATTTATTGCATGCGTGATATTCATAACCTTGACACGGTAGTTGTCATTTTCTCTGTTTCCTATGGAAGTTGCTAGGAAAATATCAAAGTGTTTTGTTTGATTTTTCGGCATAATTTGTGAAATATTATTAAGTCCGTAGTGAGAATCGAAGGACATACATCCATTTAAAAGGTGAATAAAAAATATTTGTGAAATATTACATTTAAAAAGGATAGAAAAGTGATTTCATTTCGTGTTACTTTCAAAACAAGTTTTATGAAATCTTGGACACGTTGATTTTGTGAATGAATTTGGTGGTTCTGTGCAGTGAAATCATGATAACAAGGACGTCAAAGATCCTTAAGTATCCGGAGAAATAGTTGCAACAGCAGTTAGCAGCTGATAAGGAGAAAATCTCCTGGAAAAGGCAGCTAGGATTTCCAGATTCCGAGGACCATTTTTTCTGATAGAGTGGGAAGTAAATATCGCAAAAACACTTGGAGAAAGACAAATAGGAGCTTCTACAGAACTTCCAAAGCAAGTGGAAAAGGATTTGGGCGGATGGGGAATTTAAATGTGCTAGAAAATTGCATCCGCTTGAAAGCTATAACTGCTGGACAGCGCGAGGCGTCTGTGAAATTTACAGAACCTCTTTTTGGTTGGACGTCCAGGAAGTTTTGGTAATTAGCGTTCCTCAACTGTTACCTGGACATAAAAGAAGGATTAGCATAACCATCAAATGTGCATGTATATACAGAGAAAACCTTCAACATTTGATTTTCTACATATTTTGCATGATATTTTGTCACTAATATCACTATGTCCAATTTTCCAAAAGTTTTTGTCCAACTTTCCAAAATTTTGTCCATCTTTTCAAAATGTGTTGTTTTATAATTTGATTGAATATTCTAATTAATTGATTGAAAATTCTAATAAAAACTGTTAATATTCTTTTAAAACATTTGTCAAAGAATCCCATGATACAAAAAAAGTTAAAAAATAATTATTTAGTCAGTTTAAAAATGCATTTGAAATTGAATTTTTCTTAAGTGTCTCGCTTTCCACCATTCACCCTATATAATAATAATCCAAAAGTGAAAAAATGCACTACACGCTTTCGAGAAATCCCAAAAAACATGGTTTTGTAGGGGAAAGGGAGGGGGTGAGTTGAAAATGAGTAGTATGTAAAGGGTTCTTGTGGCGACTTATGGCGGGGTCTCTGAAGGTCCCAATTACCTAACAGTTTGACCTCTATTTCTGATGACATCCATAGACGAACAGAAAAGCGAATGGAGAGATGGACAAACAGCAAAAAACTAAACATTATATTTTAAAAATTCTATTAAAATATGACTCTTAGGGGATAAGGAGTCGAAGTATGTATATATAGTATAAATCAAAATGAACGTAAGCTTACTATCAAAGTATCGATGTCCCGATGATTATGAATTAGTTCCAAAAATTATAGTTTCGGATTTTCAACTTTCATATATATAAAGTCTATTTACATGAAACATCTTTTGAATCTTTATTTTAAAAAATACAATATTTCTACAGAAAGTAATTAATTACTTGTTTTTTTTTTAGTTTTAAGATATCCTTTTTCCCATTCTTACGCATTTCAGTAAAATCAAACATTTTGCACATGTTGTAAGAAAGTATGCTCAATATCTGGTTATAGGAAATATACGAGTACCCAGTACAATCATACACTTTCCTATCAATATGCAAATCTTTTGCAAATACCTCAATAGATCCGTAAGTGGATCTAATTTCTTCAAATGTACCATTATGTTAAGAACAATAAGAGGGAATATTTTGCATCGGTAAGGTGTGTTAGGGATAGATAAAAAGACTTCAGTCCAGAGAGAGCCGATAAATTGGAATTCTTCAAAAGCTTTATGTGTCGATTTTTGATTAATGATGCACACAGAGTATAATGTACAATTGAGGAAGAAGTTTATAGTGGAGTGAAATGAGAGAAAGATACTCTCAGGCATGGATATTTTCCAAGATGTATGGATGCGATTTGGTCTCTGGCTGGAGGCACCTGCCAAGCTCAGTGGAATACCCTCTGGCCAAATAGTCTGATGCATCAGACTGAATCATGAATTGGCCTGGAGCTCTTTTGGGTAAATTCCATATTTTTATGGACATTCTCTCTCACTCCACAGTATCGCATTTGCCATGGGAATGCACAATAGATTGAAATTAGAATAATGAAGGGATCTCTTTCTAAGCCCTGTGGAAATCATATAAGAGAAGTAATAAATGGGTATATCGATCGCGATCGTTCTGACCATAAGGTGTTAATCGAGGTGCAAAGATGCGGTGAAAGTGGGTGATTTTATGGGTTTATTTGAGTCAGGGAAAATCCTTCATTAACTTGAGAATATTGTTTTCTGACTTGCTGTGGAGATTTGGATGTTGGTTGGGAACAGACGGACGATGGTGGGCTAAAACGAGGAAAAGATGAGGAATTTAACTGAAGATTCATCGAGAGAGTTTGTGAGAGAGAGTTCGCCCCAAAGCATCTTGAGGCGAACTTGATGATGCATCTCATAAAAATATCTCTTATTGTGTGCACTGCTATATATTTTATTAAAAAGTATCTTGTGCATGGTTTCAGGGCTAATACCCAACATATTCATGCTGTTGCTTCATGTTTATATGCTGCTCTGCAGATAAATGAATTTCCCTCCTGGCTGCCATGATGTGTAAGAGGCTCCTCGATCAGAGTCGAATCAGGATCTCAAAAGTACTAAATTTGGCGGGAAATTTGCAAAAAGGAACAAAACTAATTTTCAAAATTGCACATGAAAAATCCTTCACAAAAAAAGAGTTACATATTCCTTCGGAAGAGAACCCCATACCGCTTTGTTGTAAACATCCTTGGCTAAAAGTGCATCTGCTGGGTACCAAGAAAACCCCCTCCTTTGGTCAGTTGGGTTGGGACGAGAAATGCTCGAGGTCAGAGGCGAATGAGAAAGAAGTGACTGATGCGAAATGAAAAATCTTGTTTGCACCGCCAACGCCGCCGGCTGCTCCATTTGCAGAAGGCGTCCGATTCACGAGAAGGATGACCACAGAACCCCGTACCCTGGGGGCCAGGGGGACACACGGGCAGTAAGGGAGTGTCCTCTGAGATGCACTCGCTCACGAGTTATTGCTGAAAAATTCAATTTTTATGATAACGATGCCCTCACGAAAATTCACAGAAAAATTTGCATTTATTTCATTCGTATAAAAATACACTGCAATTAAAAGAGGTGGATGACCAAGTGACAGAAGATAAATTGAATTAACATTGTATGTAAGATTTAATGCTTTTCCCATGCATCCACAAGAAAAGATTTTTATGGAACAATCGAAAAGCCATACGAATTATTTTTGTTTCTAATTTAAACAACATACCAATGTATTATAACATTTTAATTAAGACATCATAAGGTAATTTTATATATTTATTTACTTGGAGTTTATAAAATAAATACTGATTTAATTAAAAGATAATTTAAATTGGAAAAATAAATCGAAGTATAATCACCAAGGTACACAAATGAAGGATAATTTCATTATACACAATTTGATAGTAAAATTTTTCGGAGTGAAGAAATATAATATGTCGAATATACACCAGCCGTTTTTAACAAAAGATTTTTTCCAAAATCTTGCAAATTAAAAATTTAGAAGAAACTAAGTGCTTAGGAGATAGCTGGAAGTACTTGATGAGTAAAAGTGCTTGGTGTTGACAATTTCCATTAATCGAGAAATCAAGACTGTTTTTACCGGTTCAAACAGTCTTCAACCATATTTTTTTTTAAGTTCCTAACCCTAAACCTATAGTTAACCCAAAAAACTGGCCACTAAAACTTAAATTTAACACATAATTTTATTTCAGGAAAAAGTAATTATAGCATCACAACTGGTCCAATACCAGGCAATTACTTGTTTAAACCAGTTCACACTTGCCAGAGACGACTTTTAAATGAGTCCATATTAACTTATATCGGTTAAGAAAAACGTTCTTTAAAGTTGTTTTAAATATCTTGAAAACCGTAGGAATAATTCAAGAGCATTGTAGTATATAAACCGCCAAGACAACTTTTAAGAACATAGCACGACGCTGTTGACCAAAATACGAAAGTCAATAGAAAGGTTTGCAGAAATCGTCAGATTCCTGAAGATGTGTCGAAATTTATATTACCGAATTCGAAAGATTATGGATGTTTCTTTCCAGGTAGAGTTCGTTCATTTAAAAATGAATCAACATCAATAGCTAGTCGACCTGTACAATTTTGTAAATCTGATATTCTGTCTCGGCTAAAAAGTAACTCGGTTCTGGTACATTGGATCGGTGAAGACCATACTTAAATGCTAGAATTAAAGTAAAGCTTACAAACAGTAGAGTGGCAAGTCGCCCCCGGACTGCAGTCACCCGTATCAACGGTATCAACCCGTATCAAAGGTATTTAAATAAGTCTTCGTTGATATTCGATCTAATCTTTAACTTAATTTTTCGAAACAGGAATATTTTGAATTAAAATGTTTTGAATTTACTCATAATAAACATAAATAAATGAAATATCGCACATATGTACTACTCGGGACACTTTAAAATAACAGGATTAAGAACGGTTTTGAATCTGATCTTCACTTATTTTCCAGTTCTTGGCAAATTATGCCTATGCATACTATCTCCAGTGGATTAGTAAGTTATTAAAGCAATTGTCAGTAAGTTTTGAAAGGGACAGATAATCCTAACCGGCTTATGTAGGTGAGATTCTTAACGTGAGCTAACTCGGAGTGCATGCAAATTCGATTTGGAGCTGAAGTTGGGAGACGCCATTCAGTTATTTTGAATAAAATTCGTGAAATTATACAAATTTTGTATTTAAACCAAAATATCAAGGATTTGGATGAACTGACAGAAAAGTGTTATATGGGTGAAATGTAGACCAGACTGTTCTCTATAATTTTTCCATAGAACATGATCTCATCGATTACTCAGAAGCCAAGATAATCGAGGTTTTTTGTTTCTTAACTTGTTTTTTCATCCAGAGTGCCCCAAGTAGTCATTTGTTGAACTTCAACTATATCAAAGAATTGTTGTATTTTGTGGGACTTTCAATTTAAAACCCTATTTTAAGTGTCTTGGTGGAGTAGAGGCAGTCAAATTGGCATCTGAGTGATTTCAAAGCGTTATTATGGGAAAATCAATTTTTTCACACTTAAACGGCAAAATCGGAGTGATAGCGTAGTCTGAGTGGAAAATGATGTATGGACGAAATGTAGAGACAAATGTCCTCTACAATTATGTCGAAGTAATCATCAAAATCGGTTCAGCGACAGTCGAGATAATTGAGGTTATGTGATATTGAAATTGGTTTTTCGACTGTGGCGCCCCTGGTGTTGGTCCCACGAAGTTCAAATATTCTAGAAAGTTGTAGCATTTGGTGAGACCTTTCGTTTAAGCCCTCATTCATCAAAATCGGTCACATAAAACCGGAGATATGATTTTTTGAATTTCGTGAACTTTGACCCCTCATATCTCCGGTTCTGTTTTAACCACAGCGCACTTACGCACCATTTTGGAAACGTCCTAGACTAGACTACAACATACTAAAATTTCATTAACTTGCACAATGCCGTTTTTGAGAAAAATGTCTTTGAATTTCGATGAATTTTGACGCTATCACAGCGCCACCTGTGGTGACTTTTTGAACTTCCATCTGAAAGTGCTCATCGAGACGAAACCAAAAAGGTAAAATTTAGGTCGATATGTTAATTAGAACCGGAGATAGAGGCCGGTCAATATTCGAACTTTGACCCCTTATAGCTCGGGTCAGGGGTTATGGATCGACTTAAGGTTTTTTTTGTTTGATAGGTATAATCAAGGGCTACAACATACTAAAATTTCAGCCCGATTGCATAAGGAATTTTTGAGTTATTTAACTTTTAAGATTTAAAAATTTTCTTTTTAATAATAGCGCCCCTAGCGGTGGTTTTATGAACTTGCGATGTTAGAAGAGGAAGTGGCATTTCACGAGAGCTTTCCAAAAAGCCCTCATTTTTTAAATTCTGACAATTAGAACCGGAGTTATGGCCATTTTAAGAAATTTTTTTTGGACCCTTATAGCTCGGGTCAGGGGGGTCGGGGGACCTTAAGTTTGGTATTGATGGAAAGCTCTAAGGCCCAGCTATAACATACTAAAATTTGAGCCCGCTCGATGCCATAGGGGCGGAGCTATTGAGAAAACAAAAAAAGGGGGGTCTTCAAAATGGCGGAAGGAGGGGTGGGGGGTGGGGGGTCAATGCACCATGTTGCAATTTTCATACGATATTTAACCTTTGCCGAAAACCGCAAGTCGATATCTTTTTTAGTTTAGGAGCTATTAAGCTCCAAAGAGCGGCCGGACGGCCGGCCGGGAACGTAACTTAGCCCCCCATATATTCGTGATCAGGAAGTGGCGAAACACATTTTGGCCAAGTTTGAGCGCGATCGGAGGACATGAAATTTTGTTAGGATTATAGTAGGTGAGATTGTTAAGAATCTCACCTAATACATGTTATTGGCAAAAAAACTAAGCAGTTAATCATCCATTTTCATATTTTACTTACCAAAATTGATTTTTTAACTTACCAAATGTATTAATGTACTTACTAAAAATGTTTTATCCTATTTTGGCGACAGTCCACTATGCATTAAAAGTTTCTATTTATTTTTTTTTGAGTTTTTCAAACTTAAAAGTCATTTTTTTATTATTTGTTTTTCGACTGTAATTAATCAAGATTTTCTTAATTTAAGGAATTTAAAAAAAATCCATAAATGGTTTCTTTGTTTTTAAATAATACCTTGGGTGAAAGGAACATCTATTGACACTTTAAGAACTCGTGTCAGCACCTATTGACACCCTACTCTATGCCATTTGGCATATGAAATTTGAACATCTCTTCTTATAGTAAAAGGTATATTACAGAAAAAACGTTATATTACTTATATTTTACTAGATACATTAAATAATTTTCAACATTTTGACAAAAGTGTCAATAGGGGTTCCCTGTCGAACAGACGTTCCTCCGACCCTAACGCCATTATAGTATACTAATTCTTACTTGTTAGAAAGACGAATTGTATTACTTTTGTACTATATATTCGATAGCTTTAGGAATGTTATTACCAACTTAGAATTATTTAATAATCCGTTAGCTAACTTGTAACACAGATCACTTTAGATTTTAGATTAACGTTACCTGAAGAATCTAACGTTAGAGGACGGTTTCTAACTTCTCAGAGTAAGGTGTTGTGTGGGTCAAAAAGACTACAAAATATCATGTGTTCTCTAATATTTTTTCGACATAGGGGGAGGTGGGGCTGCTTTGAGCTGTGGGGCTAGATTGTTATACAATTTTTCTCATATTTCTGAAGAAAACAGGGTTTTAAAATGATATAATTTGTATAGACAAAAGAATTGTGGATCTAAATAAAATAATTGTAATGCAAAGCTTCACTTAGAAATATGCAAAAAAATCATATAACAATCTAGCTCCAAAGCTCAAAGTAGCCCCACCTCACCTTACAAGATTTTTATTTTAATTTAAGTTTTTAATCATATAAAATTACAACATTTAAACTATATTTTCTGAAATTTTCTGGTCCTGATTTTCGGAAATTTATTTTGAAAAAAAGCATGTTTTCTATGGACAAGATTTCTTAGAGTGTATTCATCTTAAATCAAAAAAACTAAATATTTCCTGTTAGCTGATGAGTTAAACTCGTACTTTAACGGTAGATTTTTTTTAAATGAAATTTAAATCCTACATTAAATTACCTATTAAATTAAGCCAAAATCCCGAACGCCAAAATCCCGAAAGGGCCAAAATCCCGAAAGCCAAAATCCCGAATTTTCAAAATCCTCAAAGGGATGAAATTATATGGAGGAAAATGTTTAGAATAATTTCTTAAAACACAGAAGATTTCCCTTTCAGCTAGGGTAAAGTGATATAAGTTGGACATAGTATTACAAGTTGATCAAATCGCCGGTACAAGTTGGACATGACTTTTTCTTGATAAATACAGTAAAAAATTTGTTTTTAAGCACAAGGAACCAAATTATAAAACTAAAGCATTAAAAGTATACAAATAAAGATGAAGTACTAAATTTATCAAGAAAAAAAGCCCTGTCCAAATTTTACCATTGTTCAACTCGTACCACTTTACCCTATATCAGGAATTTAAGGAAAGTTGAAAAGAAACATTTCGGGGTTTGCAGTATCAAAAAGTTGATTTTCTCACCTCAGCGACAAAATGCTAAAGAAGTGTCACTAACCACAAGAGCAACCAGGAAGAACTCCTTTCGGGTCAATGGGCCACGACTTGTGGAGAGGATGACAGTGTGACTATCGCGTTGTTTACAAAACACATTCGATTACCTTTCAATTGAGCTGAGCTTTCCTGATGTGTCTGGCAAGAGAAAAGCTCCTGCTTTCCTTCTCTCACAACTCGCCTTGTGAACTTATGGTGGGAAAAGAAGGAAATGAGAGAAGTATAGCAATATGACTTTCCACGAGACTTGTTAGCCTCTCTCGAGTACTCTCTCTCGTATTGCTCTCAATGGATTGACTTGGGTATAGAGTTGAGGTATTTGTGTGCTCGTCAGTCTTGCTTTGGCTTTCGTAGCGTGAGCACCGTTCTCTGATGGTGATTGAGCGTGGCTGAGTTCATGTGAGTGCTCCTGAAGAGATAATCCCGTCAGCAAACTTCCTGATTCGTGTCAGTGGCCATCCGGCAAGATTTTCCTTTTCGACGTCTTTCAATCGTCGGGCTTCGTGGATCAACGTGGTCCGCCGCTGTCCATGGAGTCCTCCACGTGTCCCAAAAGGTAAGTCAAAACTTACTTTTTTTTTCTTTTCGGGAAAGTGGTGGTCTCCCCTGCAATTAAAATGCAATTAGGAGTACCACTAATTCATGCAATTTTTCCAGCACATTAATTTATGGTCGCTGATTGTGATGGTCATTTGGGTTTGTTGAATTTGACTTGGGATTTAGTGTCGTCCACCACAAGAAGAACTGCAATTACCATCCATGTGAGCTTAATTGCGAGCACCAATTAGATGAAGAAATGAGAGGTCATAAATGATCACCTCTCGCTTTTCCAGCAATTTCATTTGCATGCACTTCTTGTTGGATACTGCTAAAAACAAAAGGGAGTTCCGTTCCTCTAACTGAAGTTTGGTTTACCTTGTTCTGGTAAAATCACGTGGAGATGTGTATTTATTGTGACAAAATGCAGAGAAGTTCTCTAGTAAACAGTTCCTAAGCTTTTAAGTTACAGTGCTTCAAAAACTTTCGAAATAATATATTGTTAAAAAATATATGAAAATTAAAAATTATTATTTTAAAATTAAATTAAAGTCAAATATTCCTAAATATTCACATAAATTTATCGTACTTTTTTATTCTAAAAAAAAATTGCGGCATTGCTCAAACTTTTTCAACTTTGTCTTAAGAAAACATTTGAAACTGCAAAATATGGCTGAGGTGAAATTTTATAAAACTGATAATTTTTAAAGCTTTTAAATAATTTCCATGTTGAAAAGTTTATAAGTTGTTATAACTTTTCTCAGAAGACCGGCCGGCCAAAACTTGGAGCTTAACTCATAAATTCCTACATATATCGACTTGCAGTTTTCGGAAAACGTTCTGTATAAGACAAAATTTGAAACCCCTGATAATATGCAATTCAAAAAAATGGGAGTTTGAACATAATCTTGTATTTAAAGATAATCTAATATGCTCGATCCGCTAACAACTTAAGCCGAAAGATTAATGTAATTATAATCAAAAAAATGATTTGAATATATCCCCATTAGTTTCCCAGTAACTATGTCGTTTCGTGGCTTATGTCAAAAGACAGATTAGTCGGAAACTGATAGAAGAGTAGAGGAAACTGGGGCAAAAAGTCACAAATCGAAAATTTCAAAATTCAATATCTGCCAAGATAAATAAGATAGCGGCTTAAAATTTTTTCCATAGGCAGCCTCCATAGGTCTTTTTCAATGTCGTAAGTTTGTTAAAATTTGAACAAGGAATTTAGAAAATAAAAAAATATCGAAATTTTTAGCCGTATTTTTGAAATATTTTCTGTCCAGGAGATATCAATTATTAGCTACTTATTTTAAATTTGATGCACTGGTGAATATTTCCCAAATTACCTGGATATTCTTTGAATACGAATCCGATATCTATTTTAGAATTTTACAAATATTCTTTTCTCCAGAAATCCTTTTATTAAAAATTACCAGTTGGGGTAAAAAGTAACAAAAGCTATGGAGCAAAAAGTAACAAAAACCGAAACAATTTCTTATGTCCCACGGTGAAAAAGAAAATGTCAGTGCTATGTGTCGCCGCTCGTTGTTTGCATTGGTCAAACGATTTGCAGTCTTTTGTGTGTTTTTTTTTCTAAAATAGCTCAAAATGCGCTTTTCTCGCTCAAATAGAGAAAACGGTGTTTTACAAAGGTGTAGAAGAACAAATTTACTATGAAAATATGTAATCTAGGTATTTTACTTAAATTTACCGAATCCCGTAATAAAGCGAAACAAAATGTGATAGTATCTCATGCCTGATACTATTTGCCCCAGCATTTTTGAGAATAGCCACAAAATTACCTTTTAGAAAACGGCTCGATAAATATATTTCCTTACAAAATAGAAGAAAATGAGTTTCACAGAGTTGTAGAGCAGTAAATTTCCTATAAAACTGTGCTAATTAGAAATTTCGGAGGTGCACGGGTAGCTTGTAAAAAAATAAAATATGCGTTTTGTGACTTTTTGCCCCATTTTCCCCCAATCTAATCATTATTTTGATTATAATTACGTAAAGCACATAAACAGCACATAAGATTGTTTACAAACCTGCAGCAGAATATGGGCAGTACAGTACGTCTTCAATAGAGTCAACGCATTTCTTGTAGTCACTATTTCACTCCTTAAAAATTGTCCCAGGTTCATACTTAACAAAAGTAGTTTAAATTTTGACTAACTTGAAGTTTTACATATTTTTCACAATGTTTTAAATTTCTTACGGGTTGACTCTATCGGAGTCGTACTGTACTTTAGTTAATAGTCAGCAAAAATGAAAATTGGTATGTAGAGGAATATTATTGGCAAATGAACCAAATAAATTTTTACTTACCAAGATTATGCTTTTCAGTAGTCATTTTACATTTTTTGCTGACCAATTTCAATTTTTTACTCACCCAGATTTACTAATTTACTCACCAAAAATGTTTTTTCCATTATTTTATTATTTTTTTCAAATTTCATTAGAGTTCTATGAATTTCAAATTAAATTGTTCAGTTTTTATAGTTGTTCAGAAGTTCAAGTTTCACCCTATGTGGTAGAAATTGAAATTTGAATTTTATCCCTTGTCTTAAAGATCCATGTTTTCATGTTGAAAACTCCGTATTTATATTTTTTATATTTCTTTTTAACCAAACCTCTCGAGAATATTCGAAACTATGATTTTGATGTTATTTGTTTAAAATTAGCTAAGCATTAACTCAGTCGATAAGAATCTGTTTTTATGGCTCCGCCACACCTTTTAGATCGGTAAAATAATTGGTGATCGAAATTCGCATCCCTTTCTTTCTCAAATGTTCTGCATATCGATGTTTCATTCTTTCTCACTCAAAATGCGATTGAACTAAATTTAATTTGGTGTGACGTTCATAAGAAGAAGAAGAGTCCAAAAGACTGGGATAGACATATGTAAAGTGTTTGAGAAAGAAAGGGATGTGAATTCCAATCCCATGAAATTTTCCCGATCTAAAAGTGTGCCAGCGCCATTATCAACAAAATAATTCAAATAAGTTC
The DNA here is from genome assembly GCF_024763615.1 of Phlebotomus papatasi. Lineage (NCBI taxonomy): Eukaryota > Metazoa > Arthropoda > Insecta > Diptera > Psychodidae > Phlebotomus > Phlebotomus papatasi. The sequence goes on from NC_077223.1 coordinate 44,158,292, forward strand.
GAGCTTTCCCTGAATATTATTTATATTTTGAAATATGGTCTTATTCCTTTAATTTCCTAGCAGACAAGACTTTTGGGAAAGTCTTAATTCAAGATTATATATTAGGTGCAGTTGATGCATTACAATTTGGAACAATTTCTTATTATTTTGGAAATTTGAGAGTACAAGGAATCAAGTTAAATTTCTAGATTAATTTGGTAATAGTCAGTCCAACAGATGGAAAAACAGCTTGACTTAAATGATTAAAGGTGAAAACTGAAGAATATAAAAATATGTTACTCTTCACACAGATCTTTAATATTGGTTAAAATCGAATTGTTTTGATTGGCTTTTTTTCTCAAATTATTATTTTGCGAAGTTGGTGAATGAAAAAGCTAAAAACTTAAGAATTCAAACATGATTATAGGATACAGACTGAGCTCCTTCTAATTCATTTTAACTTATTCAGATTCACTTCAACTTATTGTACCGGGACATAAACCTTCAAAATAAGTAAAGAAAATAAAAGTAAAAAATAATTAAAAATCAAAATAAATCATCTTGAATTTATACCTTTTAAATTTGAACAATGATTAGTGTAATATCCTGAGGCAGCTAAAATATTGAAAACCAAAATCACGAAAAACATTTCCTTATCTGATTGTATTTTAAACTAAGAAATCATTGTGAAAGTCCCTTAATTGTAAAATGCTTTCCTTGAGGAATTAATAAATGTTTCTTCTTCTTCTTATTATTATTACACTCAGAAAAAAAGTAAATCTTGCTCGAATTTATGTAAAATAAACATTATTTTCTGAAATAAAAGAGACTGAAGCTTGAAATTTTTTATTATAGCCTTCATGAACCTTCTTAAACTTACAAAGTTTCAAGGAATTCGAGGAAGGATTATGTAAAATAAAAAAATAATGGGATTTTGAGCCCTAGTTTTGGAATATTTGGCTTATAGAATATACCAATACTGATTAGCTCAATTTAAGCACATTTCTCGTTAAGATAGAGAAAAATTATATCCAGAAAATCGACTTTTAGAAAATGATTCAAAAATCACATTTCTTTCGAGATAGCGGAAAATAGTCTTCTGGAATGTTGTAGAGCAGTAAATTTCCTATAAGAATATGCTCATTATAAAACGTTTAGTTTTCTCAGAGCTCGTGAAAGAATTAAATATGCATTTTGACAAGTTTTACCCCAGTCTCCCCTACATGAGTAGGGGAAAGCGCGCTACCTTCGGACGATTTATGCTTCACACAAATCATTTTTTTTTCAATGTGTTATAAATGAATTTGGATCATTATAATATTATATTTTAATAGCTAGTCCAATGTCTCAAATTTTCAGAAAAGAGAAATGGCCGAGATCCGTAAGGAACCTAGAGAAAAAATTGACTTGTGCGAAGCTTGAGTCGTACGAATGTACCACGCTTTCCCCTACTAGAGTCAAAACACGCTAAAGATCTTTGAGGAGATTTCTCAAAGGTCTTTTGCACATTTTTATTCAAAATTTATTGATAAATTGAAAAATCATTAAAATATTATTAAGCACTTTTCACATTGTTTAGAAAATAATCTGCAGAAACTTAAGACTCGTTGTTCCTTGAAAGAAATGTTTTTCATCAATTTCATGACCAATGTGACACACTTGTTGCTGTAGTCATCAATGTTGTGAGAATATATTTGGAATATTCGGAAGTACTGTTCGACGTTGCATGATGTTGGCATAATTAGAATTTTACTTGCGTAATAATTTCTTATGGTGTCGAAAGGCGAATGGTTCTGAGTTCTTGAAAGGGTGAGTTTGGGCATAAAAAAATGACAGACAGGAGGCCCAAGTTATGAAGTAAAAAAATCCAAGAAGAGAAGGAATCTCTCTATAGAGGCGCATAATTTCCTTCCCTGTCGCTTGTGTATGATGGCCTCAAGGGCTTAAGAGATAGGGAATGAGTGAGAGAGAAATGATAAAATTTCCCCATCGACCTCAAATTCACCCTCTAACGCGATGGGTAGCTTTCAGGGTTGTAGTTCTTCAAAACAGCCGATAGCACTTTACCGGGGACGTTTTCATTTTCCCTTTACCCTTCCCCCCGCCTTACCGATTCCACTGCCATCTACGTCAACATACCGCTCGATGTTGAACATACAGATGTTGAAGTGGACTTTGCCCAAGATCCCCTCACAAAACTTTGATAATGTCGAAGTGCTCCAGGAAGGCTACATATGTGAGTACTTCTGTGGTCAGTTGATTCTTCTTCTGTGGTACATGGAAAAATGTTTATTCTAAAATGTCAATTAAACACAGCGGCCAAATCGATTTCCCTTGAAATATCAAAAGGGTGCAAATTGGCTCAAGACAGCTTCAATTTCCACGTAATGCACAATTTCCAATTGGCAAACATGATGCCAAGTGGTGGTGAATTTAATCATTTGCTCCTGACAAATAATTGATAATTTACTCTCTGTCTTCCACTTGACTGAGGATTTACTTGCAATTAACCTCTCCCAATGCATCTGACAATTCATTCAATTTCCGCATCAATTACCATTTATTGTTCATTATATCAGTTGCAATACTACAATAGTGTCTGGAGCAAGTAATATTCCAAATAATATTGCTTATATTATATTATATATTTATATTATGTGTATATATATTTATATATATATATATATATATATTCGGTGGATCCTTAAAAAATTCCCTAAGAATATTCTGAAATGATTTTATCACTGGATGAAATTCTCACAGAACCTCTTTGGAGTGATATTGAAGAGGAAGGGGTATAGAGAGACTGAAGGAACCCTCAGGCACTTATTTCTTCTTCTGCCCATGAACACCTATTGCAAAAATAATGCGTATACTGGCGGATTACAGTACCCGTTCAATAAAGTAAAGCTAAGCATTTATTTCTTAAACAATAGCATAAGAACGATACTGTTTGAGTCACTTCTGGCAAAGTAGAAAAGATTTCGTTGAATGCTTGAGTTCGTGAGTTCAATGTTATAGGAAATCAACTCATATATGATTCTTAAGATTGAAAAATTAGGGGGGAATGGGGCACTTTTGAAATGGGGCAACTTTGAAATTGAGCTTTTTATCTTAGTTTTAATTAAAATTGATTGCAAAGCTAAATTACATTATAATAAGGCTCAATTCAATTTAAAAACAGGAAAACTTTAATCATTTTTCCTGTCTGGTTGCCAATTTATTTTCTTTGATAGTTATTATATCTAAATCAATAGAGTTTGCAATGAATTAATGTGAAGAATTTGAAGAAACATTTTGTAATTTGCCAATTTAACATAAATTATCAAGTAACAAAAAGTGGGAACATTTCCTGACAAACTTGGAAGCCTAGGCCTTTTTCCTGGGTCGTCCAAAAGGCAAAAATAAAAAAATGGGCCCAAAATCGTAATTCTGATGTGTAATATTTAATGCATTTTTGCACACTGCGAGTGTCTTTTCGAAAAAGCAACTGTTCCAGGTTATAGAGGGTTTATTAGGGTTAATATTTACCGTGAAAATCTTTTGCTTGAAGGGGGTCGTTTTTGTGGGTGGAGGAAAGTTCATAAAAATTATCACCCTTGCAGCTCAGAAAAATTGAATTTTGCAGATTCGTAAAAACATCTGGCAAAATTATTAACTTCTGAATTTGAAAATTCCTCACTGTTTGGGTCACACTATACACGTCGCTCGGGATATTTGGCTCATCAGAGATTCAACTGAATAAATTCACAAGAAAATTGGGATATTAAACAATTTTCACTAAAATCTCGGAAGAAAACACGCATTTCCCCCTCAAAATGAGACTTCATCAGATGTTTTTATTTCACTTCTGTTAAATCAAACATTAAGCCTGAATCTGCTTATGGTGGGTGTGATTCTTTCATTGCCCATGCGATGCGTTTTGACAATTTTTCATCCAATTTGCTTTGTTTTCAAGCGGGATTTTTCACATTTTATTTTAAATTGTGCAGCTCAGAATGAGAAATGAACATATCTTATGCTTTAACCATAGGATATGTTCATTTTTCATTCTGAGCTCCACAATTAATCACTGGTAATTCTAAGAATCACTGATGTTCAAAAGATGTTCTGTAAGACTGATTTGAGACGTTAGAGAAAAAAACAAGGATTACAATAAGTGTGATTACTACTTTCTGATTTGTGCAGTGATGGAACTAGACTGCTTATGGTAGATGTGATTCTTTAATTGCCACTTCGATGTATTTTGAGTATTTCTCATTCAATTTTCCTTGTTTTAAAGTGAAACTTCCCACATTTCACTTTAAAATGGTGGCTGGTCATTTTTGAAATCAGTTACGTCCGAAATATGTTCTGTAAGACCAATTGGAGGTGTTAGAGAAAATCCGAGGATTACATTAGGTGTGTTTATGAGAGAATCATACCTAACCAAGCTCTTAATTGACTGTCAGAATCCAGGGAAAAAATGGTTTTCCGAGTGTCAAAAAACATGTGTTAGAAAAATAGCTTAAAATTGATTTTTAATGTGTGATACTTCCTACAAATGGTGAAAACAAGAAGATGAAAGTTCCATCTAAGTAGTGATACCCAAATTTTTGTGTCCGGTGTAATGTTTTCGGGGAAAATGAGGCCTACGGAGGTGGGAAAAAGTGGTACGAAACTGAGTTAACCAGGGAACCTGCGTAAAAAATGCCGCTACATTTTCATTTTCCTGTAGAGGAAAATCCAAGGACTTCCAAGAATTTTGTGAGGCAGAATTATGAACCCAATAAGTAAGAAATTTTTTTGATATAGTGATATAATTGATTCGGTGTGTGTGGCATTCAGTAAAAAATCTTAAATCTTGGACTCCTTTTTTAATAGAACCTTCAAAACCTTCCCCTATTTTATTTTACTGTTTTTTATCATAACTTTTATTACATAAATTGTTCACGGCAATTTTTAGAAATAAGTAAACCCACCATTTGTCTCTTATGATATAAATTGATAATGATATAACTTCAGAATAAAACATGATTAAATGAAGTAAGTTGTACGCATTTGACCATTTTGAATTACTTTCCCAAATGTGTCAAGAAATTTTTGGCCAGTGAAACATTATCAATCTTGATTAAACAATTATTTTAATAAGGGAAGAGCACCAGTGATCTTCAGTGTTCCTCGCAGCTTATTACCATATGGTTGCACCAATTCAAATGAATTTTTAAAAATTTTTAGCTACTTTTTACCATTTAACTCTGACAAGAATGCAGTGCATTAGTTCAAATTTAATTTATAAAACCAATTTTCCGTGATACACCTGATTAAATTCGTGAAGATCCGAAGTACAGAGTACATAGTTGCAATTACAACTATTTTTTTAAATAATTTTTTGTAAAAATTAAATATTCAAATGCACAGATATAGTTAAATGGATAACTAATATACACCGACTAGCATACACAAAAATACTAAAAAGTATTTCGAAGCTTATATTTTAAGCTAAATATCGAGCATGTCTCTTAACATTCCGATCCGGGGTGCTGTTCCCTTATAAAATAAAATAAATTAAAATATTATAAAATACATGACTAACGTCTGTGGTATACGTGCAACTTATTTGCAAAAAGAAAATTTTTTAAAAGTTATTTTTTCTATCATTTTTCCACCTGATTTCTCGTGCATAGATTTGTCAAGAAACTTTTGGCCGGTACTGTATGTACTTTTGGAATAGGTTTATTTAGGATTGCAGTACCATTTAGTGCTATGATATCATCAATTGTTTATCATTCAATGCCTCTTTAAATACAATGCCGTTTTTGCAACATTACTTTGTTTGAGAATGCAATACTAAATATTTTAATTTTGCAATTCTTAAATTGTTTAAAAAAATATAATAAAATATAACAATTTGTCCAAGGTAAAATTGAAGTAAACACGATAATTAAGTGTTGCTACTATACTCTACACTGAGAAAAAAGGGGGTGCGATTAACTTTTTTTCCTTGTAAATTTGACACTTTTTAGGTGTAAAAATATATCAACATTTTTTAATGTTAATTTTATACCTTTTTAAGGGTAAAATTAACATTTCCGGAATGTTATTTTAACTTTTTCGGATCAGTGTATTTAAAATCTTACGAAATATCATGAGACGCAATATAGTTAATAATAATTTAAATAAATTTGAATTCTAACATATTGATTTCGCTTTTCATTGGTTTTGCTTATAAATTTCCTAGAAGCCACTGTAAATTTTCCATACACTGTCAAGCAAAACGTGCTCGAGAGGAGTGCATGGAAAAGAGTGATCATGTCACAAAGCAAGGAGAGGTAACAGATGGGTGAGGGGAGCTAGAATATCCGCAGACTTGTCTCTTGTGGCCCGAGGCATCGCCCACGGGCAACATTTGTATCGGGTCTTGCATCGGCACGTTTGACATTTTATAATTACGAAGGGCTCTGGTAAAATTTATGTACTGCGTGCACATGTCTTCCTACCTCACGGGCACATCCAACTTCTTCAGCGACTGTTTTGTGCTGCTCGATGCATCTTTGTGCGAAAATTCCACCAATTTCAATTACCGAAAGCCAAAATCGATATGGTACATCCAACATTCCAATATATTCGGATTTTAGGTGAGCCAGGAAAATTGTTTTGGCTTCGTGTGCATAAGACACTTTCATTCTCACCTGGATAATTGTTTCTCAATTAAATTCAAGCCCAATCGGCCAATTGGTTGGTCAGAGCCACTGATAGCGATTCACTTATTAAAGTATTACTGGAGGGTGATTTTCGTCTTTTGCGTTGTTGGCGTGCCATTGCGCTCAACGAAAGCTCGTTTGTCATTCGAGGGGCAGTTTGGCAGGTAAAGGGTCTGGAGGCTGTGACTGAAGAGGAGTTTCTGGAGCATGGAGTTTCTCTCTCTCGCTCACTCAATTACGCGTAATGGTGATTATTGCCAGTGACTAATGGACGGTGATGTTGGCTTGGAGTGAAAAGCGTGCATGACAGAAGTCATGTTGGGGATCTCCTTGAGTTGGAAGAGTCCCACTTCCAGGGGACCACTACTCCTCGTGACACTTCTTGCACACTCGACAACGTGTCATTTGCGTGTGCCCTGAGCTAAAGCGATAATCGTCATCTTCCATGGCATTAAAGCTCCACGATGGTCATGTCCTCTTTTGCGCCTCACCTCCTCCAGTTATATATGTACCTACATATAATATGTGTGTGTATGTGTGGAGAGTATTTTATTATTATACTTCCCGATGGCACTTTTCGCTCGGATGTGTGCCGTTCGTCCATATAAATAAATTTAAATAATTATCTGCGCACAATTGTTGCCTCTGGGATCGTGAGATTTGAATCTCTCATCGTTGGGATGGCTTTTAACATTGCGCACACTCTCTGGTCTCTTCCTCCTGACAATCTCAACGTCTTTTCCATATACCTTTTTCCATTCACCATAAACACTTTGTCTTTTTCCCACTCATTCACCTCACCAACAGGGCCCCCTTTCAATGACTTAATGTTGCACCAATTCACTGTGTGCAAAAACAACACATAATTCGTCGTATCAATATTGCCTCGAATGCATCATTTACTTCAAGTGCACACAACTTGTTTGTATCTCACTGTAATTAAAAATGACTTAAGATATTAGCTAAATAATCTCACAACTGCACATGGCCATTCTCTTTAGATAATTGAAAGGAATCTTCCCAATCTTACATCAATCTCATCCTACTTTCTGATACTGCAATTTCCGTTTCATATATATTTTATTGAGAGAAAACCACAACTGGAATTTTGAAATATAGATTCTTCAATTCTAAAATAAATGGTAAAACTCAATACTTACAGCCCTTACAGCACACCTTAAATGTTTAAGAAAAAAATCGTTTAAATGAAAATTTTCAAACCTGTTATTTTCTCAAACGTATTGAACATTTCTATTTCTCTCTTTCGAACATTTATTTTCCTTTTAAACATCACAAAAAATGAATTTGGATTTGAGTTCAAAGGCATAGGTTCTCGGTTCAAGGCCCGATCAAATTTCGTTTTGGTGAAAATTGAAAAAAAGGCAATCCTTTACCGACCATAAAAAAATAAAAAAAATATATACTGACCATAATTACCGACCATAAAAAAATAGAATGAGTACTCTACCACTTGACCCATTAAGTGCCCTATTTAGTAAATAAATAAATAAACAAGTACATGAATAACCATTTATCTAAATAAATTTAAATTAGTTTTGGGTATTTTTTAAATCTAAAATGACTTACATTCAGACCTACGATCTAATTATTTTAGAGATTCAGTTAAAAATTAAGCACATTTTTTTTATTCATGTATTTTATGAACTGAAATTTCTCAATTTATAATACCTTGTGCTAAATTCAACTTCAATCTCTCTTTAAGTTTTTAAAAATTTTATTATAGGTCAAGTAAAAAATTCTGAGCCCTTTTAAACTTTATTTTATAAATTAAATTAACTTAATTAGGATTATCCAATTTTGATCAAATATGCGTTATTTTGTTTGATAACTTTTGTCTTTTTTGAAATCAAATGAATAATTTCACGATAGAAATTATCGTCCCGATTCCCGATTTTTCCCGAGTTTTTCCCGATTTGTGAAAAACTTGACTAGCTCATTATCACAAAAGCCTCTCTTGAGGACACTTTTGCACTGTCAAGAAAATTTTGCATATACCGAAAAAGGTGAAAATCGCTTTGTACCATATCTGAACTATACGGCGGAAGCTCATGGAGCTTCTAGTGCGTCGTTAAAGATGTATAGGGTCTGGCGTTGGCTTGACGGAATACTACACCCTTCCTATTGTCCAATGCAGGGCACTTCTGTTTAATCGACTGCTCCAATTTGGTCAGTTGTTGACAATAGAGATCCGAATTGAGCGTTTGGCTTGATGCTGGATGATTCCCTTCCAATCCCACCAAATACATCGCTAACTCTTTTTGGTCGTTAATCCGGGCTTGGTGATTGTTTTTTTTCCGATTCTTGTTGTCGTATGTGACCCATTTTTTATCGCTAGTTACCATCTTTTTCAAAAGTAGGTCGATTTCGTTACATTTCAGCAAAAAATTACAGATATAAATTCAACCTAATAGGTTCTATTACGGCAATTCGTTTGAAATCCATATACCTAGTTTCTTCGTGAGACCAGCCTTATGCAAATGGTTCCAAACTGCTTTCTGGATAATCTTCAAGTCTTATGGTCTCTACACATTAGTAGAAATTTCTTTAAAAAATGCCTTTTTAAAGAAAATTCTCCCTATCCTTGTAGGCAGAAACGTCAGATTTTTTTTTTAAAAAAGACAATTTTTTACGAAAATTGCTTCTAGTGTGTAAACAGCATTAGACAATATAACAAGTGCTCGCATTCAGGTACACCTCAACGATTTCGATGATTTTATCAACTTTTTCGACAATAGCCCTACCAAAGCGTACCTCAATATTATTGTCCACTTTAGCAGAAGGAAATCGTTAGAATCATCTTTTTGCTGTTGCATCAAATATTATATTGGGTCCATAAAGAGCTGATTTTTTTTGGTCGCCTGTTTCGCCTTTTTTATCTTTTCCGTAGTACGAATAATACTGAAGAACGTATCGAATTTTCTCTTGCTTTACATCCATTTTGAAAAGCTGTAACACTGAGAAAAAAAGAGTGTGCGATTAACTTTTTTTCCTCATAACTTTAACACTTTTTAGGTGTAAAAATATATCAACATTTTTTAATGTTTGTTTTACACCTTTTTAAGGGTAAAATTAACATGAAAAAAGGTAACTTTAACTGCTAATACACCTAAAAAGGGTAATATTTACACCGATTTCAGATCAATACTGCAGGGTAAAATTAACATTTCCGGAATGTTATTTTAATTTTTTCGGATTTCTCTCAGTGAGCTTCACTAAAAGCAAAACTGTCAAAGAATTTTGTGAGGTGTTGTCATTTTAAAATCACTGTTTAGTATACCCCATGTAACCCAATGCGATTTATTAAAATGTGAGATATTGCGCTCCAAATAAATCTGACGAAAAGGCCTCAGGACTTTTTACCTGACCATGATGTCTGATACGTAAATGTGTAAATGTAGTAAACAAGAAAAAACAAATTTGAACAACACTCAATTAAAAACTTCAAAAGCTTTAAAATCATCATTTAAGTTTTAAAAAATTGAAAATAAATAGATTTTTTCTTAACTTCAAATATTTTTAGTTATGACGAGCCTATAATCAAACCAAAATTCTTAAGACTTACCCTTCAATTTTATAAATCTCTTAAATTTGTTGTTTAGTTTCGATCTCGAAGCAATAGGATGCTATAGCTTATCAGTTAATCTGGTTATAGATACTTACTTTACCATTTTTCTAAGAAAACGTCAGGAATACATTTGAAAATGGTTTTCATGACACGTTATGTGTATTACTACTGTGTTGCTTAAGAAATCATATGTAATATAAGATATATTGTCAATTTTATGGGAAAGATAAAATTGAATTTTCATGACCTTGTCCTTGAATGCTTCCTAAATCGTCCATAATGATATTATTTTAATATATTTAAGGATAAAATGAAGATGAATGACGAAAATAAGATGTAGTAAGTAAAGTAATTATTCGTGTGAACATCCACTGTCCTTGTACTGTCGCCAGCACGAGAGACATAAGTGCCTATTGTGTAATCTGTTGAGTGTTGATAAGGCCTGAGGGTGGTTTTGATAGTGGCGAACATAGGGCAACTGTAATTGATTGACGAAGGATATACAAGCGAAATTCTCCCGGTCAATTGCTTCCTCAGTATCCAAATATTTCGCAAAATAGTAACTTCAATGTGTTAAAATTGTTGTGTGGAGATTTTGTTGGCAATTTAAATTGAATACAAAACTGTTGAACAACAATGCAGTGGTTTGGGAGTACAGGTAGTCACCTGATGTTGATGTGTGGTGAAAATGCCAAAATCCACATGGAAACACATTTTGCTGTTTCACCACCCTTAAGAGCTTCCAATAACTACATCATTTTGCTGTCAAAAGTCCATTTAACTCAATGGTTAGCAACCCTGAAACAGCATTCATAACCCCCCAATCCCAAAAACTTTCCACCCCATAAAGCTTCAAAAGCTCACGACAGTTCCCATCTGCTTTTGATGTTTTTCCTTTCTGGGAAAAAACCGACTGTAAGCCATATGAAACTATAGTTATAAAAAAGTGATGTGGGTGCAAAATGAGACCAATTGCCTCATGGATAAAAACACAAAATTGCATTCACCATTAATTAATTTGTACACCCCATAAGCGTAATTTTGTATTTCGATATTGAGCGGCAAAATGAAAATTCTATCAAAAGTTTTATACCCCCAAACCACAATTTTCTGCCAAACTCATTGCATTTATTTATACCAGAGTTTGAAAGTGTAGAATGAGAAGGATTTTCTTCTGTTGGATGCTTGTTCAATGAACAGGGTGATGATAAGCACAAATTATTAATACAAAAAAATGTATGAAGAAATAAATGAAAGTTCATTGCGAATTTGCGTAAAAATATTTTTAAAAAAATACTAAGAAAAGCTATGCAAGCCATTGTGAGCAGACCTCGACCTCGAGGCAGACCTAGGACAAAGTGGCTAAATAAAATTCAGGATCTTGCGTGGGAGCGCCTCGGGATCGAACCCGAACATCTTCCTGAAGTGGCGGAGGATCGACAAGCGTGGGCTCCTAATTTGGATGTCATGGGCCCGCAACCCCTATAGGGATAAACGGTTGAAAATGAATGAATGAACTAAGAATGATTGACCTAAATTGATAATTAAACAACCTAAAATATAGACAAATTCGACCAATTTGGCGAAGCTTTCCCCGTTTGAAAACAATCCCACAATAATTTCACAAAAAAAAAAACTATACTAATTGGAGATATCGAATATTCATTGTACCTTTCTTGACATCTACACTGAAGAGAAATCCGAAAAAATTTAAAATAACATTCCGGAAATGATTATTTTACTCTGCACTATTGATTCGAAATCGGTGTAAATATTATGCTCTTTATGAGTATTAGGGGTTAAACTTAACCTTTTTCATGTTAATTTTACCCTTAAAAAGGTGTAAAATTAACATTAAAAAATGTTGATATATTTTTACACCTAAAAAGTGTTAAAGTTATGAGAAAAAAAAGTTAATCGTACCCCCGTTTTTTTCTCAGTGTAGAAACATAAGGGGAAAGTACTTTCCCTTCAAACGTTCATGCCTTCGAATAAAGTGAATTTCTTTTATTTTTCTTAAGAGACTTACACATAATTATAAATAAATGTTAATAAGTTATCTAATTATTTAATAAAAATGTGTAATTTTCTTAGAAAAAATAAAAGAAAATTCACATTACTCGAATGTATGAACGTTCGAAGAAAGAGTACTTTCCCCTACTACGATAGTTTGTTGTACGATCCTGTAAGGGATCTTGCGATTGTTCAATAGATTTTTTTTTGTTTTCCTTCAATTGATATCAAAAAACACTCCGGGAATTACTTTAGGACACGCCTCTTTGACAATTCAAACAGTCTCACGCACTACAAAATACCACGCCCCCAATGAAAAATGTATACTTAATTCTATCCACACTCTTAATAATTTCTTAATCTTTATATAATACTTAAAAAAAAACATGTAGAAATTTATTTTTTATGATAGAAATGAGACGAAACTTATACGATTTACGAACAAAAGATTACGAAACTTATAGATTTTTTTTCAATTTTATTCGTTCTAATTATAATTAATTTTATTAGAGTGGTCTGGTCATTTTCGATTACCCGTAATATCAATTTAATAAAGATTAGAAAATTTCAAGAATTACAAATTTGGTTAGTCGAAGTCAAAATCTAAAACTGGGGAGTGGCCTAAAATGGAATATATGTGGATATTATCGCATCCAGTTTGGTTTTAAATATTCTTAGGGGAAGTGGGACACTTTTGAATTCAGGCTGCTTTGAAATTGGACTTTTTCTCCTATTTTTTAGTGAAATTTGTCCCACAAATCTATTATGAAGCCAAATTACATTCTGATAAGACTTAATTCCATTTAAAAATAGGAGAAAAAAGCTTAATTTCAAAGCTTCATCAATTCAAGGATGCCTCACTTCCCCCTATACATTGAAATAATTTTGCTGAATCATTACTTCACTCTCAAAATAATGTAAAATATATTTCTTACAAGAGTTTTAAAGCACGGTTTGCGTAAATGAATTTGTTCAATAATTTTCATTTATAGCTAAGCATATTTTGTCTTTCCAACACATGAGAACAATTAGAACGATACAAAATATTTTATATAACCGTGAATCAAATTAAATTTAAATTATTCAGTGTCGAAATTATTCAAAAATTTCAATTTAGATGGAATCTTCTGCGATTGGCCAATATGATTTTGTGTAATTTAAATAAACGTTCTATGGAATTAAATTGTGTCTATGAGTGTCGTGAGGGAGAGGCACGAGAGAGTTTGGTATCACATGTGCTGTGAGGTTTTCTGTGAATTTTAAGTTCTTTTTCTACGATTTTGTACTTGAAAGTTGTGTTAATTGGTAGTTAGTTCCTTAGAGACTACAGTCTTTGTGAGGGTATAATTGAGAAAGCTACTGAAGATACGTTTTTCTTGGATAAATCTAACTTTCTTGGAGGACTCCGGATCAAATTGGTGAGAGAAATTTTAGGCTGTATTCTCTCTTGAAGTAACTCTGTGAGTCAAGTGCAACTTATTTGATGCAACTACGTCCCTGGACCTCCTGGACTTGCCAAGCTCCTCCAATCTCTTGAGATACATCATGTCCTGTGAGTTCTGTGAGGGCAAATTTACTCGGAGTGGAGGTGGCAGGGATGGTGGTGGCCTGGATTGTGTCGAGTGTAAAGCCTCGTATCATGAAAAATGCACTGGACTCTCCCAGTCCACCTTGGACAACATCAGTAAGGGGCGCTCCACATTCAGGTGCAGCAAATGCAGGAACCCGAGAAGAATGTCTGTTTCGGCTGAGGCTCCTACAATAATGTCTGTCAATAGTAATTTGGTTGAGCTGAATTCCCTTGTTCAACGTAAGGTGGAATTACTTGAGGAGGCCATGAAGAAACTGAATGAGCTTTCAGTGGAAAATAAAAAGTTGCATGCGACTATTGAGACGATGAGAGAGAGGAGTCAAAAGAATGATAAGAGAGTTGGAGAGTTGGAGGAGCAAGTATTGCAGCTCACAATTGAACGGGACAATCAAAGGCAGAAAGAGATGTCGAACACTCTTGAAATACAGAATATACCAGATGAAATGATTTTGCCTGACCACTCGGAGAGTGCAATTAGTGTGCTAAAAAGTGCCCTAGACATTGATGTGAGAATGGATGAAATAGATGATACACAGCTTGTTAAAACCGGACCCAACGACAGAGAGAGTGGGAACATGTTTCTTATTAAACTCTCCAATTCTATGGTTAAAAGGAGAATTCTCACTGCAAGAAGACAACATCATAAGAGGAATAACTTCAGAGGCGTCTACCTGAAGGATACAGAGCATAGGATCTATGTGAATGAGAGGCTCACGATACGTCGAAGGGAGCTCCTGAAGGAGGCGAAGATGTGGAGAAAGAGGCTGAATTTCAAATACATCTGGGTGAACGAGGGAAAAATACTGATGAGGAAGAGGGAAGGAGAAGGGGCATTCGTCATTAATTCATTCAGTGATTTCTCTAAACTTAAATAGTATTTCTCGATTTTCCTCTTCTTTTTACTTTGAATTTTGTTTTGATTTGCTATTGAAGTAGTTTTTTTTTTGTTTTTTTTTGTTTTTTTTTAACTTTTTTTTTTTGTTTTGTCAGTTTTTAATTTTGATTTTTTGACTATTATATCTTGTAATTTTTCGTGGGGAAATGTCCGCACAATCGGAGTTCGTGGTTTTAAGTCAGAACATTAGAAGTATTTCTCGGAATTTTGAAAAATTTTTGGCGACTATTGAAACGTATTTTGTACAACCTGACTTTATATGTTTAACTGAGGTTTGGGTTAGGGATGAAGAGGTTTCAGTGTATCAGATTGATAATTATAGAATGTTTGCTGTTTGCAATAACTCCTATCGATCGGGCGGCGTTGTTGTATATGTCCATTCACGATTTGCTTCATCTCAAATTAATGTACAATTCAGAACTGCGGATTGCGTTTGCATTAGTGTACAGGCTTATGGTGGTTCTTTTACATTCCTTTGTATTTATAGGCAACATAGATTCGTTGTCTCTGATTTTCTCAATGAGTTGACTCACTGTCTGGAGGGAATACGTTGCAGAAACCTCTGGGTTTTGGGGGATATGAACATAGATATCTTAAACAATAGGCACAACTCACAGTATGATTTAATAATGTCTGAGAATGAACTGGAACCTCTAATTATGGAACCAACAAGAATAGGACCAAGTAGCGCCACTTGTATAGACCATATATATTGTAGATGTTCTAATAGGTTAATTAGTGATATGCTTCCACGGGTCATGCATGTTGGCGTTACAGACCACTCTTTGGTTTGTTTGAGAATCCTTATGGATTGCTCTCCAAATAGCCCTCTTGAAAGTGTGCCACGATCGTTTGTGTCTCGAGTGGTTGATTTCCAGGGACTCAATGCGGCATTGCGTGATGAGGCATGGGCTGATGTTTATGGGGAGCCAAATGTTGGTACTGCTTTCTCTATTTTCATCTCGAGATTGATCTTTCTTGTGGAGAGTTATACTACTTGCAGGGAATACAGTGGTAGACGTAATTGCCCTATCAAACCGTGGATCACTCGTAAAATGTGCTCTAGAATTCACACTAAGAATCAACTCTTGAAATGTGCTAGGAAAAATCCCTCGGATGTTAGGTTGACTAACTACAGTAGATCTTTTGCTAAAAAGGTTGCTAAAGAGATATCGGTAGCTAAGGAATCGTACTATAAAAGTAAACTTGCTACATCCAGGAATAATCCTAAAAGGTGCTGGAGTATTATGAACGAATTGGTGTCTCGCGGCACTTCCCCAGCTTCCGTTGATGTTGTTACTTCAAGGTGTGGGGATATTTTAATTGACAAGTTTGATATTGCGAATGAATTCAATAGTTTCTTTGCTAATGTTGCGCAAGAGACTATAGTCTGGAATGGGGTGACCTCTGGTTGCAATCATAAAGAGATAGATCAAAGTTTTTTCTTTTATCCTACTAATTCGCTTGAGGTGTACAGGTGTGTTCGAGACCTAAGAAATGGGTGTGCGAGTGGTATTGATGGTATCTCAAATGCGACTTTAAAGGCCATAGTCTTTAACATAGTTGATGTTTTGACGTCTCTTATCAACAGATCTTTTGAAGTGGGAGTATTTCCAGACAACCTAAAACTAGCATTGGTTATCCCTATTTATAAGAAAGGCGATCGCAAAAATCTTACTAATTATAGGCCTATATCTGTTCTTCCGGCCATTTCAAAAGTGTTTGAGAGAATAGCACATGTTAGGATCTACAATTTTCTTACTAAGCATAGATTTTTTTCCGCCGCGCAGTTTGGCTTCAGACCGGGAGTGGGGTGTGAGGATGCTTTAATGCGGTTTATTGGTGGCCTTCATGATAATTTAAATGGTGGGAGTTCTGCTAATATGGCTGTTTTTGTTGACCTCATGAAGGCCTTTGACTCAGTCCGACATAGTGTTCTACTTGAGAAACTTGAGGCTGCGGGTTTTCGGGGTCTTCCCCTAGCATGGTTGGAGAGCTACTTAACCAACAGGGTACAAAAGGTAAAGTTGAGCCCCGATGTAGTTAGTTCTCCTGTAGCCAGTACAGTTGGGGTACCGCAGGGTTCTGTATTGGGACCGATGTTATTTTTGATATACATCAATGACATGTTGGAATTGAAATTATTTGGTGAACCTACGGCATATGCAGATGATGTGGCACTCCTTTATAGGGGTGATTCTAATGAGTATGTTATCACCAGAATCGAGTCTGATCTCCTTACTATTCGAAAATGGCTTAACTCACATGGTATGCAGATTAGTGTGAAAACTGAAATCATGGGCTTTGGCACTAGTGCCGAGTGTCTGAGAGGTCGCACACTGCTTTGTCACTCGCCTGACTGTAGGGAGGCTTGTGTTGCACAATGTATGAATATCACTTCTGTTTCCCGCTTTAAATATCTCGGAGTGATGCTTGATGAGGGTTTGACATGGAGGGAACACACTAACATTGTTGCATCCTCCATGAGATCATTATCTCACCAGTTGTATAAATTGAGAGGATCATGTTCCATAAAACTCCTTAGAGCTTTTTATTTTGCGATGGGTGAGTCGCGGCTGAGATATGCGTTGCTGTGTTGGGGCGGAGCCTGTGCCCAGCATTTGAAACCGGTAATTTCTGGTCAAAAGCGCATCATAAGAACCATGAAGTTTCTCGGTCGAAGAGACTCTACTTCTGTTGTTTTTAAATCTCTGGGAATCCTTCCCTTCAGGTCCCTCTATGTGTATAAGGTGACTGACACATTCTTTAAATGCAGTGGCTATCATTCGGGATATTTCAGAGAGAATAGGGCAGGAAGTAGAGACAGATTTTTCGTGCCACTGCCTAGATCTCAAATGTTTAAGAGATCTTTAAATTACCTTTTGCCGTTAATTTTGAACAATGCTGTCAGGATTATTTCTCCTTTTGTAGGAGCCAGAGTTAGATCGTGGATCCATGCTGCCGATCCGCATAGTGTGGAACGACTCATGTCTTCCATCTATGTTTGAAATTGAGAGAGTCAGTACATTCTCCCTGGGGTCCCCTTCGGCCTTCTCTGCTCGATGACAGCGTCTTGGTTGTGTGCCTGGACGTTTCTTGGTTCATCTTATGAACGGGGCTTAGTGCTTGGGATACTAATAAATATTAAATCCTTTCCGGGGGTATGGTCGTGCTCCCATTCTATTATGGGGGTTTCTTCCTCGGCCTCACTGAGTTCTTTCCCCCGCAATGTACAGTTTGGGACTGCGATTTCCTACTCGGGGGCACGCGGTTCTCGGGTTGCAACCTTTGGGACGTTTGCTGGGCTAACGTTTGGGGGGCTGTTGTGTGTGCAGAGGGTTTTGGCGGGGTTTGTCTGCCGGTGCTGGTGTGCTGGCTCTCTCTTGTGATATTCTAGATTTTTATATTTTAACTCTGCTGGTTAGGCTACATATTTTACTTTGTACTAATTTGCATCTTTTATTTTTTAATTTTTTCTCTTGTTTTTTTTTTTACAGCCTGGTTCGTATATTGTGGTTTTCTGTTTGGTGTTTATATATATTTAAATTCTCCCTTTTTCTGGTGTCCTATTCATGGGTTTCGTTTTTATTCTCTCTCTGGTTTTTTTCGTTTCTTTTTTTTTTTTTGGTTTTTTCCCCCTTCGTGGTTCGTTCTTCTTTAATTTATTATCATCATTAATATTTTTATTATAATTTTTTTTTTTTTTTTACCCTCCATGCCAAACGGCTGCCACAGCCTGGCCTTGTCTCTTGATTGAGTGGACATTTCCTGACATTCTTATTCAATGGTTCTTATTTAATGAATGATATGTAAACAAATAATGTTACTTTGGCTTATACAACCCGTGATAGAGCTTTTCCATCGTTTTGGCTCTTGAGGTTGGTCACCGACGCTAAGACGGCGATGGCCGCAGTGAAGGTTGGAAATGTCACAATCAAGATGAAGAATAAATACATACATACATACATACAATTCGATTTTCCATTAACTCGTTTTCCCTAAATAACTGATTAAATTTAATTGTTTTTTGGACGAATTACATTTTTTCTAAAGTATTTCGAAAGTTCATTGAAAATGTTGAATTTTGTTTGAAAGGAGTTTTTTTTTAATAAATAAAGCTTAAAGATGTCGAGACGTGTTTTGAAGAAATGTCTGAAAAAGACTCTATTGGAAACTTACGTATGAAAAGATTATGTCTTATGAAATGATTTAGGAATCACCCTGTGACTGAAAGCTGAGCAAGTTCCTTGAAACTCACCTGATAATTATAATGGTAGGTAAAAATTAATATTCTCATGTTCTCATCAGAAACATCAGTATACAAAAGAACTTCCTGCCGGTGCTTTTGTGGTGTGGAAGTTGTGGCAGGCAAAGCCAAGTTAAATGTTAAAATTTTCAACCAGACAGTCGAAACTATTCTCCAAAAGCTTCTAGTGTACTGAAAGGGTTGGCGAAAGCAAGAAGCGTGGCAGACAACACCGCACCACCTGAATTTGTCTGATTAAAGAGGGCGAAATTGGGGAAAGCTCTCAGATGTACGAAAAGGTGCAGAGCTATCTGCAGATACTGACAACAAGTATATATGTTTTCAGCATTATCTTTCCCACATGCCGCGGAATAGCATCCACTAAATGTATTGAATGACTGACAATTACATCGATGCAATTCTGAAATTATACAGAAGAGAGTGCGGCAATTTTCCACGCGCTTTAATTGAAAATTTGAGATAATAAATTAATATTACGGGAAGTTTGTGGTACATTTTTCAAATAGTCAACGACAATATCAAAGAGAAACGAGCTGGATGTAATTAAATGTAATATGAAGGGGTAGGCATTTTGAAAAAGAATATGTATACATCCACTTCAAGCAGTATCTTTTTTTTTTAATTTTTTATGGTACCTTCACAATTTCCTAAATTCTGCATAATTTCCAAATTTGTAATCATCTTTTTGTTGAGTTCAATAACATTTGAAAAATAAATCTTTAAAAACAACATCAGCTGCGTGAAACTGACCCATCCTCTCCAATCGTTTTGCGACTAAAACACCTTTTGCAATGGTCCTATGAATTTCAAATGTTCTAGATCTAGAGGGTTGTAGTGGTTGTAGTATTTTACAAAATCTTTCATTTGGATTATAGAACATCAAAATCAGTCAAATAGGGTAATGGCCTCTACACAGTGGAGAAATTTATGTCCATATTGAAGCAAATTCCCTTATGCAAGAGAATCTTCAATATTAACATAAATGTCTCTAGTATGAAGAGGCAATAAGAGATAAGGGAAGGGTACCAGCGATCGGCAGTGTTCCTCGGATCGTCAGGTTATTGCCATATTGTTGCACCAATTTCAAATAATTAAAAAAAAATAATTAGCTACTTTTTATCATTTAACTCTTACAAGAATGCAGTGCATTAGTTCAGATTTAATTTATAAAGCCAATTTTCTGCGAGACACCGGGTTAAATTCGTAACGATCTGAGGTACAGAGTACATAGTTGTAATTACATCTATTATTTTTAATAATTTATTGTAAAAATTTAAAATTTAATTGCACAGATATACCTAATGGATCACTAATAAATCGATTAGCATAAACAGAAATACTAAATACTATTTTGAGACTTATATTAACTAAATATCGAGCATATCTAACATTCCGATCCGAGGTGCTCTTCCCTTGAAACCTCATCTCCAGTTCTAACCTTAAAGAACTCTCTTTTTTTTAAATAACATGTCAGTGTAGATTAGAACATTAAAATAATGTTAATTTTTCAGAATACTGATTATGATAATAATGAATCTTAATTTGCAAACCTATCTGTCTGACCAGGTAGACGTGAATTACAGCTCGAGTTAATGCTCTATCTTTCCTACCTTACTTACTCCTACCACCTACCTTACTAGAAAACACAATTTATCAAATACAGGGGGGGTTTACAGGATTATGCGTCTGACGGGATCGTGCATACACAACATAATTACAGTCGAGTTCCTCAAATTTGAACGATGACGGTTGCACTCAAAATGTAAAAAATGAGGTTATGTAAAAGAAATTTTGCATGGAGTCTGAATTAGAACTATTTTTCGCTAGTGTTTCCTCAATATTGTCGTATTATATTAATTTCCTAAAACAAATTACACCAAATTCAATTGATAAACATCTCTAAAGTTGTTTTCCTTAATTTAGGAAAAGTGAATTTTACATGAATTCCGTTACATTTTTGAAAATATTGTTCAAATTTGAGGAGTGAGAAATGTCATCTATACCCCCCAAATGTGCAAATTTGAGGAACTCTACTGTATGCATTTTTGTCTACCAGTAGGGTCCAATTTGTTAAATAATTTTTGAAGTACGCCGTAATATATAGTATTATGTGATGTGAAAAATTTGAAAACACTTTTCGGTTATTTGACCTATTTATCATAAAAAATAATTTCTTTTATTAAGATATGTTTTTTAAAAATATTTTAAGAATTTATTGAAAAACTGATAACAAGAAGCACTATTTAACATGTCAGTCAATAAGTCCGCATACTAATGGCCTCTACACACTAAAGAAATTTATGTCCATATAGAAGAGTGTTTTCTACACAAGTGTAGGGAATTTGCTTCAAAATGGACATAAATTTCTCTAATGCGTATAGGCTATAAGTAAGAAATTTTTTTTTGTTGGTCAAATGAAATTATATTTGTCAAGATAGTTCTTTAAAAGTCGATATAACGTTTTCAATGATTATCCAACTTTTTTATTCCGTTCAAAAAGAAGACTTTTGAAAACTTTCCAAAATAGGCCATAATTTCGGATTTTAGTTCGGTATTAAAAACCTTGAGTCCTTGTCTTGCGAATATGGCGACTGCAGGATTAGTTCAAACCCAATTTCATGTAATTTTGCTTCATTTTTGGTTTTTCGGTTTTGGTCCAAAGTGGACAAATGCGGCAGCCATTGCGCAAAGAGCTTCTTCATATCCAAAATATCATGTAAGATGTTAAACAAACGGTCATATGACATCTGTGTAATATTAGCTAACTCTCTTAATTTTTCTTTGGGGTCCTTCAACACAATATCATTGATTTTTCGGTGAAGGGTCCGGTTAATAATTACCTAGCTTATATTTGGTTTGAGTTCTCGTTTTCTTACGTAATGTTTAATCAAAAAACGAAATTTAAAATTTTCCATTAAAGAAAACTTAGGTTAATTGATTCTAACAGCTGTAACTTGAGAATTAGTGGCCCGATAGCTGTCAAATTTTGACACATATCATTTTAAAGATGATTGATTCGAGACATATTCAAGTTTTTTGATAGTGTTTCCATCTATGCGTCAGTCTACGGATTTATTGACCGTCGTGTTACAATGCATATTTTTTGTACAGTTAAATGTTTTTGTTCTGACTACGCGTGGAATTTGTTCTACTATCAAATTATTCGAAAGAAATCTCCTGTAGATATGCAAATTTTGCGCGGATTTTTTTCGATCCCGGAAATGTGCATAATCCCGAAACCCCCTGTATATGTGAAGGATACTGTTTTACGCTCGTGGTAGCGAACATCGGGAGTAAGTTGCTATAGCCGCCCAAGAAACAATTTTTTCTTAATATAGTCTTGTAGAATTCCTTAAGTAAGGCACTATAGAACAAAAAATCTTTTTAACGCTCTTGGTTTCATCACTGACTGAGATTACTATAAGTAAAGTGGCGCACTCTTAAGGATCTTAAGAGCTTCTATAGGAATTTCAACAGAAAATTCGAACTTTAAGTCTTTTAAAAGTGCACAAAAAGACTTGTTTAACACTTGGTTCTATAAAGCAGCTATTTTGCTTCTTGGGGCTAGTAAAAAAAATCTACGGTAGAATTCTCATTCGAATTCCTCTAAAGGTCCGGGCGCGGAAAAATTGGTTTATCATATTTTCTCAATAAGTCTGCAGGACATGTTTATTCTCAAAATGCGTATAACGCTCACGAGAGATTGGAATTGTTGAACAATTCTCACATAAAAATTCTGCATTCTCAAGAGGTTCTTTCTGCCTCCATAAATGCTTAGAATCTTTTAGAGGTTTTAGGCATTTTTGCGCCGTCACGAACAGCTCAATTTCTCATGGGCTATTCATGAAGGGCCTAAGAGAAAAATCCTCAAAGAGTATCATGACAATTACTTGGGAATTGGAGCGTTGGCGGGAAGATGGTTAAGTGGCAATAATGTTGATTTTTCCACGATGGCAAATCTTGTCACTGAGAATCAATCATTTCCCAAGATGACACACAGATCACCACGCAAATGACACTCAAATGGAAGTGTGATAGTAATTTTTTTTCCTCAATCCCGCATTTCGAATTATGGAAAATTGATAAATCCCACCGAAGGAATGTGAAATCGAATGAGTTTCGGATGGGAAAAAGACCGATCGATTTGCGTCCGCGAGTGATAATTTGTCAAAGTCGAGGACCTCAATGGTGTGATGGCATGGAGTTTAACTCGGTCCTGTGTTATGTCTTTTCCCAGACAATTTACCAAAGCGATACCATCATCGCGGCATAGCCTTTGGCGTCTCAATTCGATGCCTCGGCACAGAAATGTTGTGCTTGCGAATTTGATGATGGTTAGATTTTGGTCTTCAGGCACTTTGGCATGCCCAAGTACTGTGGCAATGGGGAGTCATCAAAGTGAACACACCAAAAGTGAAAATTCGCGATATATGCTCTCTCGCTCTCTGATTTCAGAGCAATTCACATCTTTCAGCAAAGATCCCAAGCCCTTCGTCCTCCATCATCGTCGATGGCACAGCATTAGGCATCACTTTAATGCTGTAATTACACGGCGCATCAAGAGGCAAAACACACCAATAGTCCCCAGACCATCTATTTTCACATGCTAAATTGTACGAATTACCCGTATTTTCACATTCCTCCCCATTATCGTGCTCTTTTACTGAATCAACTTGAGCATCACGTCTCAAGCTTTTGCTTCGTTTTCTGCAAATGGAAATTGATTAATGTCATTAGATAATCTTGAGTGAGAAATAAATCCACTCCAGTAGCCGAATTTTACAATATCAAATATGAGAATGAGATTTTCAAATGTGAGAATCCTATTCTCAAACTCACACTACTCACATTGATTTGAGAACGTTTTGTCGAAAAATCGTATGCAACTCGCACAATTATATGCTAATTCATATTGCAATATTCATAAAAAATAATAAATAGTATAATTTTAGATGTTTTTGAACATGTTTGTTTTTAGTAAATGTGAAAGATA
Source organism: Phlebotomus papatasi (assembly GCF_024763615.1). Taxonomy (NCBI): domain Eukaryota; kingdom Metazoa; phylum Arthropoda; class Insecta; order Diptera; family Psychodidae; genus Phlebotomus; species Phlebotomus papatasi. Next base: position 44,182,299 of record NC_077223.1, read on the forward strand.
AAAATGTTGAGTTTACTCAATTATCAAACTCAAACTTTTTTGCCCAAACTAACACAATTTTACTCACATTGAGTTGAAACTCAATTCACATTGGAGACGCTCAGAGCAAGAGTGGTCTCTATTGTGTGCATTTCCCTATTAAAATGGTCCACTTTTGCTCTGAGCATCTCATTGTGCAAGTTGTATGCGATTTTTCGACAAAACGTTCTCAAATCAATGTGAGTAGTGTGAGTTTGAGTATAGGATTCTCACATTTCAATATCTCATTCTCATATTTGATATTGTAAAATTCGGCTACAGATATGAAAAAAAAACTTATTCTTATTTAAAAGAATAATCTCTTCATCAAATAGGATTTGAAAGAATGAAAATAAAACATTACAGCGAAATGGTAAAAATTAATTATGCTTCGAATTAGGTTTTTGGCAAACAAAAATAGATTACGTCTTCTTCATAAATCGTACCATATCTGTCTTTTCCATTACACAGTAAAAAAAATTAACACTATTGTGTAAACTTTCACAACACTATTATAGTGTTAAATTATGGAAAAAGTGTTTAATCTAAAATTGTTTAATTAAAAGTTGTTGAATTTCAAGTTGTTGAATTTGGAGTTGTTGAATTCAGAAATTGTTAATTTTTTGTGTGTAAACTTAGAAATTGTTGAATTCTGCATGTTGAATTTTCAATTCATTTCGAAGATTTTTATTTATTTTTTGCCTTTCTAGACATTTGTAATGTTTTTTTTCCTAACTCGAGATGATTAGGGTGGAATAACCGGCTATCGCCATGTTTAGGAAAAAATTAAATTCATTTAATCATAACTTTTGAATCCTTGTTACAAGATAAGTCAAATTTGACACAAAGTTACTTAGATGTATTGGCTCTAGATACGTGAAAACAATAATCCTAGAACATAACGCTGGACTACTTAAAAAACTGATTTTTATTAGTAATGCAAAAATAACCATTTCGTCGCCACTTTTTACCACTTTTCGCCAGTTTTATAAAATTTGTAACCACTTCTCGCCACCCACTTGAAAAGAACTACACTCGGTTATTTTAGGCAATGCTATGAAAAGAATACATTCACCATTTCTCTTTCCTTGTGATCACTTTATTATTACTCTCTTTAAATGATTTTTCTTCACTTTTATTTGAGAAATCAAATTATGGGGCTTTTGCAGAAAGTAAACAATGCAGATTTGACAACTGAGAATGTACGAAGTGAAGTTAGCGTCGCCTATTGAAAAGATATGGCGACAGGTGGTAAAATCAATTCCAGAATATTACCACTTCTCGCCATGCCTCATTTTTATACAAAAATAATATAAAATGAAATATTAATTGACTAAATACAAATTTTATGTATTCCACAAGTGCAATTAAATATTCAATAGACAAATTATTTACCCAAATAGGTATTTTTGGCCTGATGAAAATTTGACGACACTTAGTACATTTGGTAAGAGATGTTGGATTCGATGCACTTGCTTAAAATATTGCTCTAAAAAATGATCAAAATCGTGAATCCAAAACGAATAATTATTATTTTTCGATTCTATGTGTAGAAGCAGAAACAATACAAAAAAAATTGCGACTCATTTATTTCATAAATTGCGAAAAATAGCGATTTCAATGTAAGTGGCGAGAAGTGGGGCACTGGCGAGAACTGGTGATTCCACCCTACATCTGATGCTCGGATCTTCACGATATACATATTATGCATATAAATATTTGATGTTCTATATGACTTTTGCCCAATAAAAAGCATCTCGAATGAAGTATAAGTCTTAAATGGAAATTCAACAGCTTTTACGCAACATTTGTTCAACACAGCTTCGTTTTTCAACAACTTTCGTCTCAAAATTCAACAACTTTTGTTTAAAAATTCAACAACTTTGGCAGAAATACATAAGGCTCCACACCATAATAGTGTGAAGAATTATGATCAAACTATAATAGTGTTAATTTTTGATCATGTAACAAAATATACCATAAATTTGTGTATTTTTTCATACTACAATAATGTGAAAAACTATAGTCATACTATAATAGTGGTAATTTTTAAAATTTTTCAACAGTTTTAAATCACAAAATATTTTTGAAAAATTTTTATGATTATAATAGTAGGAAATTTTACACAGATTGCAATTAAATAATTAAATTGTCCAATTTCACATTATGTGAAATTGGACATTATGACATTATGTGTTAAAATTTTACACATTTTTTACTCTCATTTTTTTTTACTCTTTTACTACCACTATTTCGAATTAAACGATAATGTTGAAAATTTTTCAACTAATAATAGTGGTAATTTTCAATCAAAAGGTTGTATTTTTTTAAAACATTTTTAAATTAGACAACGAAATTGGTCGATTCCAATTATGGTCTATTATAGTAGTAAAATTTTACACATTTTTTTACTGCGTATGTATCCGAGTAAATGAAACGGATTTAGTCAAAGCGCTGGCTCTAGAAAGTATCTGTCCCGGGTTCAAATCCACCATAGGTAACTAAATATTTTTTGGTGAAATTAAAAGTGATCCTCAGATTCAGATAGTCAAAGAGAAAAAGAAAATCACGAAGAAGTACAAGACTGATTTGAAAGATTCCGGTGATCACCAGATTTCAAATCAACTCATCACACCAGTCCCTTACTTATAAGTACAAGACTTTACATTCAGAGTACTTTTTCGTTGTTTTTTTTCCTTTTGCATTCTAAAACGGTCAGGAAATCTCATAGTTCTAAATTAGACATGATCCGAATTACCCCATCTTACCCTATACATCAAAATGCTAGGTTTTTCCTACAAGATCCCCATAAAGAGAACAGTATATAAGTATGAGGGTAGTCCCATTTTGCATAACTTCTAAAAGTTTATATCCAAGAATTTTAGTGATAAGTTTGAGACAAATCATACCGATAAGTATTGCATCAGTGTATTTTTTAAACATTGACTTTTACGGATTAAATTCTATAGCCAAAGTCTTCAAAACTTTGCTAAAAGTGACCAAAACCAGTAAATCTATTTGACTTGAAAAAGTAAAGTCTAGTCCTCACTGTTAGCGTGATGCAAATATTGCTATAAAATCCACTGACAACGAAATAAATCAAGCCTATTGCTTAGAAATGGCACGCAATTGTACGATAGTTGAAGTAGAAGTAGAAGTGACCACAAGATAAATAAAAGTCAAATTGAATCATTTAATTAGCGGAAAAAGGTGCTCAAATGGAGACAGAAGAGACAGCCTAATACGAACAGGTGTGAAATGATCGCGAGTATGCTTAAATGTTTCCCTATTATGTGGATTTAATGCTACAATAAATCAAAGTGAATGTGAGTTGGTGGCTGGCAACACGCGAAATTACTATTCATAGATTAACAAGTATTCGCGAATGCAGAAAACACCCTCGAGGTTGAAACATTAGGAACGGACGAAGGGACAGTAGCGAGTCTCGGATTGGATATCACTTTGCGTGCACTTTTGGTCAGATTTGATCCAGCTGCTGATCATGATGGAGTTTGGTAATTTTCGAATTTCACTACTAAATCTTAATAGGAATTATTGAGAATAAATTTATTACATAAACCCTCATCAGAAGAGCAATTGTGATCGCTGTCACGCGTTTTATAGTAGGGGAGTCTGGGGCAAAATTTACAAAACGGATCCTTTTTTTTTACTAGTTACCAAAGTGCCCCAAACATTTCTAATTAGTACAGTTTTATAGAAGATTTACCGCTCTACAACTTTGTGAAAGCTATTGTCCTCTATTTTGTAAGAAAAAATCATTTATCAAGCCGTTTTCTAAAAGATAATTTTGTGACTATTCTCAAAAATGCTGAGGCAAATAGTATCAGGCATGGGGTAAAATTATCTAATTTTAATTCACTTTATTACGGGCTCTCGCAAATTAAAAAAAAATACCTTGATGACATATTTTCATAGGAAATTTATTCCTCTACACACCTTTATAAAACAGCGTTTTCTCTATCTTAAAGAGAAAAGCGCTTTTCTATTTATTTTCCTAAGGCTATTTTTGGCAAGAAAATTCTTTTGAACCATTCTGAAAAGGCAAAAATAGCGAATCGGGTGAGATAAATTTGACGAAATCTGCCGAAGAGTTGCCGACTAAATGTCACTTAAGTGGAGAATAAAAACAAAACAAAAAATAATGGAAAAAAGTATAATGTGTTTTTTTTAATTAAATATCTTAGATTCAGTAAAACTCGATAGAATTTTTAACTTCCAAATTACTATTCGCACTATGGGGTTATGCGTATTATTTAATTTTTTCGATTCTTCATTATCATCAGTCATCACTGTCCACAACAACAAGCGACAACACATGACAATGACGTTTCTTTTCGCCGTGAGGCATTAGAAATTGCTTCAGTTTTTGTTACTTTTTGCCCCAAATGCTCATTTTTAATAAAAGGACTTCTGGAGAAAAGAATCCCTAGAAAATGCTAAAACGGATAACGGCTTCGTATTCAATTCAAACAATCCAAATCACTTAGGAAATATTTACCAGTGCAGCAATTTTGGAAAATAAGTACACTAAGAAAAAATATGGGTGCGATTAACTTTTTTTCCTTGTAAATTTGACACTTTTTAGGTGTAAAAATATATCAACATTTTTTAATGTTAATTTTACAGCTTTTTAAGGGTAAAATGAATATGAAAAGGGTAATTTTAATCCCTAATACATCTAAAAAGCATAATATTTACACACCGATTTCGGATCAATATTGCAGGGTAAAAATAACATTTTCGGAATGTTATTTTTACTTTTTCGGATTTCTCTCACTCAGTGTAGGTAAAAATTGATATCTGCTGCAAGGAAAATATTTCAAAACCAGAGCTAAAAAATTCAATTCTAAATTCTTTGTTCGGATTCTAAAATATTACGACATTGAAGAAGGTCTATGGAGACTATCTATGGAAAAAAATTTAAGCCGTTATTTTTTTATATTGAAATTTTGGATTTGTGACTTTCTGCCCCAGTCACCCCTACGGATTTAATGTACTGCTCACTTGTAGTTTTCTATTTGTATATATGATGAAAGAATGTTTGATTGAAACTGTTAATTAGTAAAACACTGACTGTTAAACTGGGTGGAAGCATGAGCCAGCTCCTTGACGGAGAGATCTTTGGCTCGACTTTCGCAGTTGGGAGTTCAAGTCCTGCCCGATGCAAATTTGTGATGAAACGCTCGTGTCGGGGAATCCTGTAACAGTAACACAATGTCATATGACAAATTAAAAAAAAATTATGTGATAATTTGTAAGAAATTAATTGAAATTCAGATTCATATTAGTTACCTATTGAAAGAAGTTGCATAGATCTTGAAATTACTATTTGATGCTCACTGGACTTTTTATTGTTATCTTGCTTAATAATTCACATTGTCATACTGTTCCAGAATTCTCCCACGACTACTGGTCAATTTACGTTGGATTTAATAAATTTTTCCAATGAATTAAATTGTAATAAATAAAATGTTTCTATGCAAATAATAATAACAATTATTTACAGTATTCTAAACTTTGATAAAATCTCAGAACTTAAGTTAGTAATAAGAATAAGCCATAACATATCCTATAATCCTATTAACATCATTGTTGTTGGAGAAAATCCATCTAACGCAAAGTTCTACGAATACACATAATCATCCCTGGCTGTGTCGTGAGTTCTTTAGCTGTGATATCTAATGGTCAGTACGGTATTCCTCTTCCTCCTCCATGGCTCTCGATGCGAATTAATAAAATATCAAATTCTCAGGCACTTGGTACAATCGTGGTGCAAGTGGGAGAAAATCCTTGGGGTCTCGCAAAAAAAGTCGTGGAGATTGAGAGTCTCTGGCGTTGGATGAGGCATGCAAAAATTCAAGTCTTCACCACCTTCGGGTGTGTTATTTACGAAATGAAATGAAACTTTATTGTTGCTCATAGAGCGACATTGTAAATTTTCTGTGGAGTTTGATGGTTTCGACTGCGAGGCACTTTGCAAGACTCCACTGCGAAGTGAATATCGTGAAAGGCTGGCGGCGATCGCGACTCCGCCGTGAGACTCAAGCTCAAAACTGTATGGGATATCACCAATAAACGAGGTCCGGGTGAGGGTATAGCACGGTGGGCTCAGGTATGCTATATGTTGGGGGATGAGGTGGGAACGAGGGCGGCTTTCGCGGATTCGAGTGCGGCGCGTTTGGAAATTCCGCCGCGAGACAACTCATGTGATCTACCCAAGTGCCGGAGTTTTTCGCATTTATATATACATCTCTGGCAGACGGTGGAGGAGCCAAAAGGTGGTTGGCAAGAGAGATGCTGAGGAGCAACGGAGGGGGCACGAGGCCAAGAGACAAACAGTGGAATATGCCGTAGAGGTGACTTGATTATTCAATAACGGTGGAATTATTGCAAAATTCCTGAATTCTTCACCTGCAGCACCATATTCTCGATTGACTTACTCTCTCACTCAAACTTCACGATCTTCTCCAGGGGCTTCAAGTGACGCAAAGATTTCCTCCAACCATCCTCTCTCCAAGTACCAACATTAATTTTCCCAATTTGCCAATTTCACTGCAAGCATCATGGTCTGGCATTTTAGGTGACCAATCCATGTTAAGAATTTTCCAGGCACAAACATACTAAAGAGCCCAGACATGGGCTCTTTAGAACCTCTGATAAGACCAAGCATTGTTGTAATTTCAGCCAAACATACTTCTCGATGGAGGTTCTCTCTCTAGAACAAAAAGCCCAGTATATTTGGCCAAAGTCTTTAGTATACACATTTGAAAATATCCCCCTATTCACCCTTTTGCACCAAAAAGAGAGACTATACACATATTCTGGGATGAAGTAGCTTTTCCAGTACAATGGCGAGAGCCCTATTCAAGAGCTCCTTGTGACTCAACCCCAAATATCCATGGCAGAAAGTTCAGTGGATGGGAACACAAGAGGTGGTGAGTGACCCAAGGGGATAAATGGTGTTTAAATGTTGAGAACAAGCTGCCAACCCACACTATCACTTTGTTTCACATTTGTTTTATTAAAATTGTATTATTTTGTGTGAAGAGAAAGTGGCGATGGTCGAGGATATTCTAGTGGAAGATGCAAACAATGAGAGCGCGAAATGTTTATTTAAGGAACTCCATTGCGACCACAATTCACAGGTTCTCCTTTTCTGCTCTTGTCCAAAAGTTACCCTTTCTGGGGCTATAAAGCCCATTGTTGGTACTTCCGAAGCCCCTCTCTAAAAAAAAATCGCTAAAATTTCCTCCCTTGTGCTTATACTTCCTCTTTTTTTCTCACTCACTTCACCCTTTATACCAGTCACCTTATTTTTCCAGACCCATCCTCCCCTTAGCAGTGTCACAAACGAATTTGATGGTATAGAGGGACATCATGGAATGCCATAGGGATATGGAGACAAAACGGAGAAAACAGTATTTGGATTCCGAATGACCTCTGTATTTACTTAAGTCCCCTAATTTGCGAAAGTTCACCCGAGAAAACAATACGGACTCACTTTAGCATGGGGGAAATGTCCATTGGTATTGCAGAGCCACTTTAAATTCCATCACTTCAGGCTCTAACGAAAATGTGTCCCATTTTGCATTCCTTCAAGCTTTTCTACACAACCCCGACCATCCAAGTCTTATTTTAGCCATCAATCGATTTTATGCCCCTTAACAGACCTGAAGACTAGTTAAGAGGACTTAGTATAGTGAGAAGTACTGCGATAAAGGCAAATTAATCGTGGGATATTATTTAGTAAAACAATAATGGCGGAAGGGAATTCGCAGTGTGCTTGTACTCACGCCTTGCACTTAAAATATCATCAAAATGTTAAAATACTTAATAGAAAGATTCCCCAGAAAAGCTATGCAAGCCATTGTGAGGAGATCTCGACCTCGAGGCAAACCTAGGACAAGGTGGCTGAATAAAATTCAGGATCTTGCGTGGGAGCGCCTTGGGATCGAACCCAAATATCCTCCTGAAGTGGCGGAGCGTGGGCTGCTAATTTGGATGTCATGAGCCCGCGACTTCAATAGGGATAAGCGGTTGAAAACGAATGAATGAATGTTAAAATACAATTTCAAATGACCTTGCTTTATAAAATGTTAAAACCGCAATATCAACATCATCTAAAGAAAACGTTGAACTTTAATCATTAAAAGATACTTTGAAGGAATTCGGTAAAAAGTATTTGCGAATAATTATCACATTTTAAAATCGAGGGAGGAGTGCGACCCACTGTTGGAAAGGTCTTGACCTCAGCTACAACATACTAAAATTTAAAGAAAAAGCATAGTCTAGGTTTCGAAATATTCGAAATCGAAATTTCTAAAATCGATTTTTCGATTAATCGAACCTTCGATTAAATTGGATAAAATTGGGGTGTCATAAAGGTTGTAGTACTCCACGACATCTTTCCAAAACACCAACATTTTTCTAATTCCGATAATTAGAACCGGAGATATGGCCATTTGAAAATTGAATTTTTGACCCTTTCTAGTACGAGTCAGGTGGGTTGGGGAGTTTAAATTCTATTTTAATCGAAAACTCTTAGGCTCAGGTATAATATACTAAAATTTGAGCTCGACTGATGCATAGGGGCTAAGTTATTTAGAAAACAAAATTTGGGGGTATTCCAAAATGGCGAAGGGGGGGGGGGGGGGGGTGAGGGGATGGATCTGACATCATCTACTTCTAGCCACCCATCGACATTTAATCTTTGCCGAAAATCGCTTGTCGATATCTCTCTCCGTTCTCTGTCCAGAAGCGTTTATACTCCGGACGGGATGGACGCTGACGTCCATGTAAATCGATTAATAGCGCATAAGATATTCGTGATCTATAATGGTCTCTTCACATTGGGAGCAATTTTTTGTGAAAAATTGATTTTTTGAAGGAAATTCCCTGCAGCGTTGTAGGTGGAAACGTCAAATTTCTGTCAAAAACGCAATTTTTGACGAAAATTGCTCCCAATGTGTAGACGCCTTAAGTGTCAAAACGTCTAAATCCAAAATTTGAACCCGATCTGACGAGGTCGGATTTCACCTAGGACCACAAAAACTGGGACTGTACAGAATCTCAGCTAAAAATCGTTAGGCTCGCTTTTTCGGTACACTAATAATAAGATCGTTGAAGGAAAGTGATAAGTTTCGGGAGTAGGGTCAATGAATAATTCCCAAAACGGCCGTATTTTGTTGTCTCAATTATCACAGTTGGGCTATGACTGAAAACAAGATCGGAAAAGAAGTATCACGTGAAATTTCACAACTTTTCAAACATTGCATTAGGGCCTCAATGGATCAGTGAATAGGAAACTACCTATATGATTTAAAGATCCTGAGTTCCAAATTGGACCAGGAACCAAATTTGTCATAGAACCAACTTTTATCACTAGTATTCTAACCGAGACCGTAGTTACTTCACACCATTTATAAATGGTCCAAAGTCGAAAGTGAATCGGCATTATCTCGTATTTGAACTTTGAACTCGTAAAACAATAGAAAATTTTAAGAAGAAAAATTTATGAAAAAAAATAGAATTAAACTGACTGAGAGGTACAAGTTAAGGCCATCTACCGAGACTGCTATTATCTAGGTTCGAAGGGAAATATATTACAAGGGGACCTCTATCTTACCAAAAATATTTCTGCCTTTCAATGGGTTCCATTAAGCTTTTCTGAAGCTTTAAAATTGGGGTGTCATAAAGGTTGTAGTACTCCACGACATCTTTCCAAAACACCAACATTTTTCTAATTCCGATAATTAGAACCGGAGATATGGCCATTTGAAAATTGAATTTTTGACCCTTTCTAGTACGAGTCAGGTGGGTTGGGGAGTTTAAATTCTATTTTAATCGAAAACTCTTAGGCTCAGGTATAATATACTAAAATTTGAGCTCGACTGATGCATAGGGGCTAAGTTATTTAGAAAACAAAATTTGGGGGTATTCCAAAATGGCGAAGGGGGGGGGGTGAGGGGATGGATCTGACATCATCTACTTCTAGCCACCCATCGACATTTAATCTTTGCCGAAAATCGCTTGTCGATATCTCTCTCCGTTCTCTGTCCAGAAGCGTTTATACTCCGGACGGGATGGACGCTGACGTCCATGTAAATCGATTAATAGCGCATAAGATATTCGTGATCTATAATGGTCTCTTCACATTGGGAGCAATTTTTTGTGAAAAATTGATTTTTTGAAGGAAATTCCCTGCAGCGTTGTAGGTGGAAACGTCAAATTTCTGTCAAAAACGCAATTTTTGACGAAAATTGCTCCCAATGTGTAGACGCCTTAAGTGTCAAAACGTCTAAATCCAAAATTTGAACCCGATCTGACGAGGTCGGATTTCACCTAGGACCACAAAAACTGGGACTGTACAGAATCTCAGCTAAAAATCGTCCGAACTATCTCCGAACCCTGACTGAGACTCTCATTTTAGGTGGAAGCCTGTATAGACCCAATGATTAACCAAGAGAGAGACAGCTTAGCATAAATTAAAACGTTATTATATTATCATTAAGTTCTATCTGAACTAAAAGCGTAGGTCTATTTAGATCTAGGGCTTAAGTATTCTGAACTTCCTACAGTAAACATACGAAAACGACATAATACCGTTCTTACGAAAGAGAGATCACTTCGAACCAGAATGTTACGATGTTCAGAGATGTCAGAAGGATTGGAGCTGTTAAGAGAGATTTCTCACAAAACGACCTGAGATTTTTCTTAAGAATCAGCGAAAATCTGTTAAGAACAGCTTAATTCTAAATGCTAGACAAAACTGCAATCCCAGAGTAGAATGGAAACGAGTTGTTTAAGGAATTGGTGAGCATTTAGGCATTTAGGCTCTTCAATTCTCTTTAGTTTTCTTTTTAAAGACCCTGATCCAGTCTAAATTGCTTTTGAACGAAATTAAACGAAAGTCCCCTGAACATAACAAATTGATATCTTAAACAACTTCGCCTTCAGCTCTGGTAACGGTCGACCAGATGTACAAACGACCAAACATGCAGCATAGCGACATTTTTCATAGGGGCCAAAGGACTCAAAAAATAGAAGATTTATACTCTGTTGTCTTCGTTATAATTTTATTTCTAACCTTAAACTTACTTTACTTCATGTACCACAATGTTGATAAGCTCTGTGACATAGGCATAGGCGCTTGATACCCCAGTTAAAGGATAAGGGATATAAATATACATATTTGCGAGACAATACGAGAAAGAATACTCGTATTAGGATTAATTTAAGAAAATGTTAACCAATGAACTGGGTAATTTGGCGAAATAGAATGGCAACAGGCAACTTAATTTAATATATGCGAAAACATCCTCTGCCCTGGAGGCCTCAAACATTTCTCTCGTTATTCCGCGATGTATCGCATATCTTTCGTCATATATGATCTCCCCTTTTTTTTGGAGGAACAACTGTGGGGGCCTGGTAAAATTTTTAGCTGATGATTTATTAAAAAGTTCTTCTGGCTCAACAATAATACCCGAGAATCCCAATCTTTCACTATAGATGCCTGAGTATCGTTGGAGCGGGGGTGTGCATTGGGGTTGGAGTGTACATATAAGTAACATGTAATGAATGTAATGGAAAGATGTGGAAAACTCTGTGCATGGAAAGGAATTTGGAGCTTTGGGGAAAAGCAGTGGTGGAAAATCATATGGAGAAGAGATGGTAATAAATATTTGAAAAGTCTTTTGGTGTATGGAACTAAGAAAGTACAACAAGAATATTGAAGCCTATACATGAGGGGGCTCGAGGCTTCTTCCTCTCTGTTCGTGTTGAACACATTTTAACATTAATAAATGTGATAAAATTCGAGCGAAAGACTAACGCAGTGCCTAAAAGATTACATGGCAATGGAGACGATGACTCCTCCACATTTGGGGAGTGGTGACACCCAACTCACAAGACTTTAAGACACCCGCCAGGCATGTAAAATTAAATGTTTGACGCTAATTCAGTCTCTTTTCTCTCTCCCATTCTTCTTGCCTGTTTCTTTTTTCTCTTCCTCACGCCTCCCTCTTTAGCATACTTCACATTTGCGAAGAAGAATATACACACAAATGTGTGTTTGAAGATCAACTTCTCCAGTTATTCTTTAGTCTTTACCAAATATCTCATCCTTTCAACAGCAACATAAATGCAGAAAATCAATTCAAAATCATTGTCAGTTCTTGTTCTTAGTACTAACAGTGTTATCTAAAACTGAAAATCTGTAGGGTAAAAGTCCTAATTCAAAACCATTTCCAGACGCTTTAACTTTGACAGAAGATTCAACACATTAAATTAAGTTCATATTTTTTCTGAAGAGAATTACATAAATTTGCTCCTTGACTCTTCTATAATGTTACTGTTTAGTGAAAATTCTTTAGATATAATTTAAAAAACTTCTTAAATACAAGAAAAATACGCGAGCGTAATATGCTTCTATTGGAAACATATTAATCCAAATGGAGACAAGGGGAAGTTTCTAATTGGAGACAAACAGTGTAAGTGAAACCGCGACGAAAGGCTTCCAAAACCTTGTTGAGCTCCTCCTGAGGGCAGGATTTGTTCTTATTCCTGGTCTTTTCTCCTTTCCCATCTAAAACAATAATAAAATGTCTCCAAAAAATCATTTCCGGGGTTTCTTATTGAAGCATTTGCAGACACTTCAGAAACCCCCTTTTTGTTCACGAAATAGGTAATTATTTCATTTGAAAACTTCATGTACCGTTAACAATAAAGATTAACACTTAATTTAACTAAAATTAGCCAGAAATAGTGTTAAACAAGACGAATAAACAACAATCACCTAAATGTGTTTTCATTGGAAAACATAGTCAATCGATGAAAAATTCGATGATGAAAAGGTACACTTTTAATTTTTCTGAGAAATTAACAAATTAAAATTTGTGAATATGAATGATTTTTCGCTTCATTTGGAGCAAAATTAACTAAATAATGAAACTGTTATAAAGAAAATATATAAATATAATAATTTAGTACTGTATTTATCGTGAAAACAATGACGTTTCCATTTGGAGTAACGAAAACTTTCCATTTGGAGCAGGTTTTCAATTAGCTTAATTTATCCTACGTTGTGAAATAATTACAGAATTTTCCTGTCATATAAATAAAACTGTTACATTCGTTGTCAGTTGAAATTCAAAAGTGACTAAAAACCCCGTCTGACGCAAAGTAAAAGAATGTTTTAGCATTAATTAATATTCTATTGTCAAATATTCTATTCTTGGTCAGTAGAAAATATTAATTTTGCCAACAATATTCCACTATTTTTATGCATTATTTAACATTTCGAAATTATTATTTAATGAAAATTTTTACCATTTATTGACTTTTCTCTTGTAGTCTTATTTAAATCATTAGCAGTAAGATTTGAATTATTTTAATCATGTCGAGTATAGTTCGTTCGTTTGTTTTCGAATTATTCTTGTATTGTATAAATTATCTGGTTTGGCTATTAATGCCTTATTAATATGATTCTTCCATGCTACACTTATTAAATTTTGGTATGCTCAGTGAAGGCAAAATAGCGTCCTTTTCATGTGGTAAGAAGTACTTTAACAGATGATCGCTTTGGACGTATCCCGAAAGTAAATTTCAGAAAACTGAACTCATTCATGATGAAGTAATACTTTCATAGTGAGGAAAGAAAAAAAAACTCTATTTACTATATTTAAGATTTCGAAATTATTATTATGACACGAGCGAAATTCAAAAATTGACCGACCTATATCTCATCTTCTAATTTTTTGACCTAGACTGTTTTATCATACGTCTCGATGGATATTTCAGATGGCAAAAAAACAAATACATTTTTTCTCAAGAATTCTACTTTAAAAGTTTATCAAATTTTGCAGTGTTTTATTTTGATGAGAAGTTACCAAATAATGGCGTAGGTTCTCTATGATTTCAATCGAATCGTAGACTGAGAAGTCATTTTTAAGGAAATTCAAAATGCTATAACTTTGCTTCTATGTCACCGAATTTAATAACTTAAGGAATCCAGGGAACTAATGGAAATTCTCGCCGGATAACTTTGTAGAATATTCAAACTAGGGTTAGGGCGCTTCGGTTGCAAAAACCAAATTTGATAGCACATAACTTCACTTACAACGATTTCTTCTCTAAACTATTTTAGTGATTACTTTAGCACAACAATGGTTAGACAATAATACCTAATTTTTTTTCATCTGAATCTAAATTTGTTTTTTAAATTAGATTTCGTACAAACAAGCCAATAATATTAAGCGTTAAAAGGGTGGTAAAACGCGTCCCATGCTTTGCGAAATACTCGAACTCGTGATTTGAATGCTATGCCTTAAAAGTAATTTTTCGCATAATTTACTATTTACTGGTTAATAACTATTCTGAACCCGTTTTTAATCTCTCAGTTAAGCAAAAATAGTTTAGAAGTAATACAATTTAGTTTCCGACAATAACTGCTTATCCATAACCGGTTCATTACCGGTTTATAACCGATTTGAACATATTCAGAATTGTGAAAATTTCTAAAACCTTTCCAACGAGTCCAAACATGAGACCATCCGATTGTGAATTATTCTCTCAAGAACCTTTTTAACCCTTGACTTTGAAAAACTATGATTAGGAATGATTCAACCGATTCAACGGTCTTTTAGTATACGTACGAAATGAAATTTTAGCTTTTAGTATACGTACGTTTTAGTATACGTACGAAATTTTAGCTCTCAAATGCATCCAAAAAAAAAAAAAGAAAAATCGTACGACGCGTTTTTGATCAATCGGAAAACACATAAGTTTAGTTGAAACGGGAGTGCGGAGAGAAAATAAATGGAATGATAATGGTCCCAGGATACACTTATGAGAAGGGCTCTTCGGAAGGTTTCAAGTCGCTATATTTAACAGAATGGCCGCTATACAGCAGAATGGCTGGACGGACAGAAAAACAACGGACGCCATTATTCAGAAATCGTCTGAAACGCGAAGATTTGCTGAGAAAAGTGGTTCCCGGAGGGTGAAATTTTTGTGAGTTCTGAAAATCGAAGGATTTTGTATATTTATGTACTGCTTAGTGCTCTCTATAATATAGAGTTCGAGCAGTGAAATGTATTATCTGAAAGTTCGACAGTTGTCAGGTCTAAAAAGCTTATTTTATTGGTTTGATATTTTCAATATCAGTGATGCTCAAAATTTTGTCAGTTGGATCAGAAACTGTCCTAACTGTATTTGGTTTGTGTCTGCTTTCGATGTAAAAGACGCATCGCTGCGTGGAATTTTTAGTGAACCTTCAAACAATGTGAATTTTCTCTTTGTTTGCAAAGAGCTGACTTACTATTTCTCAACTTATCTCATGAGCTTAATAATTATCTATTTTATGGCTAAAGGCCTCTACACACTAGGAGAAATTTCTTTAAAAAATGGGTTTTTTTAAAAAAAATTCCCCTATCCTTGTATGCAGAAACGTCAGAATTTTTTAAAAAGTCAATTTTTGACGAAAATTGCTTCTAGTGTGTACACTGAGAAGAAAACGGGGGTGCGACTAACTTTTTTTCCTCATAAATTTAACACTTTTTAGGTGTAAAAATATATCAACATTTTTTAATGTCAAATTTTAGACCTTTTTAAGGGTAAAATTACGATGGAAAAGGGTAACTTTAACCTCTAATACACCTAAAAAGCATAATATTTACACCGATTTCGGATCAATGCTGCAGGATAAAATAAACATTTCCGGAATGTTATTTTAACTTTTTCGGATTTCTCTCAGTGTAGACACCATAAGAAATGTCGAACTAGCTCTTTGTAAACAAAAAGAAAATTTGCGTTATTTGAAGGTTTACTCTGTGCGAACCATGTCAACATTCCCCTAACGAATGTAGACAAAAAGCAAATGCAGTTAGCATACTTGCTGATTCAACCAACGATACGTACCCCGAGACCATAGACCCAAACGAAGATGATTGACTAATTCTAAGAAACCTATTGGTAGATTATGAAAGGGACATTTAAAAATTGCTTTAAAAGAATAATTTAATAACAATGTATATTCATTTTATACAAATTCTTTAATCCTTTGGTCATTGAGAAATTCTTCTTTTGTGTGTCTATGATCTTGTGGCATTATAAGAGCGATACAAAAAATATGGTGTGAAATAGCACGTCGTCATTCAGTGGATGATTCATATGACCATTCCTGGATAACGACTAAGGTGCTCCAGAGACGCCTCAGAAATTGAAAATCCTCCCACGTGCCCCATAAATTTTCCCAGTGGTAATCTTACCAGCTGAAGAAAGTGCAGTAGCTCAGCAAGAATATCAAATGACCGCGATAATACTCTGGTCAAATTTCTATTTGCACTAAATTTACCTGATGATATAGCGGAAGGTTGGTGTTGTGGTAAATGAGTTAGATGAGGTTTAGTATAGAGGGTTATTGGTAATATGGTGTGCCATATTGTGTTCATATCTCTTTGGTGGGTAAATGTTTAGTGCTGGTCGATAAATATGATCGCAAGTTCTGGCATTCTACTCGCATTTCGTTATTATTTGAAGCCGGGCGCGCAAAATTTTCGATCATAATTCACGTCCACTTTGTAGCCGTGGGTGTTAAATTTTGATTAATAATCTATCGCTATATAAATCTCCCGGTATAAATATGCCACAAACTGAAGTTATTTTATTATTTATATGCATTTCCAATGGATTTGTAATGTATTTATGAATTGTGCCCTCCACAGCGACCGGCACACTGGTAAATTGTTGTGGTCATGGTGTTAGTTGCAAATTCGATTAAAATAAAATGCATAAATGCATCCAATGCGAATCTCAATATATCACCAACTTCAGTTCATAACACCCCCACACTCCCCCAACCCATTTGGCGGGAAAAAGAGAAGCATAAAAAATTCCTAACCACAAGCTGCACCACAATTTGCTCTTTTTTTACCACGTGCGGTAGAAAAAAAATTTCGCGGATGGAAGGAAAATGCAGAAGAGGAAGTGGTTTTCGTGAGGGGTGGAAAAAAAGAGCATTTGTGGTAACATTAGTGAAAATATATACCATCGAGGTCTCTCTCACTATGGCAGATTATTATGCATTAAAATGTAAATTTAATAAATGGTGAAAAGACTTTATCAAGTTTCAACTAAAATTCCAGGCATCACAAGAGAAATGTGAAGTGGTTTGGGGAGAGTTGAATTTGATATTAAGGTGCATTACCGGTGCTTTTTAGACGCCGCGTCCCATTTGAGAGCTTTTCAGACATTGAAAAGCTTATAAGTGATGCGAGACGCTTATCTTTGATGGGATTTAATTTAGCCATCCAGCGCCTCAGCACTTGAGACTATATCTTCAAGAAAACATCCCTCTTGTATCGTCTCCACCAAGTTCTCTTCTTGCATATTATTATCCATAGTTTATTCGCTATATAAATTGCTCATTATGGACGGAAAAAAACAAATTGTATGCATTTTAATATTATTCCGAATATAATGAACGTAATTTTGGACAAATGGAACCAAAAAGCTATGATAAGGTCAGGTAATCTTATTGCAGCTGAGATTATGTTTACATGATACATCGATTGCAACTCGGAATGGGCGGAAATTTAATTCTGAGCTGAATTTTGTGGTAAAAAATCGAGTTAAATTGAATGATCTCAAGTTCAGCATTATCTTAAGCTTATCTGACCTTATCACGGGTCTTTTTGGGTCTTTTATTCATAACACTTACGATCCTTACGATAAATGTTTATTTAATTATGCTTAATAAAATGGGTAATTGATTTTACTCTGAAAATTTTTTGTTTTCTTGTTTTACTTTCCATTATCCATGAAATTATTTTTGAATTTCTCTTAAATTAATTTTAGGATGATAAAATATGATAAGAACTATTTTTAACAGTGTTCTTATGGCAAAACTTTTCTACAAAATATTTAGACATCTTTAACTCATCTAATTAATTTTATAAAATTTTACCTAGTATATAATGAAATTTATACTATACTTATTGAAGGGATGGCAAAGCTACCTAAGCTCTGCAGAAGCTCGAACTCATGACTTATATGCTACATCTCGAAGGTAGCTTCGGAACATACCAATATTCATAAAATTCTTTACAGATCACATTCATGAGGAAAAGCATTATATTTATGAATTTGAACAGTTCATAAAGCTTTTTTTCCATAGCTCAAATTGTTTTTAAATTTCAACAGTCTATAATCGTTTTATAAATCATCAAAACATTCCCCAAAATTGTTTCAATAAAAATTAAATATTGCTCCATAACCAGTTTATTATCGATTCATAAACGATTAGAACTGGTACGTACTTTACCCTAGATGCTAAAACCTTTCCAATGAACTCAAAAGTTACCCCTTTCGGTTGAGAAAAGCAATTTCAAAGGTTTCGGGTCGCTATCTCTAACCGTTTAGTCTTTAGTTCTGGTAAC
The DNA here is from genome assembly GCF_024763615.1 of Phlebotomus papatasi. Classification (NCBI taxonomy): domain Eukaryota; kingdom Metazoa; phylum Arthropoda; class Insecta; order Diptera; family Psychodidae; genus Phlebotomus; species Phlebotomus papatasi. The sequence goes on from NC_077223.1 coordinate 44,200,772, forward strand.
GGATTGCTTAAAGGGTTAAGCAATTAAAAAAATCTAAATAGTATTAAAATTAAGCAGGCTCAGACTCAGGCCCTTGTCTCGGCTTACTACTTAATTCGAGAGACGGCTTAGTGGAAAACGATAGAAATGTGGTTTAACCATTATTTCGAATATAATTACACTAAGCCGTCTCTCGGCTAATCCTCAGATCTGCCAAGCCCCAAAGAAGTTAAATTATGGTCTCAATGTATTATATTGTGATATTTAAGTAGTCGTATAATTAGAAAGAATTGATCTAGAAATTCTGACATAAATGTCTATATGAACAAAGTTTGAGAGTGATGTGTACTTTGTAAATTCATATAAGAAGTTACGATGCGTGTACTAATGACAAGATCTATAGTATAAAAGACAAGTCTATGATATTAAATTTTGCATGAAACTTACACAATATGAGAGTCGTGGTGTAACTAAATTACATGAAAAGAGGAATGACAAAATACCTTTGGACAAATTAAAACTGAATTCCCTTAGACGCGCCTCTTGCTGCTGGGCTTTTTGCGCTGCGAAATGTAATGGCATCTCCCAGCACCAAGGTCCGGGGAAATAAATGAAAATTGCCGTGGGCCAGTGGGATTTTTCGTTCCTCCTCAACATAAAATGCGAAACACGAATGCGGATGGAGGGGCCCTTCAATAGCCCAGGGCGCCGTCAGTTTCTACCGCCTCTGGGCGATCTTGTTTCTCTGGGACCGAGATATATAGAGCTCAAACTGCGGCTACACGGCAAAAACGCAGACACAGAGAGGAAGGAGCTCTTCAGGGTATTTCTGTGCCCATGTACAAAAACGCGAGTTTCCGATGAATTTTTTTCCTCTCTGGCCATCCATCTTTCTATCTCTTTCACTTGTTTGAGCTCACATTTCAACGTTACCAAAACTACACGAACAGTCCTTTGTCAGGAAATTACTACACATCCTGTTATGGGCCAAAAAAATTGAGACTTTCAGCAATTTATACATCTATTTAGGAAGTATAAAATTTTACTAAAAATGTTAAAATTAATAAGACGGATATATTCAGATATTATGAAGTTGGGATTATTAATATTGTAACAAAACTTCATTCATGTACTCTGATCCGACTCAAACTTTGGCAAAATGTTTCTTGTAATTCCCTGATCACGAGTAGAGTGTTGATTAAAAACATTATTGGTTATTCGTCCGATCAAACGCTTAACTTTTAGGTTTATAATTCAAAAGGACAGATAATCCTAACCGGCTTATGTAGGTGAGATTCTTAACGTGAGCTAACTCGGAGTGCATGCAAATTCGATTTGGAGCTGAAGTTGGGAGATGCCATTCAGTTATCTTGAATCAAATTCGTGAAATTATACAAATTTTGTATTTAAACCAAAATATCAAGGATTTGGATGAACTGACAGAAAAGTGTTATATGGGTCAAATGTAGACCAGAATGTTCTCTATAATTTTGCCGTAGAACTTGATCTAATCGATTACTCAGAAGCCAAGATAAGCGAGGTTTTTTGTTTCTTAACTCGTTTTTTTATCCAGAGTTCCCCAAGTAGTCATTTGTTGAACTTCAACTATTTCAAAGAATTGTTGTATTTTGCGGGACTTTCCATTTAAACCCCTATTTTAAGTGTCTTGGTGGAGTAGAGGCAGTCAAATTGGCATCTGAGTGATTTCAAAGCGTTATTATTGGAAAAATCAATTTTTTCACACTTAAACGGCAAAATCGGAGTGATAGCGTAGTCTGAGTGGAAAATGATGTATGGACGAAATGTAGAGACAAATGTGCTCTACAATTATGTTGAAGTAATCATCAAAATCGGTTTAGCGACAGTCGAGATAATTGAGGTTATGTGATATTGAAATTGGTTTTTCGACTGTGGCGCCCCTGGTGTTGGTCCCACGAAGTTCAAATATTCTAGAAAGTTGTAGCATTTGGTGAGATCTTTCGTTTAAGCCCTCACCCATCAAAATCGGTCACATAGAACCGGAGATATGATTTTTTGAATTTCGTGAACTTTGACCCCTCATATCTCCGGTTCTATTGAAACCACAGTGCACTTACGCACCATTTTGGAAACGTCCTAGACTGGACTACAACATACTAAAATTTCATTAACTTGCACAATGCCGTTTTTGAGAAAAGTGACTTTGAATTTCGATGAATTTTGACGCTATCACAGCGCCACCTATGGTGACTTTTTGAACTTCCATCTGAAAGTGCTCATCGAGACGAAACCAAAAAGGCAAAATTTAGGTCGCTATGTTAATTAGAACCGGAGATAGAGGCCGGTCAATGTTCGAAATTTGACCCCTTATAGCTCAGGTCAGGGGTTATGGATCGACTTAAGGTTTTTTTTGTTTGATAGGTATAATCAACGGCTACAACATACTAAATTTTCAGCCCGATGCACAATGGAATTTTTGAGTTATTTAACTTTTAAGATTTAAAAATTTTCTTTTTAAAAAAAGCGCCCCTAGCGGTGGTTTTATGAACTTTCGATGTTAGAAGGGGAAGTGGCATTTCACGAGAGCTTTCCAAAAAGCCCTCACTTTTTAAATTCTGACAATTAGAACCGGAGTTATGGCCATTTTAAGAAATTTTTTTTTGACCCTTATAGCTCGGGTCAGGGGGGTCGGGGGACCTTAAGTTTGGTATTGATGGAAAGCTCTAAGGCCCAGCTATAACATACTAAAATTTGAGTCCGCTGAATACCATAGGGGCGGAGCTATTGAGAAAACAAAAAAAGGGGGGTCTTCAAAATGGCGGAAGGAGGGGTGGGGGGTGGGTGGTCTATGCACCAAGTTGCAATTTTCACCCGATATATAACCTTTGCCGAAAACCGCAAGTCGATATCTTTTTTAGTTTAGGAGCTATTAAGCTCCAAAGAGCGGCCGGCCGGCCGGCCGCTCTTTGGAGCTTAATAGCTCCTAAACTAATCGGACGACATGAAATTTTGTTAGGATTATAGTAGGTGAGATTGTTAAGAATCTCACCTAATAGGTGTGATTATGAAGGAATCACACCTAAAAGGATGCCAAAGCATCCCAGGGTCTGCGTAAACTCGTGACTTTCGATGTTAGACTTTTTCGCATGATTTACTTGTTCATAACTTCATCGATTTGAATCGACTCGTAAATTACCCAAAATAACTTAGGAATAATAAAATTGATTTTTAAATAAAAAATAGTTATCGATTCATGACCGCGATTGGAACCGATTTATTCCTGTCAGAAATTCCAATACCTTTCCAATGAGCCCAAACATTATCTCATTTAGTTGAGAAATATAATTTCAACAGCATTTTTAAATTTTTACCTTAAAAAGCCGTTATTAAGCATATACAGATATATTTAAAAATGAAAAACATCGATCAAAGCTTTTTTCAGCCATCCCAAATAAAGTGTTTTTTTTTAGTCAAATTTGATACAAAACATATATGATTGGCCCCAAACTTGGCCAAAATGTGTTTCGCCACTTCCTGATCACGAATATATATGTGGCTATTTTACGTTCCCGGCCGGCCGGCCGGCCGGCCGCTCTTTGGAGCTTAATAGCTCCTAAACTAAAAAAGATATCGACTTGCGGTTTTCGGCAAAGGTTATATATCGTATGAAAATTGTAACTTGGTGCATTGACCCCCCACACCCCACCCCTCCTTCCGCCATTTTGAATACCCCCATTTTTTTGTTTTCTTAATGGTTTCGCCCCTATGGCATCGATTGGGCTCAAATTTTAGTATGTTATAGCTGGGCCTTAGAGCTTTCGATCAATACTAAACTTAAGGTCCCCCGACCCCCCTGACCCGAGCTATAAGGGTCCAAAAAACAAATCTTAAAATGGCCATAACTCCGGTTCTAATTATCAGAATTTAAAAAGTGAGGGCTTCTTGGAAAGCTCTCGTGAAATGCCACTTCCCCTTCTAACATCACAAGTTTATAAAACCACCGCTAGGGGCGCTACTTTTACAAAGAAGATTTTTCAATTTTATAAGTTAAATAACTCAAAAATTCCTTTATACATCGGGCTGAAATTTTAGTATGTTGTAGCCCTTGATTATACCTACCAAACAAAAAAATACTTAAGTCGATCCATAACCCTTGACCCGAGCTATAAGGGGTCAAATTTCGAATATTGACCGGCCTCTATCTCCGGTTTTAATTAACACATCGACTTAAATTTTGACTTTTTGGTTTCGTCTCAATGAGCACTTTCAGATGGAAGTTCAAAAAGTCACCACAGGTGGCGCTGTGATAGCGTCAAAATTCATCGAAATTCAAAGTCACTTTTCTCAAAAACGGCATTGTGCAAGTTAATGAAATTAGTATGTTATAGTCCAATTAAATTAGTATGTTGTAGTCCAGTCTAGGACGTTTCCAAAATGGTGCGTAAGTGCACTGTGGTTTCAATAGAACCGGAGATATGAGGGGTCAAAGTCCACGAAATTCAAAAAATCATATCTCCGGTTCTATGTGACCGATTTTGATGGGTGAGGGCTTAAACGAAAGATCTCACCAAATGCTACAACTATCTGGAACATTTGAACTTTGTGGGACCAACACCAGGGGCGTTACAGTCAAAAAACCAATTTCAATATCACATAACCTCAATTTTATCGACTGTCGCTTAACTGATTTTGATGATTACTTCGACATAATTGTAGAGGACATTTGTCTCTATATTTCGTCCATACATCATTTTTCGATCAGATAATGCAATCTGTCCGATTTTGTCGTTTAAGTGTGAAAAAATTGATTTTTCCCATAATAACGCTTTGAAATCACTCAGATGCCAATTTGACTGCCTCTACTCCACCAAGACACTTAAAATAGGGTTTTAAATGGAAAGTCCCACAAAATACAACAATTCTTTGATATAGTTGAAGTTCAACAAATGACTACTTGGGGCACTCTGGATGAAAAAACGAGTTAAGAAACAAAAAACCTCGCTTATCTTGACTTCTGAGTAATCGATGAGTTCAAGTTCTACGGCAAAATTATAGAGAACATTCTGGTCTACATTTCACCCATATAACACTTTTCTGTCACTCCATCCAAATCCTTGATATTTTGGTTTAAATACAAAATTTGTATAATTTCACGAATTTGATTCAAGATAACTGAATGGCGTCTCCCAACTTCAGCTCTAAATAGAATTTGCATGCACTCCGAGTTAGCTCACGTTAAGAATCTCACCTACAATAAGCCGGTTAGGATTATCTGCCCCTTTTGGCGTATTTTACACCATGTTTCATCTTGTGCACTAGGTTGTTAATGAAGAAAAATAATTTTTGTAAAAATTCTCCCTATAGAAGAAATGCACAAAATTTAAATAAAGTCGATTTTTCGAGAAATCAAAACCACAGGTTTCAGGAATTAAGGTTTGAGGAAAAATCGATGAAAGTTTAGGATAAGTGTGCCAAATTTCGGCATAGTTGCATGCAAGCGTCAAGTCTCAAGTTTGAAATGTAATATTTTTAATATTGTATTGTATTTTTGTAATACAATTTCGGCATAGTTGCATGCAAGCGTCAAGTCTCAAGTTTGAAACGTAATATTTTTAATATAAATTGATTTTTTTATTCTTCCTTCTGAAAGAGTGTTGCTTGGAACCTTGTAAAGAGTTTACCGTCTTTATTTACTCTAAAATCATTCTTAATACATTTTAAAATGAATTACAATATAGACATAGCTTTGGTGCCCTATATCGGCCACATTCATTCTCATAGTTCCTTGCCCTTTGGGAATTCTTCCAATTTCCTTTTCACGTCATCTCGTTTGTAGAAGCTACATTTTTTGCTATTCCTTTGCATTGTATAATCTCGAAAATACGTAAAATCTAAAAGTTCATGGAAATTTGAGGAACTAAAAAGGTGGCCGGAATTGCAAGCTGGCCGGAATTTGGCATACTTATCCTAAGATTTCTATTTTTAATCCTAATCTCACGTTTCCTATTTGTCCAAGCATATAGACAGGATTTTCTAAAGTTTCTGTAGAGTTTTATTTCGAATGACTTGAAACTTTGAGAAAATATTCATGTTAAACTATTTGAAAAAATAAATAATATTTTTTTTGCGTAATTGTAAGACCAACGTAAATCAAGTTCTTTGGAAAAAATGCTAGAGATACTTAGCCAGTTACATAACCCACTTACAATAACTTATTTAGGTTTCTAGTTGTTTTTTTTTGACATTAGTTCCAAAAATATGATTAAGGAAGGTTATGTTATGGCCTCTATAAACTAAGATAAATTTATGCCTATATTCAAGCAAATAATCTGCGCACAGGTAGAGAAAGCTGGCGAATATGAACATAAATTTCTTTAGTGTCTAGGAAGCCATTAGTGATAAGATTGGCGAACATGAGCTTAATTGGAAGATCCCAATCCGCTATCTCCGATCGTTTTATGTTTATACATTACACAATATAGAATATTGGTCTTTAAGTACATCTTCAAACAGGGTTTTCAACATCAGAGGCTAAATAGTTCTAGAAAAGCGTACTCATCAACCAATTCAAAAAAATTGCTTCGTTGTTAAGATCTTTAGAATCCATGTCCAAATTGAGCCCTCTCTAACCGGTTACAGATTGATAATAAACTGTGTTGTCCGCAATTCCAGATTGTACCTTAAATCGATAGTTCATTTTGACAGAAATTTACTTCTTTTAAGACGGTCTACAAATTGTTACAAATTGTTTGTGAACCGAGTGTAAATGGCATTGTTTGAATGAACAGTAAAATGTTAAAATTGAGCAGTAACAAAAAAAAATAAACAGTGATAGTATCGTCCACAAATTTTGGCAAGGAAAAGAAAGGACTTTTTATTCTATCTGCAATTTCAAATGTTAAATATATAAATTAGACCCATTTTTGTAAAGATTTAAGTTTTTTACTGACCATAATTAGATATTTTACTGCTCATTTTTTTATTTTTCACTGCCCATTTTGAATTTATACTGCTCGTTTGTTTTTTTTGCCAGTATAAATTAGCCTTTTTAAAACGCTCAAACTCTAAGACTAAAACGTTTTCTTAAAAATTTCATTACTAAGTTATTTTATTATTGTTGTATTGTTAAAGAATAAATCTGTTTTTTTTTTTTTTAAATTATTTGAATCTAAAATTCTATTCGCATTTTTTTTCTTACATCTTTGAAGTTAGTGTAAGTCCAATTATGCCTACGAAATGCCATTTAAATTAAGCAAGGAAGTAAATCGTTATATAAAGCCTAACAGAGTTAATTTATTTTCGGATTGGTAACAATAAAATAAGTTATTTTGTTAAATCAAAGTTTCTCAAATTTATTGCTATATGGGGAACCACTGAAGACCATCTATCCCTACTCAATGTTTTCCCAGTCAAATCAACCCTCTGGTTAGTTTATTTTATTGGTAGAATATAACAGAGTTGGATGTTTCGAGGGCTCTCAATCCAGTCTCAGAAAGACGAAGACATCTGGAGCCTTGGGCCATTTTGCATTTCTCCCCCTTCTACACTCCACAGAAGTCGATTTATCGACATTTTTTCAGCAAATTATGAGCTACAAAGTGGGATGTAAATCTTTTTTTTTTCTTTCAATCCTGAAACATTGAGTGTCGCCCTTAATGTCTATTGTGCCTTCTTGGGTTGGTGGTTCTCACGCCAAGACGCGCCTCACAGAGATTTTCCCATCATTCAAAAAAGCCCTCTGCTACTGGTCTTCCTGAGCACTCGAGTCCACTTTATCGCTTTATTTACGACTCACGCTCAGGAGAATAGTCTTATCAGGCGTACTCATAAATCCTAACAAAACTCCCACTCGGCACAGGCCAAGTGCTTCAACGGCGCGCTCCCACATTCAATTTCGCGCCACAACTGCAATGGCAAAAACGAAGAAATGTGTGAAGTCTAGGAGAATGACTTAAATGACCGAACAGGGGTGGACTTTCAGCATCCTCTCGGTGATGACAACATGTTCAATTTAAAATTAGAAAAAAAGAGAACATGCCCAAAATTAGTATTAACACAAAAACTAATAATGAAAGATAGAGAAGAGAGAGAATGTATAATTACCATTTTGGCAACTGAATCAATTTTAACGAAATCCAAAATAAACCTTCCCAAAGGCATCAGGAAAATTGGTATTTTAAGAGTCGATCCAAACAATGCTCGACACAATAATTTGCTCCAAAAAATTATTCCGATGCATATCTACAAATTGCTAGAGGGTGTTGAGAGGATAACTCTGCGAGAGACACTAAATGACACGCTGTCGAAATAAAATAAATAATTTATCCGCATGTACCAAATACGAGATGGCACACCTGGGGGATGGAGAGAAATTTTTGGGGCTCCGTATCACCTTTCAGCCTCTTCCAGAGAGTCTGTAATTAAATTCCATGGGGATATAATGGTGGTGAGATGTTAGTTCCAGAAGATGTGAAAGCACAACAAAGATTTAAATTGTAAATAAAGTATACGAAGTCAATTAAATATTGCAAAAGAATATGTTCTCGAAGCGATGTGCCTCTCTATTTACATAAACTGATGAGTTTTTGTGTCCTCCAGAGACATCAAATAGAGTTAAATTAAATTTATACCCCCATACAATAAATAGCACTTTATCACATTTTGCGGGTGAGCCTGTGAATGATTTTGTCGTGGATGGCGAGAATTTCTTAATATCATGGCGATTTAGTTTCAAGATTGAGGAACCCTTATAACCCTTAGAACATATTTAAACATAGTTTGATTTCGAGTAGAATCTAGTTAAGTACCGAAAACAGCTACTTAAAGGATTGCAGGTAAATAAATGAATTTAAAAAAACTGGTTTTTGACTATTTAAAGAAAAACATAACTTTAGAAATAGTCGGCGAAAAAAATTTATTTGGTCATGGTGACTTACTCGTTCTCAAAAGGTAAAAGTTGATTAAGAAAACAATTGTAGTCAAAAGTTTGCACATAATCTTAATTTTCTTCACCCACCATGCCTTTTAATTTTAATGTTCACCAGTTTAAAATCGTTTTTTTACTGATATGGATCACTTAATAGATTGTCCAGAATAGTGTAAAGGTAGTCCAATTGAATTGAGGATATAAATTACTTACAGATACACTTAACCGGTTCATAAACTGTCTGGCGCCAAGACTTACTTTATTCAATTTATTAAAAAAAAGCTTGTGATAAGCCTAGATCAACTTGGTGCAGGTAAGATTTTTAACAGGGTCATTATGGAAATAATCAATCTTTTTAAACTAAGACGATAATGGGCTGATGTCGAAATCCCTAAAAACATGCTTCCCCTAAAAACATGTTTTTCGGTTTTTTTTTCAAAATTGGCCCAAGCTTTTTCAATGATTTTTGGATATGTTTTAGAGCTAGTCAAGGCCAACATTTCGCACAAACATAATCTGAGCAAAAAAAGTCATTAATTCATTCATTAGTCCGCGACCACTATAGGGATAAGCGGTTGAAAATTATGATGATGATGGTGATCATTCATTTTCAATCGCTCATTCTTGTAGAGATCGCAAGCTTAAGACACCTAGGTTAGGCAGTTCACACCTGTCAATACTACCACACTTTAGGAAGAGTGTTCGAAATCCCTAAAAACATGTTTTTTCGGTTTTTCTCAAAATTGGCTCAAGCTTTTTCAATGATTTTTGGATATTTTTTAGAGCTAGTCAAGGCGAACATATCGCCCAAACATACCTATGACCATTGAAGGTCAAAATCAAGCACTTAGGAAGGCTCATTTTTCAACCGATTTGGTTACATTTGGATTTTTAGGAAAGGTATTGAAATTTCGAACACGGCTGTATGGGTCTTCATCGGCAATGAACCGGTTAAGTACCGATTTTTGAATAATTTTACATCCCCAATAAGTTAAATTACCTAAAAACATGTTTTTTAAGGTTTTTCTCAAAATTGGCCCAAGGCTTTTCAATGATTTTAGATATGTTTTAGAGCTAGTCCAGACGAACATTTCGCCCAAACGTACCTATGACCGGAAAATTCGCCATTTTGAATTATTGAAGGTCAAAGGTCAACCACTTTGGAAGGCTCATTTTTCAGCCAATTTGGTTAAATTAGGATTTTTCGGACAGGTATTGAAATTTCGAACACGGCTGCACCGGTCTTGATCGGCAATGAACCGGTTAAGTACCAATTTTTGAATAATTTTATATCCCCAATAAGTTAAATTCTAAACACATGTTTTTTCGGTTTTTCTCAAAATTGGCCCAAGCCTTTTCAATGATTTTAGATATGTTTTAGAGCTAGTGCAGGCGACCATTTCGCCCAATCATACCTATGACCGGAAAATTCGCCATTTTGAATTATTGAAGGTCAAAAGTCAACCACTTTGGAAGGCTCATTTTTCAACCGATTTGGTTAAATTTGGATTTTTTGGAAAGGTATTGAAATTTCGAACCCGGCTGCATCGGTCTTGATCGGTAATGAATCAGTTAAGTACCGATTTTTTGATTTTCAAATGCTTTTGTGATTTATGAATCAATTTGATCTCTAGTAGATCAGTGATTCCAAAAGATCGTGCAAAAAACTAATTCACGGTGAGCTCTATCTTGTGAGTTCGAGCATTCCGCAAAACTGGGACCATGGGACGCTTTGCCATCTCTTTTGCAAGCAGATTACTGCGAAACAGGATGCAAGCCTGAAGCCACAGACTTCCATACCCAGGAGACAGGGGTTTTGGGATGATCTGCGGCTTGGTATTAACTAAGGACTACTCGTAGACACAAAAATGCCGAGATGTGTTTGTTGCTATTTCTAAACAAACTGTAACCGGTTCTAGGACTAATTAGAATCCTTCCGTATCCACTGCTAGGGACGTGCCCAATGAGTACCCTAACCTTGACCCTAACCGGATGGGAAAAAATCCGCTGACGAAATCTACATGTAGATATTTGAGCTTATACGAGTTAGGGTATGAGGTCACTTGGAATCATGTTTAATGTACAATTTTGAAATTTCGTCAGTTGGATCAACAATTATCGTAATTTTCTCATCACCTCATCAGCATTACTTCTAATCCTTCTAATAATATGGAAATACACACATACTACACAAGAATTGCTGATGAGGTGATGAGGAAGTTACGACAATTGCTGATCCAACTGACGATTTCCTAACCGTTTTAGATAAAAAAAAGGAAAGAAAAACAACGAAGAAGTACTTTCGAATGTAAATTCTTGTACATATTTCTTCATGGTTTTCTTTATTTCTGTGACCATGTGAAATAATAAGAAAATCTCAATATTCCAAATTAGACATAATTCCAAATTACCTCATCTTACCCTAATTGTTGGTTTGTCGACCAATCGGTTCAGTTGATTAGATAATTAGTTGATAAATATGATTTTTGTCATGTTACTCCTGAGGGGTTACTGGCTATTACAGGAATATTGGGTTGATGAACATTGAAACTTCATAAAAGAGGCGTTGCCTGAACTTATTTATGGGAGGGGCTTATACTGGAAAATTAGTAAAGAGGAATTAACAATGGGAATTAAGATAAATTTATCGTCCTATTAATTTTGTAATTCAAGAATAAAAGTATAACAAAACGTAACCACATTGTAGCACGTGTAGCCAGTCTAGTAAATTTGCTTAATCAGGGAAGTAACTTTTCGACATAGCATATTTACTGTTAAAAAAAAAGAATGAAGGTGAAATTGACGCCTGAAAGGGATGCTTTGAGTATTGAAATACTAACAAGGAGTTTCACAATCAAGTTTCGTGGCAAAAAAAATTGGTGGTGAGGGACGCGAAGAAGGCAAGAAAGAGTGAGAGAGAGTGCGGCAGTACACAACACACCATAAAGCAACCATCTCATTAAAAATTGCCTACGGCCTGTATGAATTATCTGTAGAACTGTGTAATTGAGTAATATCTTATCACGTTGTACGGCTACAGAGAGCTCGTCAATGTTGTGTGAGATGTTTCTTCAAAAGTGGGTGATTGGGAGAGCTTTTCCCCTTCAAGCTTTTCCTCCCACTCACTTCTTAATGAATGTTTTGTCACTTCTAAGTTGATTTAGCCAGATGTGAGAGAAAAATCTATTTTATCCACTTTCATTCATAAATTTCCCCCTTCTTCCTATACCACGAAAAAAAAGATAGGAATATATAACACATTTAGACAGTTTCGTATAGACAAGGATATGTATAATAAAAGCTCTCCGGGAAGAGCTTTCAAACATACATTTGCCTCTTTAAATATTTGCCAACTTCCACACATTTTCCTCTGATTTTCTCTCTATTACACATGGAATTTTCATCTGAATCTTTTCATTTTATCAACATCACTTGGCTAAATATTCGCATGTTTTGGAAAATTTTCTACTATGTACATTTAAATTAATAAAACACTCGAGGGATGTGATTTAAATTTTTCATTCTGAGTAACTTTTACTGAAATTCTTTTTCAGGAATACATACCAATTCTTTTCCTCCTGTGCTGTTTTCATTAAAATAATTGGGAAAAACTTGTGGTTCAATGTTCTCACGGTTCTCCACAAAATTCTCGAAACATATTTTTTTAGTGTACTACGATACGACTAATATTGTATTATTCTTTGGTATTGCAGACGAAAGTGCGATATGGATCGTGGAAGTGATCGAGAGCGTGACTTGAAGCCACTAGAACCAAGGGATTTATCCGCCGCAGCAGGACGTCTCTTCCCTAATGCTCAAATTAAGATTAGCACATCACCTACAACATCTCCCACCATGTCAAACTCTTCATCCCCAACCCCACCTTCAGGTCAAGGCCCTATCTCACCGGCTGTGAGTTCAGGAGGCGGTAGCTACCTTCATGCCAATCACAAGCCCATCACTGGTATTCCTTGTGTTGCAGCAGCTTCAAGATACACAGCACCAGTTCACATCGACGTCGGAGGAACTATTTATACAAGTTCCCTTGAGACACTCACCAAGTAAGCATAAGCAGTATTTTCCTTGTCTTATTATTGTTGCTAATCTAATCTATACTATAAATTAATGGGGTTGTTTACTTTTTTTAAGAGTTCTAAGCTTGAAGTTCACAAAAACTCGAACTAATCCAAAGAATCAATTCGCATTATTTTGTCATTCATTTACTCAATGTAAACTAATTGATCCTAAATATTCCATTTTGTGTTTTTATTGTGAAGGGTTAATTTTTTTAAATGTTTAATTTACCGAACTACTTGAAATTTCTTTACAAATTGAAAGGCTGAAATAGGCTCAAGGTTATCCTCGAGACAGTAAAATTTGGGAATAAAAAAATATCCCATACTGTCATACATTGAAGGCTCATGATCATCGATTAAAGATCATTTGCATTAACTTCCTCAACCCTTTAAGGACGAATGGAATACCGGAGGAATCTTCGGAAGACCGGAATGGCCCTTTTTTAGGTTAATTTTTGAATTATTAATTCCCCATCTCTCTTAGAATTGCTTAAAAAAGCGTGATCCGATTTTGTTCGCTTTTGGATACATTTCAAGCCTTTCTTCTGCGAATATTTCTCCCGTATACAAGTCTATATACGAAATTTACTGTAAAATTATTTCTAATAAGGGATTTTTAAGATCAAAGGGAAATAAGCTGTAGGGAATATATTTCTCAATCGATACTCTATTCTATAGAGAAGTCTTGGAAATCATGATAAACATGAATAATTCTATCAATTATAAACCTGTTATGTATCGATTGTAAGCCGATAATTAATTTTGTTATTCGAACTACAGAGCATTTGCATAAATACTAAATTCTGAGTTAGTATAAATGTCGACTCTTTACCTTCTTATCTCGTTAAGGACGAAAATAGAGAACATAATTTTTCCTAACATTATAAAGTTATATTTTCTAGTATTTGTAAGTATTGATTTTGTTTATTAGTTTCATTTTTATTGTTGATTTTCGGACAGTGAAAAGCGTCTCGTCTTTAAAGAGTTAAGAGTTTATATTTTGATAGAATTTTGAAAATCTGAAGCTTTGGGTTTTTTAAGTCACGTTGTTTATCAGTCTGTCCGTTCGACTCTTACCAAACCTAAAGATCAAAAGGTTAGAGATATTGACTTGGGACCTTCAAGACATCCCTTTCCTTTAAGTCGATCCACTATTAATTTCTTTATAAATAGAACCACTAAGCTTGAATTGTACCACTACAGTTTGCCTTGTCTGCAAAATTTTTGAGAAATATCTTGAAAAGCTCTTTAAAAGAATTGAAAATAAAAAAAGTGATCTTTATATCATGAAAATAAGATAAATAGTTTGCGACAAAATTTTAAAAAGAACTTCTATAAAAGATTTCTTAATAAAAATTAACTTATACTAATGCAACATGTTAATTGAATGGTTTTTCATGTGCAAAAGCTCGTAATGAAAGGCAAAATCTTTTTGGCCAGTAAGAAATTTAAATTGGTCAGTAAAAAATGGTCAGTAAAAATCAAATTCGGTCAGTGAAAAACTAAAATATGGTCACTAAAAAATTAAATATGATCAGTAAAAAAGTTTAAAAAAATCAATAAAAAATTCAATTTGGTCGGTGAAAAGTCAAATTTGGTCAGTAAAAAATCAAATTCGATCACTAAAAAATAAATATGGTTAGTAAAACCTTTTTAAAAAATCGGAAAAAATTAAATTTGGTCAGTAAAAAATAAAATTTGGTCGGTGAAAAGTCAAATTTGATTAATAAAAAATAAAATTTGGTCAGTAAAAAATAAAATTTGGTCAGTAAAAAATAAAATTTGGTCAGTAATAAATAAAATTTGATCAGTAATAAATAAAATTTGGTTAGTAAAAAATCAAATTCGGTCGGAGAAAAGTCAAATTTGGTCGGTAAAAAGTCAAATTTGGTCAGACATTTTTTTAAATCAGTAAAATGTTAAATTTAATCAGTGGAAAATTAAATATGATCAGTGAATAATAATTTAGTCAATAAAAACTAAAAGAAAATCAATAAAAGTTAAAACTTTGCATATCCGGATAAAAAGTATTGCACATTTCGTATTGCGGAAACTTCGTATTTTAGTACATTTCGTATTTCATATTTCGTCTTTCCTAAATTTTGTACAAAAATTAAACAGGTGCTACTGATAACTTTCCAAAGCACAAAAAATTTCCCTTTGCCTCAATAGACGCTACCGATATCTTTCCAAAACACAGGAAATTTCCCTTTGCGTCAATAGGCGATACAAATAACTTTTCAAAGTACAGAAAATTTCCCTTTGCCTCAGCAATCGGTACAAATTACTTCCCAAAGCACGGAAAATTTCCTTTTGCCTCAACAGGCGATACAGATAACTTCCCGAAGCACAGAAAGTCTGATTTTTTACTGACCAGGTTCCATATTTTTTACTGACCATTTTTTTATATTTTACCGATCAAATTTCATTTTTTACTGATCAGTTTTTATTTTTCACTGACCAAATTTGATTTTTTACTGACCAAATTTAACTTTTTACCGACCAAGTTTGACTTTTCTCCGACCGAATTTGATTTTTTATTTACTGACCAAATTTTATTTTATACTGACCAAATTTTATTTTTTTACTGGCCAAATTTGATTTTTTGCTGACCAAAATACACATACGCTGATAAAATTTGAATTTTTACTAACCATATTTATTTTTACTGACCATATTTTATTTTTTACTGGCCGTATTTTATTTTTTACAGACCGTATTTGATTTTTTACTGACCAAATTTGACTTTTTACTGACCAAATTTAATTATTTTTTTACATTTTTTAAAAGTTTTTTACTGACCATATTTAATATTTTACTGACCATGTTTTATTTTTAACTGACCTCATTTGATTTTGTACTGACCAAATTTTATTTTTTATTGACCAAAAAGTCGCACCCGTAATAAGACGAATCAAAATGTTACAAATTATCCCAAGCTTGGTAATATTTGTCGCAGAGTTTTTGAGATGTTACAAATTTTGGAATAAATCATCTTCTATAAACTTGAAAAGGGTTTAATTTCCAAAGCGTATACTTATGAAAAAGCTCTGAGGATTTCTAAGAATTTCTCTCTTTTCGTGAAAAGAGTTATACATTTGTCCCATTTCAGCTTTACGTGTCTGACCAAAATTCCCTTACCACTTTTATTTTAGTGATATTTCAATGCTACCGTATACTCTTTCTAAAATATGTTTTTTTTAATTGTACATCAATGCTTTTCCATCTTTAGATACCCTGACTCAAGATTGGCTAAGTTGTTCAATGGAAGCATCCCGATTGTTCTGGATTCCTTGAAGCAGCATTATTTCATCGACCGTGATGGTATGATGTTCCGACACATCCTCAACTTTATGAGAAACTCGAAACTCCTGATAGCTGAGGATTTTTCTGATCTCGATTTGCTTCTCGAGGAGGCAAGGTTCTTCGATATTGGCCGTAAGTGTTGTTTTTTTAATTTTTTTTTCATAAAAATTCTATTGATATTTATTTTATTATTCTAGCTATGGTCCGACAATTGGAACAGATGAAGAAAGAACGTCTGCGCAATGGGACCACCAGTACTTCCTCACCACCTCCTCCAGCTGGCAGTCGGCTCAAGAATCCAGCACGTTCTGGCCTGGCTGATGTGTTTGAGATTGTAGCTCTGCACATCTCACCGGATCTTGGAGAGAGGATCATGCTGTCGGCGGAACGAGCTCTACTGGATGAGATCTTCCCGGAAGCACAGCAAGCTGTTCTCGATGCAAGAAGTGGAGTGTCATGGAATCAATTGGATGGACGTCAAGTTATCCGTTTTCCCCTCAATGGATATTGCAAACTGAACTCTGTCCAGGTGCTCACACGTCTCCTCAATGCTGGATTCACAGTTGAAGCCAGCACAGGAGGTGGTGTTGAAGGCCAACAGTTCTCTGAGTATCTCCTCGTTCGCAAGACATCCATGTGATAGTGATGATCCCGTGAATCTCAAGAAACACTCCACTCATTCTCATTCTCAGTGACAGCCTAGATTTATTGTCTCACGATTCACAATGTTGGTTACAAGAAAGTCAACATGGCACTTGATACTAGAGACTTTTGTGCGAGAGTGTTTAAACGATGATCAATGTTTCCTAATTAGAAATATTATTAAAGAAAAACCGGAGAATGGTGTGAGTGAGTGGGCAAAACACGAACATTTCTCTCAAATTAAGAGTCCTAAAAGTATTTAGGCAAAAAATATTCATAATTAAAAAAAATTAGTCAACATTTGCGATAGATTTCTTCACCAGTGACTTAGAATAAGTTACTCATATTAGATTTTAGATTTATTTAAATTAACTATCCAAAAATTCCAAGAAGAGGAATCGCTTTAGACAAATTCGCATTAAGATTAAATGATGTCTCTGCACATGAGATCACGAATCACTTAATTTTAAGAGTTGGAAACCCGAAAATTTATTATAGGTTTCAGTATGTCTTGTTTGTGTAACTTATCTAAGGAAATTCTTTATTAAATAAAGACGTTATTCCTCTAAAACCAATTTTGTTTTCTCAATCGTTGCTTACATTATTCTATGTTGCATTCGATGTATATTTCTAATTTTTGTATTTTAAGAATCATTGTCATTTTGTCTAGTTAATAATTATTTAAAAAAAAATAATGGAGAATAAATACGACATTTTAATATAAATCAAGGAAATGGTATGTAGTATGGGAAAGTACTCTCCCTTCGAACGTTCACGCCTTTGAATAAAATAATGCGAATTTTCTTTTAGTTTTCCTAAGAGACTTACACATTTCTCTCAAATATTAGTTTGCCTATCATCAATTGTTGATAATTCCGTGATAATTCAGTGTAAATCACTTACGAAAAACAAAATAAATTCACATTATTCGAAGGCATGAACGTTCAAAGGGAGAGCACTTTCCCCTACTGGCTAATTAAAATGGAAATCATTAATTCTTAATTCAATTGTAAAATATTCTTGGCAAAGGGATAACGAAGGGCTTCAGATCATTTTTGAAAATTAATATTTATTTGAATCACAAAAATAGCGTCATAACAATATAGTTAAAGAATATATATCGCTCCTTGGAAATTACAAAGAGCCAACTCACTATTTTGCGATTTTGATATTTTAATGCAAATAGAAAAAGAATTTAATAAATTTTCAAATGATATAAGTCATTAAATTTCGTTATTGGAAAAGGCTTTCAAAATTTTACTCTTCTGATTGCTTACTCAATTTTGTTTCAAGACAAGGGGTAAAAAAAATTTATTGTTCAAATTTTTCAAATTTTGATAATAAAATTTCCATAAGCTGAAAAATATATCTCGTAAATATAAATGTTACCTGGATATGGCAACTTTATAATGTGCATAGCCTGACAAAATTCGGAATATTTGACTTTCAAAATCACATATCTATGTTGTTCTTTCCAGATTTTCCTTATTTTCAATTAGAATATTCAGTGTTCTGTTAATGTTCTAAAAAATCTTTTAACCTTGAAGTCCTTAAAAAATTGTTATACTACACTGATGATGGAAGTAATACCACATTTAAATTGTTTTGATATATCTAACATTAACATTATAATTACATTTACATCAGTCACCTCGACAATTTAAAGAAAATGAAAGATATGATAAGTCAACTAAATTAACATACATTATAAAATTAAAATAATCAATTAAATAGTTACATGAGTCACGAAGAATAAAAACAGCGTATTTTTTTATTTTCCATATAATAAAAATTTTACTTTAAGCTAAATTCATCTGCTGAAACAAATTTTGTTTTGACTTAAAATGAATATAACTTTAATTTTACCATAGTGACTACCGCAAAGTAATATTTAAATTTAAATAAAAAATTTAAAAAATCTTTAAATGAAAATGTCAGAAAATATAGTTATAGTTTATATGCGTTCAAGAACTTAAATTAAATAATTTTTTAGTATATATTGAAAACAAAAATTTGTAGAAAATGCTGGTTTTTAGTATTCGTGATACTCGTAACTCCTTCAAAATACAAAACCAAGAGCCTCAAAACCCTTCTCTTTATATTTGCTTTAAAAAATTTAGTTTTATAACTCTTCTATGCAAGAATAACGGTTATGTGAAGCACTAAATTTAGAAAAAAATAATTTGGAATGAACTATGTTAAAAGCCCATTTGAAAAAACCCAAATATAACCAATTTAAATAAAGAGGAGGAAGAGAGGATACTTTAAGTGGTTGGGCTCCCTTGATATATAATTTTCTAAGGGAGATGGATCTTGCATAATGTAATTTAAATTGACAAAATAATTATGAATCTTATTTAAACTATGGAAAGGCCCAACTGCCATTAGAAATATACGAAAACATAGTAGGGGAAAGCTCGCTACTTTCGGACGATTTATGCTTCGCTCAAATCATTTTTTTCAATGTATTATAAATGAATTTGGCCCATTATAATATTATATTTTATAGCTAGTCCAATGATTCAAATTTTCAGAAAAGAGCTATGGGTGATATCCATAAGGAACATAGAGCAAAAATTGAATTGTGCGAAGCTTGAGTCGTCCGAAGGTAGCGCGCTTTCCCCTATATCAATGTGGCCTTACAGTTCAAGGTAGCCAGACCTCTCTCTGTAAATCGTTTCAAAATCAAAACTATTTGTAGCAAACATTATCTCTAAATGATTATTTTTTTAAGTTGAATAGTTTTGGGAAGTAGTTTCATTTTATCGAAATAAATTAAGTTAATGAAGATTAATTTTGGTACGTGCATAATTAAAACGAAAGCGATTATACTAAAGCAAACATTTAAAATTACGGTTCTTTATTTGATTTTTGCCTTGTTGAAATATTAAAAAAAATAAACAATTTTAGATAAGTGATTTCACATTTCGTTTCAGTCAAATAATATCGAAGTACGTGTGACCGTAAAGCTCAATATTACGAATTTGTCTAAGAATTACAATAGAAATAAAAATGAATAATTTTTATAGCAGAGATGAGCATTTAAGTTTTTACTTTCACATAATTTACCGTTTACCGGTTCTCAACCGATTTGAACCGACTCATAAATCACTCCCAAGATCCCACAAAATAGTTTTAAAAGTAGAAAAATGATTTCTTTTTAGAATTGGTTCAGGTTTGTCAGGAATTTAAAATTTGTTTGTCTAAAGCCTTTCTAACCTTTCACCTTGAAAAACCGTTATTAGGAATGTTTTAACGGTCCGCTTGGAAACATATCCCAAAATGAAAAAATCGCACGACGCGTCTTCGAGTAATCTAAAAAAAAAACATGATTTTGGTGTTGAAGAGGATGGGTGGGGGAACTTTGGATCATGCTACTGGTCCCAGGGTCGACTTATGGAGGGTCCCCCGAAGGTCTCAAGTCTCTATCTCTAACCGTTTGGACTCTAGGCCTGGTAATAGCCGGACAGACGGCCTATTGTTTTTTTGGTCTTCATGAGCTAAGTAACTCCTTTGTTCACAGTAACACGGGTTACTTACTGGAGACTTATCCTGGGTTTGCGAAGATCTCGAAACCGTAATTAACAAGCAATTTAAGTGGATTTTCAAAATCTAGTGGATCAATTGCCTTTAATATGCAATTCTAAAATTATAGTACAAGCTAAGTTATTTAGCTAAACCTTAGGTCTGAAGCCCACTTACTAATTTGACTTTGAGTGATATTCTTATGGTCACATTCTCCTGAATTTCAGCTGGAAAATTTCCATTTTAACTAATAAAATGTGGCTAAAATTTAAAATAAGTGAAAAATTTGTAATTGTTCAAAAATATTTCATTTTAATCAGTCAGTAACGCAAAGCTGCTTAAAGGTAATAGTAACTACTCCATCGGACACTACTTATTTATGAGAGATATCACTTTTTTAATCTTTCCCCGGGTGATAGACTCTCTTTTGATGCTTTAAGTCGAGATTTTTTCCTGGCTGCTCTTCATAACTTCTAAAAATTACCTATTAATTCTTACTTTTTTTCTAAGTGCACTAAAATCTCAAAATTGCGAAAAAGTGAGTTGGCTCCTTGTAATTTCCAAAGAGCGATATATATTCTTTATAACTATATTGTTATGACGCTTTTTTGTGATTCAAATAAATATAAATTTTCAAAAATGAGCTGAAGCCCTTCGTTATCCCTTTTCCAAGAATATTTTACAATCGAATTAAGAATTAATGATTTCCATTTTAATTAGTCAGTAGGGGAAAGTGCTCTCCCTTCGAACGTTCATGCCTTCGAATAATGTGAATTTCTTTTGTTTTTCGTAAGTGATTTACACTAAATTATCACGGAATTATTAACAATTCATGATAAGCTAACTAATATTTAATGAAAATGTGTAAGTCTCTTAGGAAAACTAAAAGAAAATTCACATTATTCGAAGGCATGAACGTTCGAAGGGAGAGTACTTTCCCTTACATCAATTTTAAAATATTTTTCTGTTTAAATTCCCATGGTACTCTATTCATGTGGTATAGGGGAGACCGGAGTAGAATTAGCCATTCATAGTATTAGATAATGCGATGTTGAAAAAATCACTATTTATTCTAAGTAAACGCCTCTCTTCCCATTCATTAAAATATTTATCAGCCTTATAAAAGCAATTTGTCTACAAGTGATACTCAATGAAAAATATCATTTATTGGCTAATTTCCCCTGTTTCCTCTATTGCTCAGTCTCCCGGTGCCACCGGTAGACTGGACAGTATGTTAGTAAAAATTGTCAGTATAGATTAAATCATAAATTATAAATGCTCAAAAACATTGAAATACTTTAAGCACATAGGGAGAAAAATGAAAAAAATTATGAACTTTGCTAGAAAATTTACTTATTTATAACCTTTATGACTGTCCATTTTCAAATATATTTCAAATTATTTTCAAGTCCGTAATGTGGCCAAGATAATTTTTGAGTTTCTTCACTGAGAGAAAAACGGGGGTGCGATTAACTTTTTTCCTTATAACTTTAACACATTTTATGTGTAAAAATATATCAACATTTTTTAATGTTAATTTTACATCTTTTTAAGGGTAAAATTAATGCAAAAAAGGCTAACTTTAACCCCTAATACACCTAAAAAGCATAATATTTGCACCGATTTCGGATCAATACTGCAGGGTAAAATTAACATTTCCGGAATGTTATTTTAACTTTTTCGGATTTTTCTCAGTGTTGGTATTTAGATTACCACATTGAGAGAAATCCGAAAAAGTTAAAATATTCGGGAAATGTTTATTTTACCCTGCGTTATTGATCCGAAATCAGTGTAAATATTACCCTTTTTAGGTGTATTAGGGGTTAAAGTTACCCTTTTTCATGTCATTTTTAACCTTAACAAGGTGTAAAATTAGCATTAAAAAATGTTGATATGCTTTTACACCTAAAAAGTGTTAAAGTTATGAGGAAAAAAAGTTAATCGTACCCCCGTTTCACCAATACCACTGAACACATTTAATTTTTCATTTGGAGAAAATTGAAAATAAAACGCCGACAAATTCATAGAACTAGTAAAATTCGTAAAATCGACACCAGAGGCTCTGTGGCCTCAAATTTGTGAAAAACATTGGAAATTGCATATTGTTAAGCAAATTCAACAAACACGAGATTTGAAATTTAGTTTTTCATTAAATATTTTGTAGCATTTGATACAGATTTTTTTCACGTCAGTTACGTTTAAGGCGCCAGCGTTTGAAATCAAGGAAAGATTGAGTACTAAAAAAATTTTTCGTTTTCTCTTCTATATTTCTATTATCTAGTATATATTCCATCTTTAAATGGTTTCGAGTCACGCGTATTTATGATTTTTAGAATACCCAAGAGGTAGGTAATGTATTTGGAAATGGTGTGCACATTCCTATTATCTCATCCTAAAGAATATTCAGTCCAATATTCATTCACTCATTTAAAAACTCCCATCGCATTAGTAATTATTTAGTATACTTTCTATAAATTTAGTGCAATTTGAGTATTTTAGTAGTATTATTAAAATAAAATAAAACCATCCATTGCAGAATGCTGCAGAGAAATTTAAGTGAAGGGTTAACACTAGCAGTCTCTTAAGTGATCTCTTAACCATTTAAGAGATTTTTAGCGAAGTCGCACACTCCGCGGAGATTGAATCTCTTATGGGATCTTATGGATTTTGGGGGGCTGAAAAGACTGATTTTCTACTCATCCACCCCCTCAACCCCCATTAACTATCGACAAAAGGCGGAAGTGTCGTATTTACCTCCTCCTTCGTTTTTCCCGGGCATTTTGTGCGTCTTTCGCCATCATTCACCCTTTCGTATGTCTCCCCCGGGCCACCCCTCGAGCCCCAGAACAGCTTTTATGATAACGACAGCGAACTGATGCTCGCATTCAAAATAGTCTCCCGACTCCAGTCACTTCCCCAGCTCTCTGGCTCACAATCCGCTATAGCTAGATTGATGTCTGGTCATTTATATTGTTGAGCCGCACACATGCCGACGCCGCCAGCCTTTCTAATCCTCATCCCCCGGAAAACTCTCGACCTGGGGCTCCACGGAAAAGAGCAACTTCCCCCACAGTGAAGACACGTGCTCTGGAACAGCCCCAAAAAGTGACGGAAAAACAATTCGGGTGGTACATTATGCATTCAAGAGGGTGGCGGATGGCGTTTGCACACAAAAATCAATATTTTAGAGAGGATATTTCCACTTCGTGACATCTTCCAGCAAGACTAGACTCCAATTCCAAATGGGTGTTAGGGCAGGATCGCCAGGGAGGTAGGTTGCCGCGTTTTGAAAGCTGTACAGTACAATAAGTCACCCAGGAATGGAATTTCTTTGAAATACAATATTGCTGCATTATTCAGATTCATAGGTTTCATATTGATTCTTGTACAATTTATAAATTATTTAATTAGGCTTTGTAAAATAGTTTCTTGGATTAGAAGTTGATTTCTGTTTTAGCCACTGAAAGTTCTCGCCGAATTCAATCTTAAACGATTTAAACCAAACCTTATTTTTCCTAACTTAACCCTTTAAGGACGATTGGAACACCGGCGTCCCATAAAGAAAATATTTTTTCCTGACTACCTAAAGTTATTTTTTTCTTATATTTGTACATAATTGTAAAGTAGACGGTTGAAGGAATCTAGAAATTTTTTTGCAAGTCTCTAGCTATTTGCTATGTAGTAAATATTTAAGCTAAAAATGGCGAATTTTTAAATTTTCAAATTCATAATTGATTTTATTTATTTTTTATATTTAAATTTTTTTTAAAGCAAAACTCTTTTGGCAATAAAAACTACAATACTCATACGTAATATTTTTCATTAAAGCGAAAAATATTATTCATTGGTATTGTCAGAAAAAATACTTAAATATTTGGGCTATTTTTGTCCCTATCGTTCATAGAAGCACAAAATACACCGAATCAGACTCTGTTGGACTTTACAAGGTTAGACGTAAGACTTATCATTGATTATGTTTCCCAGTTAAATTTTTATTGTTGATTTTCAGTCCGTAAAAAGTATCTCGTCGTTAAAAGATTAAGGGGTTACATGGGTCTCTCAGGTCAAAAAAAAAAAACATTTTTTTTTATTTAACTTTAAATGCGTTTTCTCAAAAACCGTTTATCAATGCAGTAGCCAAGATTACTCAAAGTCTACTGAACAGATTTTTCTGAAATTTTGCATACTTGTTTTGAGAAGTATTATTTACTGTTTGAACGAAGTATTTGCACTTCCTTTAATAAGAACCATTTTTACCAGGGGCATGACATTTCCTATGTTTCCCACATGTTTCTAGCGAGCCGAAAATACTTTTGACTTTATTAGCTGTTTTCTGTCATTGCAGAATGAATTATCAAAAAATACTAATACAAAATAAAAGCCAATTTAATAGCGAAGAAGCAACCGAAAACCTCAAATTGGCAACCTACGTAGTTTTGAAGATATCGCATGAGATGTGTACGAAAACAGGGAAAAAATTACACTAAAGCTGGTCGCATTTTTCAGATGTCACCCCCCGATTTTTACAATACAAAATGTGTTGAAAAATAGGGTAAAATTGATACTTTTTTATAAAAACTTTTGCCAAAAATCCAAATTTTGTTTTTTCAAAAATCCTTCGTTCATCCGGGGTTCAACTAATCCTCTAACAGAGTATATTTGCTTTATGATTTCAGATGAACTTACTAGGAGAAATCATGCCTACCGCAAGGTCTGTGTTTTGAATAATGGTTCCGAAAATCAGGTATCAACGGTCAAATTTTAAAAAATTTCAATTTTTTTTAAATTTTGTTCTAAAGTTACTCATTCATATCCCAAAAGTTAGAATTTCTAAAATATTTTCGACACAATAAATTATTATCAGAAAAAAGGCCTATTTTTTAACCTAAGAGACCCATGTAACCCCTTAACTTGTTTAATTCAATTTCGTTTTTGAGTGATATTAATCCTCTAAATTCCATCATCCTGTCCTTAAAACCTTTCCCTATTTATCTTTTGGTAATCTAAGTTTAAAATACCCTAATTTGATGAAAATATCAATCGATTTTTATGAAAATAGATTTAAATGAAAGGTCTTTTAAACCCAATTTCAAAGGTGCCCCACTTCATATAATTTTTTTCGAATTTAAAATGTTTTAATAAATTTCCAGAATTCAAAAATTCATATTTCTTGTTCTTAGCTGAAATTCTTTGCGGCCTGACTTTGTCTTGGTTATTTTGAAAACGACTCCATGATTTTTTAATTGTATTTTGAATATGGTTTAAATAGCGTCTAGTTTACGCGAAAATTGCATCTATACAGTCAAGTGTGCTAATCCGGGCGCTTCGCTATCTGGATCGTTTATGACTAATCCACTTAAAATAATAGTTTTACTTTTATTTCCGTAATATAGTCACTGCAGTAACATAGTATAACTATTCAACTTTGAGAAAAAGCAAAAATAATATTTTTATCCATTAAATAAGTGAGTGTAATCGACTCATTTAAATCTTGTGCCAGGTGGTTTCTTCACTAAAAATTTTCTAGCAGTGATATTTTCGCTAATGACAGCTAGTTCATTGAAAACATTTACTGTTTTTTCCTTGTGGAAAAAGTATTTTAAATACAAAGGTTTAATTAAAAGTGAATTAGCGAAAAGGCGACCCAGTTAGTGCATGCTGACTTATTTCAGTCTTATCATTATTTTTATAAATTTTCTATAATATTCTTAATAATTTTTTTTATATTATGTTTCTGAATGAAACAGTGAATAATTCTATGGATTTAGAAGAAGTAAAAAAAAATTTCATCAGTGCAAAAACAAGTGTTTAAGTAGCACTCTTCGGAAAACGATCCAATTACCCCACCTTACTATACATGCCTTAAATTCGTGATTTTAAATTTTTAAAAACATAATTTCAACCGCTGTGAAGGACTTGTTGCAATTCCTCAATGTCTAATATTTGGGTCCTTTGGATTTACGTTTATTACAATCTTGTCTTTTCAATATTGCATAATTGTATTATAGTTTTCATATATTAAATTAAAGATTATAAACTAAAAAATCAGTCTAGAAAAATCTTATGCTATTTTGATTTTCATTATACTAACAAATCCTTAGCTGTAGTCCAGCAAATAGAACATATTAATTAAATAATGCATTGTCATTCAGCCAAAGTGATTGCTATCTGTTTGTGTAATGATTCATTTTGATATTTTGCATTTTGGTGTAACCTCAAACAATTTCAACATAATAATGCATATCCCTGGCATGTAGAATTTTTGAGGTTGCATTCTTCTACACACAATAGTGTTCAGCATTTCCAATATAACCTAAAAAAGCATTTTGGACTAAATGAGTATAATTGAGCTGGGTAAAAAGTAGTTGGGAAACATTTATTAAATTTCCTTTTGGGAGATTATGGTATAACATGAATTTCATTATAACATTTATTACTCTGGAGAAATGATTGTCCCATGTGAGATTTTCTCGGCCACTGCATGTTTCATTTCTGCTTAAATACAATATCAATTATTGCAGTCAGTACTCTCGCTTTTGGATGGTTTTGGCCTCTCTTCGGGGATACGAGATGATTAATGGTGTTTTATAGAATTCAATAGTTGTGCCATGGGCTATTATGAATGAATGACCCTCTTCAGTTTAGGGGTAGTTTGTTTGGGGGTATGGGAGTATATGGTGGAAAAAAGGGAACTACACAAGGGAGTAGAATGGACCAGGAGAAAGGAAGCGCCAGAATTCCAGTGTGGATCATTTATTTAACCGCAGAAAGAGAGCTTGGAGCAGGAAAAACTTTCTTCCAGGCAGGAAAGGCCAAGTAAATGAGCCAGCGAAATACTCCCGTGAGCTTTGAGCTTTTTATCAATCAAAAAGTCCTTTAATATTTAATTAAAAGCGCGCCCTACTCAATAACACTCTCGCAAGACTCTTCAGACCCCCCTCCAATTTTTTTTCCTGGAAAAAAAAATGGATAAAAAATAAATGAGATTTGTACCAGAGGATTTGAGATGGAACTGACATATGGAAGATTTGGAGCTGAAATTCCACGCTGGGGCGTTAGGAATCAAGAGAAGTTTTCTGGGGTTTGTGCACCATAACACTTCAATAGTACACAAGTCGAGAGCTAAATCTCTATGCGACTGATACAGATTGAGACAAATTAAATGCAATTTGGTTTAAGGTTTATTTGAAAAATTTATTCTTTTCAGATGTTTCTGAAAAAGTAAATTTTAGTTCACTTAGTAAATTTAGTAGATTTTGATTTTCCAATAGTGTCTTGGATGAAAGGTAAATGGAACTCTCTATTTGAACAAAAAGTCGTTGATATTCGAATTCAAATTCAATTTCGAATTTTCATACTAAATTTTCGAACAAGATGGGGAAGATTTAACAAATATCACACAAAAAAGCTGGCACAAGTGTTACTCAGTGATTATGGAGTGATGAAATAATGGAACAAGAACAGTTAGCATCGCTGTTGTGTTTTTTTCCCTCAGAAAAATGTCAAGACAAAAACATTTTGACACTTGAGCACTTCGAAATTCGAACTTTAGCCACTTTGCGAAAGCAAAGAATCTTTCCGTACAGAAGTAGATCTTGAAAATTTCGAAAATCTATTTAAAGATCCAAAAAAGAGACTTTCTTACTTCTTGATAATTCCGCAAGGTGGCTGAGGTACATCCTGTTCGAATTTCGAAGTGCTCAAGTGTCAAAATGTGACGATCTTCACATTGTTGTGAGGAAATCAACCGAACAACGATGTTTACTGTTCATCCCCCAATATTTAATCACTCCATAATCACTGAGTAACTCTTTTGCGAGCTTTTTAGTGTGATATTTGATAAATTTTCCGCACCTTGTTCGAAAAATTAGTATGAAAATTCGAAATTGAATTTGAATTCTTCGAACTTCAACGACTTTTTGTGCAAATAGAGTTCCATTTACCTTTTATCCAAGACACAATTGGAGAATCAAAATTTACTTGTGTTTGGGCTCAATGTCTCTTTTTTGGCTTTTCAAAAAGATTTCCTAATTTTTCAAGATCTACTTGTGGATGGTTAGTGTATAGCGATTCAACAATATTTTTGTATATGGACGAAATGTCCGCCTGAGAAATCTCTTAAACATATCATTGTGGAAAAAAACCGGCGTGAAGTTGCAATCAACAATAGGGAAATGCGGAAATCGTCGGGAAAAAACAATCACTCAGGGAAACACATCAACTATCTCCCGAGCTTTCCCAGACCAAAACCCTGAATGAGTCCCAGAGAAAAATTGCAAGACTTGACAACCGATGAAGGCTCGGAGACCGAGCCGAAAGCTCTGGAGATAGTTGATGTGTTTCCCTGAGTGATTGTTTCTTCCCGACGACATCCGAATATCCCTATTGTTGATTCTAAAACATATCCAATAATGAAGAAAATCGTAGGACGCGTTTTTGAACGTTTTGAACGATGTCTATCTGTAACTTTTTGGCTTTTAGAGCTCTCAATAACCGGAGGAACAAACGGACAAATGCACAAACAGTATGACACTTGTCAGAGATCGTCTAAAATCGTTTTTGTCTTCTTTTTCTCTTTCCCATCTGAATCAATAATGTTAAGCTCAATCTTCCAAATTAGAATTCTTTCAAAATTACCTCGTTTTAACCAACTTACAATATAATTTAAATTTTGAAGTAGGCTAAATCCGAAATGCAATTTTTGATAATCGAAATTTCAAATTTGTATTCGTTATAAATAAATAAATAAATTTTCTATAGTCACTTTTTCTTTTAATCACATCATGAAGTTCATCCTGTGTCGAATGAGATTTATTATTTATTATTTATAGTGTTTGTATGGCGCTTTTCATTTCTTATGTACCACTTTTGCACCCTCTCTGAAAAGTCCCACCTCAGGAAGCGCACTATTTGGTGTATATTGAAGCTTTTTGCTACCTACTTTCATGTGAGAATCTCACACATTTCACCCCATACTCCCTCAAGCTCTGGTACTTGCACGCGATGTGCGCTTTGGGATGCAAGAGAGAAAAAAACGAGTTTTTAATTTCCTCTTTGCACTCGTGAAACTTTCAAGTTTATTCTCGGAGAAATTCTTTCTTGAACGGAAAGCTCTCTTAATGCATTTCACCAAAGATGCTCCTCCTTTGATGTATTAACGAGATTATTGCTTTACAATTGCATGGAGTTGTAACTCGGTATGTATGTAAATTGATGAAAGCTTTTCTGAGATTATTTTTTCTGTTAATTTGACAGGTATCGAGTTTTTCCGTCGTAGCTGAGAAGTAGCTTTTTTTGCCAAAGGAATTATTGCACTTTTCTGAGTTATCATTTTAAGAGTAAAAGTAAAAACTTTGATTATCCTTTCAGACAATATTTTATCTCATTTGGGATTAAAATTTTGGCATAAAAATACAAATACTTTGGTGAGTGTTTGAGTTAGCTTTTCACGGTTTTGACGACATAAAGAAATGTAATTTTTTCAATTAGTACGAAATATTTTTCTTGTTTCACGGAAAATCTTTCAACCAGTAAATGGTTATATTTGTGTTTTGATTTTTGAGTATTTTGGGAATAATTTCTGGCATGTATGCAAATTCTGCGCCTGAAATATTAGTTATATATGTGTTTAAAAATTTTGGAGTTAATTAAGATTGAATATAAGCTATGATGACTTAAATGTGATACAGAAAAATAATTGTTTTCATTTAAATAACAGTTCACAAAATAAATTATTGAAAAGACACCCTCGTGAATCATTGATAAAAAAACAGTTTCGCTAATATTGCCATCAATCAGATACAACAAATAAATGAAAACTTCGAATCATCAAGGATCAGAATTTAATTTTTTTGATACCTAATAAAAACTATTATATACTTAAAAATATCTTTGAAAAAGCGATGACTTTTTAATGTTCAAACATATGTGTAATGTGTATAATATTCGTTTATTGCTTTACACTTTAAAGATTGAGCAATAAAAAAGTTCTATCTGAATTATTTAGTTATATGTACAAATTTTTTGGTTGGCATAATTCGTCTGGCGTATATAAAATCCTGTTATCAAATATATATACGGTAGAAGCATCAAAAATAGCTTGATTAAAAAAGTGAGAATAAAGACGACTTAGGCGAATTAATCCCATTTTAATTTCCCATTCCTCCTCTGCAAGAGGATGTACTGGATGTCTGTGTCCTTGGATGCGGAAATGGTCTAGGGTTTAATTTGATCATACCTTCTAACCGAAGGTCAAAATTAATGTTGGCCAGTTGCAGTGCAATTAATCCTAATTAAAATTTCTTTCAGTGGAACATACAGTGAGAGGGAGTGAAAATGTTCCCTTTATAGCTGGTGGTTTTTTACAGTCCCAGCTTCTGTGTCCCGAATTGATACTCGATTACATACAATTTAGTTCAAATTTTGCAGTAACACGTTTTGACACATATATATTTTCAGAAATATAATATCGACTGAAAATTAATTTTTCCGCCCATCCGTCCATCTGCTACATTCCAGTGCAAACGCTTCTGGAGAGAAATAACGATAACACACATGGATTTATGGTTGTCAGCAAAGTTTAAATATTGGAAAACGTTACAAGTCAGAAATTATATTGTTAATCAGAAGAATTCTGTTAACAAACCGACAGATCGGTCCGAAGTAACGATAAATCGGTAAATCGGCACTCAAGTTAATTGAAAATAACACAGATATAGGGATGAATAAGTGGCCCTAAGAGTGAGCTGTGACCAAATATCGGCAATATCGGCACATTGATGTCCATCTGGAATTAAAAGTCCACACCTCGAAACAATCCAAATCAAAAGGTTTTTGTCAAAAAAACTAAAAGATCAGCATGATTTAAGATTAGCATGATCGGAAAATCGGCACTCGAGTGAAGAGTAACAGCAGGCACAGTTATGGGAAATAAATAAATGACTATAAATATGTGAACCGTGAACGGTGATCTACAGATTTCATCGATGAGAGTGTCAAAAATTGAAAGATCTGCACAACGAGATAGAACTATGCCGTGAATTATATTTTTGCATGGTCTTTTTGTGCACACTGGTCTACTAGCGATTAAATTGAGTCATAAATCACAAAAGCATTTCAAAATCAAAAATTGGTAGAATGGTTTGGCACGTTTGGCATGAGTTACAACTGTGTCAAAAAATCCCTGTAAATACGAGAAAGACGAGTCGTTTATTAATATTTCACCTACTAATCATTACTGATATCAAGACCTTTCCAAAAAATCCAAATTTAACCAAATCGATTAAAAAGTAGGTCTTCTAGACTGGTTAAACTTTGACTTTCAAAAATTCAAGATGGCGATTTTTTTAGGTTGTAGCTTGTAGATATGTTTGAACGAAATGTTCACCTGGTTGACCTCCGAAACATATCCAACAATAAAATAAATAATAGGAGCCGTTTTCGAAATAAGCAAAAACCATGGTTTTTGTAGGGGGAAGGGGGTGGGTGAAAGAGAAAAAACGTCTGGAAGTATTTCTTTTTTTCATTGGAGGTCACCGAAGATCGGAAGTTGATATCTTTTACCGTTTCAGCCTCCAGGAGCTCCAGGACGATGACAAGTTGAAAAAAAAACGGATTATTATAACTGGTCTCTCCTTTCGTCCGAGCAGTAAAATGCCAATTCGACTCGAAAGAGACAAATCCGTATGTGTAATGCAAACCGGGAACAGTGCAGCTGACTACTCTTTGACCTTCATCTATGTGTAAATATTTATGTTTAAAACAAGATTATTTCTTTTTAGAGTATTAAATCATTATCTAAGTGTTTTGCTATATATAATTTTGCATATCCTAAACGAAAACTAAGAATTGAAAAAAGCAAAGCTGCCAAACGGTTAGAGATAGCGACTTGGGACCTTCAGGGGACCCCCCATAAGTCGACCCAAGGATAGTTAACATGTCCCTGGGTTCCTCATTTTCCTCTCACCCCTCCTCTTTACCTCCAAAACCATGTTTTTTGGAATTGCTGGAAAATGCATCTTGCGATTTTTTTCATTTTTGAATATGTTTTAGAGATTACCCAGGTTGACAATTGACCATGTGTTAAAATACCGTTGAATCATTCCTAATGACGGTTTTTCAAGGTCAAAAGTTAAAAAGGCTTTAAAGAGTGAATTTACCAGGCAAATGGGATAATTTTTGGGTTCGTTGGGAAGGTCTTGGAATTTCTGACAAAACTGAAATGGTTCCAATTGGTTTTGAACTGTTAATAACCCGGTTCATAATCGATAACTAATTTTTTGTTCAAAATTCAATTATATTAGTTTTAAGTTTTTTTGGGCAATGTTTTGAGTGATTTATAAATTTGTTCAAGTCGATTGTGAACCGGTAATGAACAGGTTATGAACCGATAAGTAATTTTGGTTCAAAAAGAAATTTTATTACTCTTAAAAATAATTTGTGGGATCTTTCGAATGATTTAAAATGCGGTTTAAATCGGTTGAGAACCGGTAAACGGTAATTGATGCGAAAGTACTTTTGAGGGATATCATCTAAGTTACGAGTTCGAGCACTTCGCAAAGTCTGGTACGCTGTGCCATCACTTTTACATAACCATACATTAGACATTTTGAATTCAACTGTCGTGTCATTAGAATTTAAGAGATTCAGATCGTTCAGTCAGATTATTGCATCAAAATAAAATGATTTTTTGAAAATTGGGTTTTCACAATTTTGCGGCAGCTGGTTCATTAGTGCAACACATTTTGCAAAAGATAATGAGTTTAAGCAGAGAATAATTTTCAAAATATCACTTTTTATTTTGTGATGATGATGCGATTTGCAGTGCCAATACGTGCTTAACCTATCTAATATCATTTATGGTTGCTAATCGCCTACAATAGATCCATTTCGACATTCTTCATCTAGATCTTTTTACTCGATGATGGGATTCTTTGTCTCTATAATTTGGTTGTCTGAACATAATCTCAACTGCAATAAGCTTATCAGGGCTTATCACTAGTTTCCAATTGAATGTCGTTGCGTAGGTGAAAAATTATCTTGAGTTTCATGCATTTGAATCCCTCCTTTTGTATGATGGTTTTAAGGATAAATTTGAGCTGGTGAAAAGGAGGTGGTTAAGATATTTTGCGGTGAAATTATTTCAATTTTGAAGTCTCACTTTGCGGATTTGTTTGATGTAATCTTTAGTTACACAAATGAGAAAAGAGCAACGTGAGACCTCCACGTGAAGGGAGTTGGTTTTGACTGAAATTGCAAGCAAGTATATATGTGTAAAACATTTAATTTTAGATCCTTTCACTCGCATCTCTTTTTCCCTCTTATAATCTTTTAGGTTCTGTGCCACGAAAAGAACTCCAGGGAAAAAAAATAAACATCGGAGAAATTTTCTGTTTGAAAATAACAGACGTAGAGAGAGAGAGAGAGGAAACGAAACAGGGAAATCTGATGACACTCCAGGAAGGGATGGTGTGAGGTGCAGGAGGAAGTTTGACACACCTTTGTGATCTCTAACGCTCTCGGTATACAATTTCAATTGCTTGTTGTTTTTATATTAATAACTCACAGCGTCCCATGTACAAATACCAATCACTTTCCAACGTTCTCCGTGCAAACATTCGAGTTGCCCGCAACATGGCCCTCGCCCTCAACCTCCTCCAACCCATCAAAACGACACCATCGAACAGGACAATGAACCGAAAGGAGACAGCAATTTATCACAATATTGAATTCATTTCCGCTTTGAGTGTTAGATTTTATCAGTTTGAGCTCTCATTTCCCTGCCCCTCTCATCACCACCCCCTTTCCGTTCGTTTTGCCGCCCCCCCCCCACCCACTTTTCTTTCCCGCGAACATCGGATGGGAATTGGTGACTTCAAAGGGTTGCTCCTCGTGTACTCTTATCTGAACTGAGAACAAATTGCTTTGAGCGAACAAGAGATATTTCTTTGTAAAGTTCACCGGGAATTCTTTGGAAAATTTCCTGGAAAAATTCTCTGGGAACTTTTATAGACTTGCAAGTCAAGATCTAGAGTCATGGGGTCGGATGATAAGATGCACAACCTTTGTAAAACTAGATGCTTGGATTTGTGTTTAGCACAAGGGTGTTGTATACACTTTATTAGGCTTCTTAAAAGTTTTCGTTTGCAGAATGGGGAATTGAGTTACACTTATAAGAAGCTTATTGCTTTTAGGAATCCTAAATATCTAAAGCAAATGCTTTAAAATATTTAAAGCTAAAGGATTAGATTTCCCTTTCCACTATGATGATTCTCTCATTGCTATGAGAATATCAACTGCGCTACCAAAAATTTCCAAGATGAGAACTATGATTTAGTAAGCAGCCTAAGTTGGTTGGATTTGGTTGGATTCTAAATGTGAGCCAACGTGCAGTGTTGAAAAATTCGATTTTCAATTCAATTTAAAGCTCACATTTGCAGCTGAATTTGATGGACATTTATATACAATTTTCTTGTCAAATTTTCTAAAAAATGGAATACTCGCATTTAACTAAAAATATTTGTGAAATAATGAACTAATATTTTTTACATTTTAATGATAATAGGACCAAAATTAACAAATTCGGTTAAAATATTTTTTTTTAAGTTTTCTGACTATGGCTAAGGTTATAGCCATAGTCATGGAATTTTCGCGTAAACTAGACGGTATTAGGTGAGATTCTTAACAATCTCACCTACTATAATCCTAACAAAATTTCATATCGTCCGATCGACCTCAAACTTGGCCAAAATGTGTTTCGCCACTTCCTGATCACGAATATATATGTGGCTATTTTACGTTCCCGGCCGGCCGGCCGGCCGGTCGCTCTTTGGAGCTTAATAGCTCCTAAACTAAAAAAGATATCGACTTGCGGTTTTCGGCAAAGGTTATATATCGGGTGAAAATTGCAACTTGGTGCATTGACCCCCCACCCCCCACCCCTCCTTCCGCCATTTTGAAGACCCCACTTTTTTTTGTTTTCTCAATAGCTCCGCCCCTATGACATCGAGCTGGCTCAAATTTTACTATGTTATAGCTGGGCCTTAGAGCTTTCCATCAATACCAAACTTAAGGTCCCCCGACCCCCCTGACCCGAGCTATAAGGGTCCAAAAAAAATTTCTTAAAATGGCCATAACTCCGGTTCTAATTGTCAGAATTTAAAAAGTGAGGGCTTTTTGGAAAGCTCTCGTGAAATGCCACTTCCCTTTCTAACATCGCAAGTTCATAAAACCACCGTTAGGGGCGCTATTATTAAAAAGAAAATTTTTAAATCTTATAAGTTAAATAACTCAAAAATTCCATTGTGCATCGGGCTGAAATTTTAGTATGTTGTAGCCGTTGATTATACCTATCAAACAAAAAAACCTTAAGTCGATCTAAAACCCCTGACCCGAGCTATAAGGGGTCAAAGTTCGAACATTGACCGGCCTCTATCTCCGGTTCTAACTAACATAGCGACCTAAATTTTACCTTTTTGGTTTCGTCTCAATGAGCACTTTCAGATGGAAGTTCAAAAAGTCACCACAGGTGGCGCTGTGATAGCGTCAAAATTCATCGAAATTCAAAGTCACTTTTCTCAAAAACGGCATTGTGCAAGTTAATGAAATTAGTATGTTATAGTCCAATTAAATTAGTATGTTGTAGTCCAGTCTAGGACGTTTCCAAAATGGTGCGTATGTGCGCTGTGGTTTCAATAGAACCGGAGATATGAGGGGTCAAATTTCACGAAATTCAAAAAATCATATCTCCGGTTCTATGTGACCGATTTTGATGAATGAGGGTTTAAACAAAAGATCTCACCAAATGCTACAACTTTCTAGAATATTTGAACTTCGTGGGACCAACACCAGGGGCGCCACAGTCGAAAAACCAATTTCAATATCACATAACCTCAATTATCTAAACTGTAGCTGAACCGATTTTGATGATTACTTCAACATAATTGTAGAGCACATTTGTCTCTACATTTCGTCCATACATCATTTTCCACTCAGACTACGCTATTACTATTACTTTGCCGTTTAAGTGTGAAAAAATTGATTTTTCCAATAATAACGCTTTGAAATCACTCAGATGCCAATTTGACTGCCTCTACTCCACAAAGACACTTAAAATAGGGTTTTAAATGGAAAGTTCCGCAAAATACAACAATTCTTTGATATAGTTGAAGTTCAACAAATGACTACTTGGGGCACTCTGGATGAAAAAACGAGTTAAGAAACAAAAAACCTCGCTTATCTTGGCTTCTTGTGTAATCGATGAGTTCAAGTTCTACGGCAAAATTATAGAGAACATTCTGGTCTACATTTCACCCATATAACACTTTTCTGTCAGTTCATCCAAATCCTTGACATTTTGGTTTAAATACAAAATTTGTATAATTTCACGAATTTGATTCAAGATAACTGAATGGCGTCTCCCAACTTCAGCTCCAAATCGAATTTGCATGCACTCCGAGTTAGCTCACGTTAAGAATCTCACCTACATAAGCCGGTTAGGATTATCTGTCCCTTTCATATTCATATTTTACTTGATAAAGACTTGTTTTCCAAACGTTTATTTAATGAACATAATTCTAAATAAGTTCATCCAGTTTTTCTTGAACACTGGTAATTTTAAAATTTACAGCACATCTCCCTAGAATTTTATATTTGAAGAAAGCCATGCATGGGGGAAGGTGGGGAAGTTTCACCCCTAAATTGGAAAACGGATTTTGTGACCATTTTGCAAAAAGAAGTAAAACTTTGCATATTCTTTGAATTACAGTTGGGTTGAGGTTAATAAAAATAATAACAATAATCTTTTAATTTCATTAGTCTATTGTGAAGAAATTCATTTCACTTGCAAGGCAGAATGTGTGAAAGTCCCCCATTGCGGGGCAATTTCAAGATAAATGTGAGGCAATTTTTGAGAAAGATAAAACGTGTTTATAGGAAACTTGAGATACCAGAATTAATTAAAATTACTATTTTGAAGTCTTCTAACACTCTAAAACCTAAGAATATAGTCGAACAAGAACTTTATAACAGAATTTTAACACCAATTAATCATACAGAGAAAATAAAATATCGCCAAAGATTTCCAAGCCTCTTTCTCATTAATTGAGCAATTTTTTTTAAATGTTTATACGAAAGAAATGTCTTTTATAGTGCTGAGCTAATTCTGTACGTTTATGGATTATTATATCGCTTTAGAACATGTCTTTTTTAGTATAACAGTTTTATAATAATATTTTAAAGTCTTGAATTTTTGTAATCCTAAAAAAAATTACTATGTCTTGCTGAAAACATTCTGAAAAGATATAACAATTAAATTCATCATTTTTAGCACTTAACAAACACTTAAAGATTATTTTTTTAATTTTTTTTTAATGAACTTTTTAGGAAATCCCATAATTTTGAACTTTATGGACAAAAACAGCTACAAACCGTTTTCAATGATCATTTTAAGTTCATTTTGATTAAAAAGGAAATTGTTAGACACTGGAAATTTCTCTGTGTGCTTGCATGAAACTGCCCCTCACACACTTTCGGAACTCAAATCAAAATTGTCAGAACCGTCTTAGAATTCATTCAACGCTGAATGCCTTATAATAATCATAAAACTACTAGTAATTTAATACAATTACGTTACTTCGATAGAAAGTGCTATAGTTCAGAAAATGTTGAAAATAAAACATTATGGCTCCGGCACACCTTTTAGATCAAGAAAATTTCATGAAGTCGAATTTCGGATCCCTTTCTTTCTCACATATTTTGCATATGTCTATCTCATTCTCTCACACTCTTCTTCTTCTCTTAAATATCACTCCAAATTCAATTTAGCTCAATCGAATTTGGTATGCGAAAGAATGAGATAGTCATATGCAAAACATGTGAGAAAGAAAGGGTTTCGAATTTCGATTGCATGAAATTTTCCTGATCTAAAAGGTGTGCCGGAGCCATTACAAAAAGTTTCATTTGGTGCAGTTTTATAAAACCAATTACAGAATGCAAAAGAGAAGTGTCACGAAATTAATTATTTTTATGAACATGGGTCTCAGTTATCTCTTCAATAACATAAAGGTTTTATCCCAATCCTTTCAAAGGGATAAGAAGAATATGCAAAAATTGAAACTGCCCCGTCGTTAAACTGCCCCACTCTCCCCTACCTTAACTATCCCACTGTTCCCTATTTGGTTAAAAATTTAATTTAATAATTGTCTATGTAAATATAGTCAGACTGAGGTAAAAAGTTTTTCATTCTCCAGAATTCTATGCCCCATTTTTTCCTTATGTATCAGTCGGCCAGTCTATCTGAAATAATTTGAAAATTCTGACATCAAAAGATTTAATTCTCAAGTGTGATATTAACCTTATTTTCTCACTTTATCATCTCCTCAATTCCTCTATCAGACACAAGAAGTTTCATGATGTGATTTAAAAAAAAAGAGAGAAAAAGAAGACAAAAGGATGAATGCCAAAAGGATAAAAATAGGATAGTTAAGTGGATAGCACTTGGCTGAATGCTCGAACTCATGAGTTAATATGTTAGGATAAATCAGCTCACGATTTTTTTTGGGTTGTTTTAGATCGCTGCCACTTATCCGTTTCTTATCGTTTCATAACTATTTAATTTACGGTGGCAGCCAAAATCCCGAAAGCCAAAATCCCGAACGCCAAAATCCCGAAAAGGAGAAATCCCGAACGCCAAAATCCCGAAAAGGCCAAAATCCCGAAAGCCAAAATCCCGAAAGTCAAAATCCTGAAAGGGATAAAATTATATGGAGGAAAATGTTTAGAATAAATTTTCCAAGACACAGAAGATTTCCCTTTGCCTCTAGAAAGCGCGGGTGCAATCGTGGGAGTAGCTATGATACTTTTAAGAATTCGGGATTTTGACTTTCGGGATTTTGACCTATTCGGGATTTTGGCTTTCGGGATTTTGGCGTTCGGGATTTTGGCTTTCAGGATTTTAGCTTTCGGGATTTTGACCGGGACCCTTAATTTATATCTATATCTGAATAATTGCTGTGGCAGTCTACAAAATATACATCAAGTGTCTATCTCTCACCATTTGGCTTCTAGGGTAACAAGTGATAACATGATCATAATTAATTTTTCAAAACTTCAGAATCCCCGTGCAATCACAGCCGGAGTTTCCCCAAGAGAAAAGACATTCGTAAATCAGTTTCGAAAGCAAAAAGAACAGACAGTTATACTTGATATAAACACGTCTCAGTCTTCAGTTTGTTGTGCAAAAATCAAAGCAAAGAGCTTCATTATATTCATATAGGGGGAAGTGGGGCACCTTTGGAAGTGGGGCACCTTTGAAATTGGGATTTTTCACCTATTTTTAAATAAAATTGTGCCTTATCATGATATAATTTAGCCGCACAAACAAATTGAGAAGCTGATATGGCACAGTTTCACTTAAACATAGGTGAAAAATCCCTATTTCAAAGGTGCCTCACTTTCAAATGTGCCTCACTTCGCCCTACCATTATTACATCCCTTTATAATCACTTGACAGTTTCTCAGCATGCCAAAATGATTAGCACAAAAATTCGAAAATTCTGTTTAAATTTTTCGAATATTAAAAAAATCTTTCTTCTTGCAAATAAAAACTAGGGTAAATTAAGTTAATTCAAAACCTGCTCCAAATGGAAATTTTTCTCTATTCCAAATGGAAACGTCATTGTTTTCATGATACATATAGTACTAAATCATTAATTATATAATTTTCTATACCACAGTTTCATTATTTAGTTCATTTTGCTGCAAATAAAACGAAAATCCATTCATATTCACAAATTTTGATTTGTTAATTTCTCAGAGAAATTAAAAGTGTACCTTTTCACCATCGAATTTTTCATCGATCGACCATGTTTTCCAATGAAAAACACAATGAGGTGATTTTGTTTATTCGTTTTGTTTAATATTTCTGGCTAATTATAGTTAAATTAAGTGCTAATCTTTATTATTAACGGTATGTGAAGTTTTCAAATGAAATAATTACCTATTTCGTGAACAAAAAGGGTTTTTTTCTGAAATTTCTGCAAATGCTTCAATAGGAAACCCCGGAAATATGTTTTTTTTGGAGAGATTTTCGTATTGTTTAAGATGGGAAAGGAGAAAAGACCAGGAATAAGAACAAATCCTGCACTCAAGAGCAACTCAACAAGGTTTTGGAAGCCTTTCGTCGGGGTTTCACTTACACTGTTTGTCTTCAATTACAAACTTTCCCTTGTCTCCATTTGGATTAATTTGTATCCAATAGAAGCATTTTGCACTTGTGTGTTTTTCTTGTATTTAAGAAGTTTTGAAATTATATTTAAAGAATTTTTCTAAACAGTAACATTCTAGAAGAGTCAAGGAGCAAATTTATGTAATTCTCTTCAGAAAAAATATGAACTTAATGTGTTGAATCTTCTGTTAAAGTTAAAGCGTCTGGGAATGGTTTTGAATTAGAACATTTACCCTAAGTACTTTCTAGCATAGGCACTTTTAGAAAATCAAACTCCGTCAGCTGTGAGCTCACCGAATCCGTGAAATTTATATTCGAGACAGACTTTTAGAGTATGAAGAGACGAAAAAATATTCAAAAAATTAATGGATTATATTTATTGCTCTTCCATTGAGTTCGAGCAATAAAACAGAGACAATTATATTAAAATCAATCACACCGGCTTTTTGTCATGCAGTGTAAAAATATAGAATTAGTCCAATTTAAAATTCTCACCATGATAATTTTTGGATGAGAAAGTTTTTAAATTAATTTCTCGGTGAGAAAGAATGCCCACCCACTTGGCGTCATTTTCATTCCTTTATGCAAAAGGAATATTCATAGTGGTGTGCTGGATGAGAAGAAAAAAAATCCATCATGAAAGTTATAATGGGATTTTTTGTGTGTGTGAACCACGGAAGAGAGCTAAATCAATATTACTAGTAAATACCATCACCAGACTCCAAGAAGCTTCACGGGAAAATAACTTGACTTGTTTCACAGAACTTTTTCCCAATGATTTTCCCTTTCAGTTGTTTCTAAATGTTGTAAGGGTTTAGGACTTTATTTTTTTTAACAGAACTGGAGCAATTGGACTGACCATACAAATTTTCAACAGCACCTAGTTTAATGGACCCATCCTGTAAATGTTCCAATAACATAGTAAAGTCCATTTAAATCCCAATCAAGTCCTAAGTTCATCAAATAGGGCAACATATTTTGCAAAATAAATAATTCCTCTGATGATGAATGGACCAACAAATAATTCCAGATTCTCAATAATAATTTGTATATTTTAGTCGCGGGAAATTCAGGGTATAGGGAGGTTGACGCCGACCACTGCACTTATTTATCCAATGTCAAAGTTTAAATATAGAGCATATTTTGCATATTTGCTCACTGTTTCATAATCATCTACTTTTCCCCGCATCACCTCTAATCTTTTCCATTTAATTTATTTCCCGCTGGAATTTATTTTAATTATAAACTTTGATGTGCTCTTGATAATTCATCGATTTTTCCGCTTTATGGAATTATATTTACAGTTTTTGGTCAACCTTTGACCCCCACCTCAAAGCACCATCAATGTTTTCCACCTATCTAAAAGAGAGTGTACTCTGGAGTCATTGCCGAAGTTGAAATTGGGCAAATGTCCTCAAACCCCCTAACCTTTATTAAATATTTGACAAGTTATTCAAATTTCAATGAGTGGTGCTAAAGTACTTTTTATCCTGGATTTGTGGCAGATTTATGTGGTAAAAGCTCACCGATAACTTGAGTGTAATTATCGGTGCGACAAATCAGACATATCTGAAAGTTTTATTATTAAATTTTTGACATTTTTGAATATATTTCAGTAGGGTAATTGTACCAAACTTCGGCATAGTGGCATGCAAGCGCTAAAGTAATAAGTTTTAAATGTAATAGTTTTGTTACAAATTGATTTTTTTTGTTACTTTTTTTTAAGGAGTATTGCTTGGAACCTTGTAGATAGCTTATGGCCTTTGTTTTCTTTAAAATAATTCTTAACACCTTTTAAAATGAATAAAAATATAAACATAACTTTGGGTAATATTTCGGACACATTGATTATCATAGTTGCTTGCCCTTCCGGAAATTTTTCCAAATTCTTTTTCACATCATCTCGTTTGGCGAAGCTATATTTGAAGAACAAAAAAGTGACCGAAATTACAAGCTGGCCGGTGTTTGGTACAGTTACCAAAGAGGATTGATAAAAATTGCAGATTAAATTAGTAAAACCTATTTTATGGACAGTTTCTTGGTTATACTTTAACTACGAAAATTGATGTCTAATAAAAAATATTATTTTTAAAACTAATTAAAAGTTTTCGGACATGGCCTAATTTCGGCCATGGCCGTCTTAGCGTTGATGTTTAACCTCCAGGGTAAAACGATGGAAAACCCCTTCATAGGTTGTATGGTCGGGTTTACACTTTTACAATATTTTTAATGGTGAGTCTGTCCATGAGTGCCTTAATGGTAAGAAAATGGCCTGGCCATAATAGCTGTTTGGCCACTGTGCACAACAAATTGTTGTAATTAAAAAAAAAAAAAAACAAGAAAAGAAATAAAATACATGAATTATACAAATAATAAGTGAATTTATTTACTGTTATATTTATATAATAATAAATGAATATTATTAATCACTTTATAAATCATAAATCACTCATAATATCATAATATTATATTAATTATATTATATAATATTATAAATCACTTTACCACTAAGCTGTCTCTCGGCGTAACTCGTAAATCTGTTTAGAGTATAAGATTGGAATGGTAGACCTTTGAAATATTGAATTTTCCAATGTCCATTATATATCCGTTGTTATAGTTTCAGGGAAATTTTTCATCCGCTAAAGCTCATCGCTCTAAATACTCTAATTTTTCCTTATATTTGTCAATTTAATATTTTTTTTCCATAATGTTCCGGGAAACTAAACCTGATTAATACCTGATCCCTCTGTTAATTATTATAAAAACTTAAGAATTTTATCTAAGTTTAATGTTTTTCAAATATATTTTGGTTATATAGTTTTTGATAGGTTGTGGAATATTATTAGGTATATTTCCAGAAATATGTACAAGTTTCTGTGTACATGTCTCGAAATCGATAGATTATTTGTTTCCTCTTTAAGTTCGGAAATAAAAGGTCATGAACCAACTGAAATAATCCCATTAAGTTTAAGTTTTATAGAGAAGTTATAGATGTTTAAGAATAGGATTTAGATTTATTGACTCTCGTTATTAATTTTATATTATGTTAAACGAAATTATTTTAATTAAAAATAAATTTTTAAAAGTGTTACTAATGCAACACTGCTTCCTGGCGAAAGCCTCTGCAAGAGATATTTCAATACATTTATTATTATTTTGTCCATA
Organism: Phlebotomus papatasi; assembly: GCF_024763615.1. Classification (NCBI taxonomy): domain Eukaryota; kingdom Metazoa; phylum Arthropoda; class Insecta; order Diptera; family Psychodidae; genus Phlebotomus; species Phlebotomus papatasi. Next base: position 44,244,594 of record NC_077223.1, read on the forward strand.
GAGATATTATGTTACCATAATTAAGTTATTTCAAACAACAAGTATTTACGATTAAAGAAAGCACAAAACAGTATTAAACTATAGTTCCTACTTTTCCAAAATATTGGTTTAAGTTCTAAATACAAATTTCCTGGCTCTTTCAGTTTATTGACATGCAATAAATTGATTTAATAAATTCATTTGCTTTATTACTTAAAATTCTATACCTTATTCGACTCCAAAATTATTTCATACTATTTCGAAAAAGAGTAACAAATAGAACCCATTTTTGGACGTCTTGAACAATTCAGAAGGTTTTCTCTTAAGTTAAGAGTTCAGTTTTTACGAATATTACGAGCCTTAAATTTGTAATTGAGTCTATATAATTTAACTCACTCATCTAAAATTAACGTCAGCTATAGAACCTATAAGGAATTCTTTAAATGTTGATATTGTAGTATTCTTGACAAATGCAAAGTTTGAAAGACTTTCGAAATATTTTATTTTCATTTTAAACATTTAAAGTCTCATTTGAGTTCATAAAAAAACTATGATATTACTCCACAGTTATTAAGCATTAAAAATTATAGTTTTATTCACAGGTTATTGCCAAAAAAAAACAAACCCTTAAGGCCTCTACACATTGGGAGCAATTTTGGTCAAAAATTGCATTTTTGACAAAATTTTGAAATTTCCACGTAAAGCACTGCAAACAATTAAACGCAGGCAATTAAATTAGAGACCTTAAAGGGTGAAATTTGAGAATTTTGAAATAGGTATGTCTGACTTCTTTTCAGGCAAGGCTTTTGGGAAAATTTTGTAATAGAATTAAGATTAGAGAGCAAATGTTTAATTTGAATTGGAAAAATCACTAAAATTTTGCATATACATTCGGGAACTGGATGTAATCTATCAGTCTGAAAGGGTGGAGTAACCACTTATCGCCACTTTTAGAAAAATGTTAAATTAATTTGATTATAACTTTTGATCCCTTAATATAGGTTATCTCAAATTTGACACAAAGTTACTGAGATGTATTGACTCCAGATTCGTCAAAAAAGTAGTACTCAAATTTAATGCTGAACTACTTAAAAAACTGATTTTTATTAACAATGCAAAAATAACCACTTCGTCGCCACTTTTTACCACTTTTCGCCAGTTTTGTAACCACTTCTCGCCACCCTCTTGAAAACATCCAAACTCGATTATTTTGGGCAATATTATGCACAGAATACATTCAGAATTTCTTTTTCCTCATGACCACTTTATTATTACTCACTTTAAATGAATTTTCTTCGGTTTTATTGGAGAAATAAAATTATTAGACTGTTGCAGAAAGTAAACAAATCAGATTTGACAACTGAGAATCTACGAAGCGAAGTTAGCGTCGCCTATTAATAAGCAGTGGCGACAGGTGGTAAAATCAATTCAAAACATTACCACTTTCCGCCATGCCTCATTTTTAAATAAAAATAATATTAAATGAAATATTAATAAACTAAATACAAATTTTATGTATTCTACGAATGTAATTAAATATGCAACAGATTATTTATCCAAAAACGTAAATTTTGTTCAATGAAAATTTGATGGCACTTGTTATAGTTGGTAAGAAATATTGGATTCGCTGCACTTGCTTAAAATATTTCTCTAAAAAATGCTCAAAATTTTAATTACAAAACGAGCAATTGTTATTTTTCGACTCTATACGTAGCAGCAATAAAAATACAAATAACTTTGCGGCTCATTTATTTCATAAATCGTGAAAAATAGCGATTTCAATATACGTGGCGAGAAGTGGGGCACTGACTGGCGAGAAGTGGTGATTCCACCCTACCTTAGATTTCGAATTTTAGAGAATTTTAAATTATCAATCCTTAAAAATTTACCAATAATTCTTAAATGTAATAAAAACAGCTAACAGGTCCTTGGTAAATAGAGGCAATAAGTGGTGGCCCTATATAAACAACCCTCCTGAGGCCATTGCACTTTATATCAGATTGCATATGTATATACGATGTGGCGGGTAATTAAATTTGCCGTGAGAAGTATAGAGGGTGCGGGTGAGTTCAGCTGCAAAAGTCATCAAACACCTTGGATGGAAGGTACACAGTATGTGTCCCGCACGATGTGTTTGCCAGCATCGATGCTTTTCTTCCCCCCACAGCCCAAGCTCCAACATCCGGTGGGATCGCATTGTGATTTCCTGTGCATCGGTCACAGAGTAGTGTTTATTGGATGTTCCGGTTTCGGTGGTGGCGCGGCCGGGGTGTAAATCTGTGTGCTCAAGTTCAATCCAGAGAGTGAACCACAAACGGAGTGGAAAGGCGCCAAAGTGAGCGGGAGGGAGTGAAACTGCCAAGTGCCAGGAACGGTAAGAGTTGCCTGGATGTGGGGGGTGGAGATTGTCTCTGACCCAGGTCGCCTCGAGGGCGCACATTGCAAATTTGCTGTGGGTTTATATATTACGGGGAATGAGGTGGAATTTCCGCAGTTCGACAAACTGAACTTTCCACGGGAGCCGCGGGCACTTTGGACTGGATTCCGCGTGCTACACATAGTAAATTGATCCAAAACTCCGTCAAAGAGCACCTCTTGCGTCTGCCTTGTTCGTCCGACCACTTTTGCTCACCATAATTCTTGGTACACTTCCACTCTCTCTTTCTCTCGTCCTTTTCCTCTCGTCAAATATGTTTTGTGTCTTCCACAAAAGCACATATTATCCTTGCCGTGGTTATGTATGTAAAACACTAAAAGAGGCTGACAAATAGTAATTTTGTTATTAATCATACTGCGATTAGGGTTCAGAAACAGAACTTATTGCCTATCTCGAAAATTTTTCTTTCAGGCACTTTCCCCTCTTCAAGCAAACGGCAAGTCAAGGAAATTCAGTTTTAAAATTCTTTTATAGCTTTCTCACAGAAAATCCATCAAATTTAATAGGTTAACAAAAGAATCAGTTTTGGTAACTTCAACCGACAGCCTTACCACCCTCTGTGGTCTAGTCAACGTGTGATGTTGTATGAAGGGTGCGCATGTGCACTGAAGTCGCCGCTATGTTTTTTTTTGGCTACTAGGTACCGGAAGGGAATAGAGGGGATGTGTATCAAAAGAGCGAAAAATTGCTAATAAATTCGAACAGCAGCAACTTTCGGCCACAAAAAGGACCACGGTCTCCTCCGAAAAGTCGATCGTTCACGGAAGATGTATTCACCGACCGGGTTGGGGAGAGGGATGGTGTTAACGCTGCGGACAAATGCACCCGACAAACACTCGTCACATCCTATATAGCATTCTGCTGGTATCGCGTTCAGCCGGAATATGGAAATTGCAGTGGAGCACAACAATTACCCCCACGAGGGGCATCCCAGTAACCCCATTTTCGAGAGTTTTACTGATAATCATTCTGTGTACGTGTATTATTTTCAATTTCAAATAATAACGCATTAGGGTAATTTGGGATTGAGAACTATGATACGGTTTGAGATTGCGGCAAAAGCTGAAGGGTATTTAGATATCATTGAAAATGCTCAAAACCACAACTTGCTTGAGGTAGATCTGGTTCCAGATGTTGCAGTGACCATATTGATCAAACGGATAAAACCATGGTTTATTAAACAATTTGATAAATAATCAATTAAGAATCAAGTATTGATTATCAAGTAAACCGGCACCATTTAAATGACGGCTGTTGAAACTATGGTAAAATTTACGATAGTAACGAGGCCGAAATAGTTACCGATTTTTGCCTATTTAATTGATTGCGTATAAACATTAAGCAGAAATTTAATTAAATATAGTGTAAATAAATATATGGCACTCAATGGGTCAAGTGGTAGAGCACTCGCTCTATGATGCAAGTGTCCCGGGTTCGAATCTCCTTTGGGTCACCAGGAATTTTTTTGGCGTTAAAGGTGTTCGGATTGCATCCAGTGAGCTTAACTGCACTTGATTCCACGGGCATGGGACTGACAATCTCATCCCGTATAAGAAAGAATAATAATGCATCTCTAGAAATCCCCTTGCGAGAAGGCCTTGTTCCTTCATGGAATGTTGTGCCAGCATTATTATTATTATTATTATTATAGTGTAAGACTAATCGATTCCGCGGCTAAAGTCCCTGCGGTTATTTTGAATCCTCAAAGACTGATTGGGTATGTAATGTGCCTTGTCCAAGGGGTAACTCATTTCCATTTTTTCTGACAAGGGTTTCTGGTTTCACGGATTTCGCGATGCAAAGAGTGGGTTTCTCGGGTTTCGCGATGCAAAAAGTGGGTTTCTCGGGTTTCGCGATGCAATTCTTGGGTTTCTCGGGTTTCGCGAAGCGTTTCTCGGACAATTGACGAGGGTTTCTCAATATGAGTTACCTCTTGGCCTTGTCCCTTAGGGTTAGCCCTCTGAGTGAGAGCTGGGAGGTCAAGAGTAATCTTGTCGGGCCACCACCGCCAGTTTCACTTCTCTGCCCGCTTTCCAAGTCCTCGGTTATTTTGATCTCAAAATAGTACTAATCATCTCGTACAACACACCATTTCATTAGTCCGAGACACTATCTACTCTCCGTGAGAGATGAAATTACCAAAGTAACACTACTTGACATTAGGTCATAAATACAACTCCTGAAAATATTTAATACCAAATATTTTTCTGTAAATGTAATGCTACATAAACAGATTAATTAAAAAATTACAAAAGGGATGTAAGTTAAGCAACGAGGTGGCGACGACACTGTTACCAACAAACAAAAAAGGCCAAGGAAAAGTCAACAAGTGCCAACCCTTTGCGTTTGACAGCTCGTATCACCGTTTCAAAAATACATTTGACAACCATAATGAGGGATCAATGGAACGGACAAGAAATAACATTGCGAACAGTGGCGACTGGGGCAAAAAGTCACAAATCGAAAAATTCAAAATTCAATATCTTCCAAGGTAAAAAAGATAGCGGCTCAAATTTTTTTCTATAGATGGCCTCCATAGACCTTCTTCAATGCCGTAAGTTTCTTAGACTTCGAACAAGGAATTTAGAAAACAAAAAATATCGAAATTTTTAAGCCTATTTTTGAAATATTTTCCTTGCAGAAGATAACAATTATTACCTACTTATTTTCCAAAATTGATGCACTGGTGAATATTTTCTAAATAATTTGGATTTTTTGAATACGAATCTGCTATCTATTTTAAAATTTCACAAAAGTTCTTTTCTCCAGAAATCCTTTTATTAAAAATGGCCACTTGGGGTAAAAAGTAACAAAAGGTATAGAGCAAAAATTAACAAAAAAGAGAAGCAATTTCTGATGTCTCACGGCGAAAAGAAACGTCATTATCATGTCTCGCCGCTTATTGTTTGCATTGGTCAAACGATTTGCAGTCTTTTGTGTGTTTTTTTCTAAAATAGCTTGAAAAGCGCTTTTTTCTTTTTCTCACTTTTCTCGCAGAGAAAACGGAGTTTTACAAAGGTGTAGATGAATAAATTTTCTATGAAAATATGTCCTCTAGGCATTTTTCAAATTTACGGAAGCCTGTAATGAAGCGAATCAAAATATGATAATACCCAATGTCTGGTACAATTTGCCCCAGCATTTTTAAGAATACTCACAAAATTACCTTTTAGAAATTGGCTCGATAAACGTATTTCCTTACAAAATAGAGGAAAATTACCTTCACAGAGTTGTAGAGCGGTAAATTTCCTATCAAACTGCACTAATTAGAAATTTTTGAAGCGCTCAAGCAGCTTGTAAAAAATAAAATATCCGTTTTGTGACTTTTTGCCCCAGTCTCCCACAGTGTATCGAGTTCAGTCTGATCTTCCAAATTTTGTACTGATCTATGAATGTATCGAACCAGATTTACGATTTTCAAGTTAATCCTAAGACTTTACTTTCAGTCATATGACTTCCAAAATCCTTTGTCGGGACTCATATAGGGGAAAGTGGGGCACCTTTGAAATGGGGATTTTTCACCTATTTTTAAATAAAATTGAGCCTTATCGTGATATAATTTAGCTGCACAAATAGATCGAGAAACTAAATTACAGATATGGCGGATATGACTAAGTTCCACTTAAACATAGCTTAACTTAAACTTACCAAAAATTTACCTTCTTATGACTAGTTCTTGCTGCTTTGGCAGCGCTATGAGAAACATAGTAAATAATGTATTATTTGCAAACGTTTGTAAATTAGTCGCTTCGTACGACCTCCTCATCCAATCTTTTAAGTTTCAGCTCTATCTACTAAAGCCTTTTCGCAAACTCAATTGCTATATATGTGAAAACTCCAGGAGATGCCCCAACATAAACAGAGACCACTCACAGAATTGTGATGTGGCTCAGGGTGTATGGGTTTGGTGAGGAAGAAGGAGCATAACTCCCCACTTGGCGTCCCCACATCAATGGCTGATGGAGGGGAAGGTGAGTCCTAGCGTTGCCAACGACAACACCGACTCTTCGCACCGACGCACCCCACCATCTCCCTCTCGCTCGGACGCCATCCCCTCCGCAGGACACTCTGCCCCACTCGGATGCCCACTTCGGCCCAGTCGATGCGGCATCGCGTCCCTCACAACCGAGTGAGCTTCTGACGGTGGTAGATCGTATCGCACGTGGTTCAATTTTGTATCCACGTGTCGGCGTCCGATCGTGCAAATCCGTTGACGTTTCTGTGATTTTTTGAATTATAAATATTCAAAGAGTAGCGTGTGACGTGTCTTGCAGCACCTATCACCATCTCATTCTAGCACCGTGATTTTCGGCATTTTGCTGTCGTTTGCAAGCCGTCTCACTTCCACTCTCGGCCACCGGCTGACGTGTGAGCCGCAAAGTCGCCATTCGGTATGGAACTCAAAAGCTCTCCCGTTCGTTAGAGTGAAACAGGTAGAGAGTGTATGCAGCACTTGTTTTGAAGTGCAAGAGCGAGAGCATACGACCATCGTCATCTCAGTCACATTCGTGAATGTATGGTGGTGTCGTGACATGAATTGAAAATACATTTTCGTTTATGAAGTGATGCGCGGTGCTGTGTTGGTGAAACACCATCATTCTCAGCTCTGTGGTGTCTCTCGAGTGCAGCATTTGGCAGTCTCGTTGACACCGGCTTCGTGTTCAAAGCGTACCAATATCGGGCCGCATACACAACGTTGATACGTGACAGAATTTTTTGGGGAGAAACAAATAATAAAAAAAAAGAGAGGAGAAAGGAGATAATCCGCCGAAAAGTGTTTTCAGTGGTCTTTTCGACACATTCGGAATTCACACGAGAAAAAAAATTGATTTCCGAAGGGTGCTTCGAACCCACCCCCTACAACTACAGATTTCTGAAATCAAGTTAGAACCATATTTGCTTAGGGCAACTTGAGGTTCATTGGAAGTAATATATATATACATATATACATATATAGTTCCTCGGCTAGAGGACTTGTTCTTATGTTAGGAGTTCCTTGTGTACCATGGAATAGCCAAGGAACAACATTTTTGGTCAGTGCTTGATATACCAGCAACTAAAGTGATTTGGTTAACATTTGAGCAGTGTGTCTCTGATTGCTGAATTGAGCGGAAATCCAATTTGTATGATTCACCGACCCAGTGAAACAATGCTTGTATTTAGAATTCTAAGCTACATTTCATTCGCCGACAGGTGTTAACTACAATCCGTTTTGGATATTAGGTATCCAGAATATCTCGTGTTGTGTTGTGTGTTTAGGATATCATAAATAGCATAAATAGTTTAAGTATTGACGGATTTAATGCCATTTGGCCAATATTGATGATTGTGCCGAAAAACCTACAGCCATCACCTTGATCTACTGATTATTGCAAAAAGGTATTAGAGGTGTTCAATAACATCGATTTTGCAGAGAGCTTGTGCTCTAGTGAAATGTGGTCAGAGTGTCTCATTTGAGAGAAGCATAACTTGATGTGACATTGCAAGTGGAAAAATTTGTGTTATTTTCACTTAAATATATATATAGAAGTAGTTTTTGGTGAAGTGTTTGCAAAGAAAGTGACCCAAGTGAGGGTTTATAGCTCATAACCGGTGATCATCATCAAGACAAGTGTCTGCCCAAAACTTGCGGCCATCAACATGGATATCCTACCGAGTGGTAATATCTTCAGGGAGTTGCAGGATGTTCACGATACTGGATACTTCTCATCACAAGGATCCATTGAGGATCAATGGCAACAGGTATGTGTTATCAATGTGACCTGTTAAGCTAAAGTATACACTAAAAGTGTTGTGTGGACAAATATAGCAAAAGCCCGATACAACAGATAGTGAGGTATCTCTTGAAAAATTTTTGTACACTGATAACAATTCCCGATGGTGAAACCCTCAAATACTCATTTCGAAATATTATGTATATATACCTCTATTTGGACAACTTGTGTAAACATTGAAACCTTCTCTTAACTGTGGAATTTTTCTGCCTGCTTTTTTTTTTATAAACGGTGGGAGAAATTTCCTTTCGCATCGTGAATGTTGCTTTTCGGACGACATCTCGTCTCGTCATTTTTTGAATCAATTAAGTGACTCACCTGGGCTCTGTATACACGGAAAGTATCCACGTGAGAAAGGCCGTACCACGATATAGCCATTTAATCAATGAATATCAACACAAACAACCGTTCAACATATCATGTTAGTGGTTAAACAAAAAGCGTGATGACCTAGAGAGGAAGTTGTTTTTTTTTGCAATTTTCAAAATATTATTCCGGAATAATTGGAGTTGTCAGGTAGTTTATATGCGGTTGTTAGGAAACACTGAATACAGTTGATCCTGTCTAAAACGAAAAGTTTAGAATTATTCGGATACAAATCCGAGAGCATTAACCTTCCAATAAGAAGCCTACCGAACTCTACATCTATCAGAATCCTAAGAAATACCATCTTCCTCTGAAAATTCGACATGTAAGGCCAACACATTTACCATTTTGTGAAGTTACAAGACGTAAATGGTTCTTTTGATCTGATAACGCGATAATTTGAGCATCCATTGAGCCTCAAATACTTTTCTTTCGGCCCATCCACAAATACAACCAGAAAACTGGAAATGTGTTGACCTGACTTAATTTATTTTGTGACTTCTGCTGACAATTACATTTCTTCTTCACCAAGATTTTGCCGCTGAAGAAGGCAAATTCAAACAAACTGAATACACTGGAAAAGGGGTTTATTTTAATCCTTTTTACGAATGTTATGAGAAACTGAATACAGTCCAGATTTCCATGAATATCTTTTTAATATTTTCAAATGGATAAAATACAGTAAATTCATGCTAATTCGGTTCTTTTAAGATCGGACTACAAACATTTAAATTTTGCATTTTTTTATTTTTGTTGTAATTTTTCATATTTGAAAGTTTTTCATGGAATTTTAAATAAATATGAGTACATAATTGAATTAAAAATCGTTCGACTTCAAACCGTTTCTCGTCCGAATTTCTCTGTAATTCGGATGACGTTTCGATAACTAATGCCCAAGTTTGATAAAGTCTACTTTAGTTCTCTTCATCAGTTGTTCTTCTATCTAAAATCCTATTTTTTCGAGTTTCATTTGCTATCGAATTTATGAAGTATGTTCTATTTAGCTAGGTTTTAAAAACAAATCAAAATCCAAATTCTCATTTAACTATTTTTGTTTTTAAAAACACAGCTAAGTTGATCATGTTTAATAAAATCAAAAATATACATCTGCGAAACATTGGATAAAATTGAGAAAATTAATATAAGTCTAGTTTCTTTTTCACTCCGTCGCACGGAATTTCTTAGATAGTTTTTCTTAGATTTATTTTTATATTTTTTTCTCCCGAAGTATATGCTTAAGTGTTTATTTTGCTTAAAACATCGAACAATGTATCACAGCATGGATATTTTTTCTGCAATTCAAATATCAATTTGATTCAAGTATATTTAATAGCTTTTCCTATTCATAGCTGTGATTCTTTGGATGTATTTCCAGAATTTCTTTTATTTTATTAACTTCAAGTGTAGGCATTATAAAAAGCATTCTGACGCATAAGCTATACAATCAACAGAAAAGTTGAAGATTAGATATGGTATGAAAATCCATAGAAATGTGTCTCAGAATTATTTCGCAGAAAGCATCCATAAAATAAATGAATGTAGATTGAAATTTGCAGTTGAAGAAAAATTTTCTTAATTTATCAACATTCAGAGAATGCTGTTGAGTGTTTGGTGTTTGTATGAAAACCATTTGTTTAATGATTTCATTAGCAAGAAAATTGATATAGATATAAATGTTGTACAGCAAAATCAATCTTTTACATGATATCATTACACTGATATTGAAATAATGATAAGGACATAGTCATTAGTCTTACCGGATTAAACCACTAATAATTTCAAACGTAATTGATGAGTTTTGCGATATATTCACTTTGAAGATTAAGTAATAAAAAAGAAGAACTAAAAGAAAACAAGAAATTGTATAAAACATGGGATATGTGCGAACAAAGGAAATTCACTTTTAAATGGAGTTTACTTTTAAGTTTTTCTTTTGTGAATAGATCATAAACATTATAAGACATAAGCCCATAAGCATTACTAGAAAGCCAGAGAGATACGTTACAGATTTTTTAATTTATTAAATATGCTTCTACATTTGATTAACGTGAAGATTCTAAAAAAAACTGTTTCAGCTGTTACTTTTTTAATAAATTTGAAGAATTGGGTAGTAGATTAAAATTTTCAATGCAATAGGTACAACTTAATTTATTTCTCCTGAATAAGTGGTTGGTCACGGCTGCCGCCGACTTATGAGTTTGTATAATCATTTAAAAGGGAAAGTTTTTAAATCGAAGCGCACTTCTTAGATTAGGTTTTTATAGTTTTATCTCCCGAAGTATACGTTTAAGTATCAATTTTACTATGTGACTTATATTGGTCAATTTTAAAATGTATTAATGTTGAAACCATTCTATATGGTGACATCCTCATATTTTATAAAACTGGATAAAAACCGCCTGGGGATTTGGGAATTGGATTTGATGAGAATTACACATCTTGGCATTTGCTTCCTCTTCCCAATGATGCCATAGTGCGTGCGAGCCGGAGGGCAAACAACGGAAATCATCAAATCGACGTATGATCGCGTCTGAATCACATTATACAAGACAGACAAGAGTTTATATTTAGAGTCATTTGGAGTTGTTCTCATCTTCACTTTTATGGGCTTTTCTTTCTTATGTGAAAATTTTATGATTTATTTGGCGACGCATGAATGAAAATCATCATGAGAGAGGAGAATGACGAAAGAAGGCACAATCATCTCTACAATAATGTTCACTTGAATTAACCTTCGATAACCTCCCCGCGATGGATTCTCACTGAAAATACAATTAACAAGTCACTGTGCGACCTCAGTACTGTCTTCAACTCTTAAGACGAGCTTTTGCGGTGGGAATAAAAGCACAAGAATTCACTTGGGAAGCTCTTGGCGAATATTTTCAGCACCTGTGCAGATGCTTCTCGCCATTCAAACTCAGTGGTGATTCACACAGTGTCGATTCGTCGTATTAATTAATTAGCAAACAAATTGCATGAATCACGAAGTGACTGTAAATCATATGCAAAATGCCACTTCACCTCAATTCATACTCCATCTCCAGATGACTTGTGGATGCCCATAGAGTTCTGCTATAGAAGAGCATTGAGTGAATCTCAAGATACTCAAAAGCATTGATTTTTCACGTCTTTTGCCTTCCATTGAGATACCTCTTTCACATCGACGCCTCATAAGGATTCCTCATGGAACCAAGAGAGATAGTATAAGATGAGAAAGAAATACTTAAATGGGAAATCCATCAGAGTGTATCGAAATGTGCTTCAATGAATATCTCAGCGTTGTTTGAACATTTTTCCCTCGCTAACACCCAACTCCAACTTCATATGCATTATTCAAATACGAGAAATTTCAAACACAGACAGTCAATTTGAGACGAAGACCCGTATTTACTTAAGATCCAGAGGTTATGCAGTTTACTGCAGTGCATATTCGTTAGAAATTCAGTAGTCTAACTTTTACGAAACTGTTGTAGGTTAGTTTAGTGTGATGTCAAACTAGTTTATGCCGTCATATTAGAACCTGAAATAGTTTTGAACTAGAACAATGCTCTGATGATATAGAATTTTACATTGAAAAATAGAATAACTCCTATAGACGTGACTAAATTAAATTAAAACGGTAAATAGACGTATTCAGTTCCGATTTAAATTGATCAGATAGTTGCCTTATGAGTGAATAAAAATCGTTATTATTAAAAATCTTTCACCAATATAGTCCATAATCGAAAAAGTTTGACAAAAATTTAGAATATAAGATTTACTCCTAGGAAATCCAGAGGAAAAACTACGGTGATAGAGAACCTACAATGTTCGGGTTATGTCCTTAGAAGTATTTAATTTTGTATGATAACTTTAGACCTAGGGACCTAAATATATCCAGGCTGATACTCGAGAATATTTAGCCTGTAAAATTTGAAAAGGAAGAATTAGATAACTGAAATTTATGCAAAGGGCATCTAATCGATGATCCTAAGGCCTCAGTATATGTCAGTTAAAGATAAATCTTTATAGACAAAGGCTATATTCTATAGACTTGAGGATTGGCCTGAATCTATTAAAGCTTTAAGTTTTATGAAAAAACGTTAGACAAAATATTTTGAAAATTGTGTTTTAGGATTACATATTGAGGACATGGCTAGGGGAATTATGCCGAATTTCGGACTTATTCTGTTTCTTAAAATTCAATTTTTTTTTAGTCTTTTCAATATCTAAATATTGTATAACAACAAAGAAACAATACAGAGCATCATCAACCTGGATGAGATGCTGTAGGAAAATCCTTGAATGGATTCCGGAAGAACGAGAGACTTCGAGTAACTTGGTGTCCGACATAGCACATAAAGCAATATTTATAATTTTAAGTTTTAAAAGAATAATTTTAGAGAAAACAAATATTAATAAACTACTTTTTGAGAATCTATACATCACTTATGATAAAGAGTAAGACAAAATCTCAATTTTTATAAAAAATATTATATTTCAGACTTCGAACTTTGGAACTTGTGTAGAATATGTCAGAAATTTAACACAGTTCTTCTAGCAGATTTTGAAAGTAATTTCAAGTTTTCGAATTTAGATATATTCAGAAACAAGGTTAAACCTCTATCTAGTCTAAAGATCATGTAAGGCTAGCTTCAGACCTGAGACTTATGCCGGCTTCAGACTAGAGGTTTAGCTCAGTTGCCGAAGGTCTCAAAAATCTAAATAGCAAGCAATTTTATTGATTTTTCAGAATATAATGAATCATTTGCCCTTATAATCCAATCCTAAAAAACAATTTTCTAAAAAATCGTGCCTGATTAGGAATTAGAGGAGTTAAGCCAGATGGCTAAGTCTTAGATCTGAAGCCCGTATTAGCCATATGGCTTAAATCCCCTAATTCCTAATCAGGCATGATTTTTTAGAACATTGTTGTTTAGATTTGGTTTATAAGGGCAAATGATTCATTAGATTTTGAAAAATCAATAAAATTTCTTGTTATTTAGATTTTTTGAGACCTTTGGGACTGGGCTAAACCTCCAGTCTGAAGCTGGCATAAGGCTTTATGGAATGCATATTTTTTTTAAGCCTGATTGTGTTACTGTTTATTCGGTCGTAATATTTTTAAGGGCTTTTGTCCCAAAATCCTCATCATAAGCATTCTTAAAGTGGATTATAAGATCTTTAAAAATTTTTGCACTGAAAGACAAACTCTTTCTGTTATATACTTTCTTCTCCAAAAGAAGGTTTGGCAATTAAAAAGACAAATTAGGATTTTTATAGTAGATATAAGAAAACATAGAATTTTGTATGTCCTGATTCATATTTTTGAAATATCTGCGAACTTTTGTGTACTAAGCATGCCTTTTAGAACAACCAGTTATTAAAATGCAAGCATAATATTTCAGATTTAAAGTTATTTTGTTCATTTGTTGATTAATTCTACCGTAATAATACTGAACATCGTAGTGTTGAAGGATTTAGAATTTATATTTTAGCATATTTAAAAGTCCAACACACACTGGTAGTTCAAAAGGATCTCCTCTGGACTATGAAGTCATAGTCCAGTGGACATAGCAGATTGTTATGTCCGTATCTTCTCTTAATATATGTCACTTTTCTATTCAAAATATCCAAAACATTTCGAATTGGACGCCTGACGTAGAACAAAAGTGTCCAAATTGGTATCAAATTTATTTCTCGAAGCAGATGGTCATAATTTGTGCCACATGACCTACCCCTAGCTCAGATAGTAGGGTAGAATTTGAGTCAGTCTGCTGGCTAGTAGTATAAAGACGAATTTTCACAAATGATGGTGTGATTGGATGTAAAGTGATGTGGATAGAATGACTTGGATGATTGGTATTGAGGAATAAAAGGGCCATTGAAATCAGTTTTTGGGGAACATAATCATCGGGGACAAAATCGACTGATTCACTCAATGACAAATCCAAACATTACGCACTCACAAACACTTTATATCAATTAATCGGAAACAGAGAGAGAGAGTTTCTCCGGGAAGTTCATGGTACCCTCAACTCTACGCATCGATTAATTATCGGGACGATTGATTTTCAAGAGAGCAAAAGGGGAATTTGAAATTGTGGCTTTAAAAGCAAAACAATTGCCCAAAAAATCCCTTCTGTGCATTGTTGTTGCTGCTTTTTTTTTTACACCAATTACACTCTATGTAGTTGACTTCCGGCGTCAAGAATCAAATTGCTCTACGTCTTCCACTTGTCATGTCTTTGTTATTATTTCGCTGGTTGTGTTTACCATTTTTTACTGCTTCCATTGCTCTCTTCTTTTTTTTTATACACCTCGCACTACAATGAGTTCCACACTGACGATTTTCAAACCACCCTTCTTCATCTTTTGTTATGTTCCTTTCCCACTGCAAAATACTACGAAAGTCGAGGTTGTTGGTCGTTGCTCGTCCTCCTTTTTTTTCGGGGATCATGGAAGTACTCACATGGTTCACGCGAGAAGTCCCTATCAAATTTTCATGCCACTGTGCCTCAATCGGACGAGGGGAGAGAAATTTACCTTTTGGATGATACAATACGTATATACACTTTAATATTGCATGGCATATACATGGGTTTCTTTTTTGGAGGGAATACCGAGAGCACTTTGAACAATTCGGGATTCAAAACATTAGGTTTCCAAGGGAGATTTGCACACAGGAAAAAAAACAGGTGCAAGGACGGGGAGTCATTTGTCAGGCATTACTCAGTGCGGTTCTTATACCGCGGGGAAAAAGTGCAATTTCCACCATGAAGAAGGCAGGGATATTGGCGCCAAAAAGAATATGTGCATTGCGGTGAAAAATGAGATATATACCGCACCAAATGCTTTTCGCGAGTGATTTTCTGTTGAATTGCTGGAAAATAATGCATCCTGCTGGAAAAAGTTGAATGAATTTTACTAAAAAAAAAAAAGAATGGAAAAAGCATTTTAAATATTGCAGTAGTTGGGATTTATACGTTACATTAGCGAAAATGTAAGATCTTGTTTGGTATTCAATGCAAAATCGGGGCTTAGCTTTTTAGAATTATAAGACATGCTAAACCAAAAAATATAGAAGAAATAAAGAAATAAACTAGTCATGATGCTTACGTAAATACATTTCTACGGTCTGTCGTAACTAAAATTTTTTACAATAATCACTGAAATAAAATTAAATCTTAAAGGTAAATATATTTCTAATCAATTTAGGAAAACTTGTCGTCATTGGAAAGGTCTTACAATTCTTGACGAGCCTGAATTGGTTCCAACTGGTCGAATAGCAGTAATAAAATTGATTAATAACCGATAAATAATTTCTATTCTAATACCTAATTGAATTTTCTCTCAATCTCTCCGAATTTTTTCAAACCGTAATGCACAACCAATGATACATTTTAAATTTAATTTTTTGGGCTGTATTACAAAAGATCACATCTCCGTTATAAGGGTTAGACATGAGACTACAAAGGCTTCAAAGAGGTTTACACTAATGGCAATTCCTATTTAAGTCATATCTCTAAAATATTTCAATTTTTGACAATTTTTGGCTCATATGGAACTATATATCAGAATTGTAATAATAAGCATTTTTAACTTTTTAAAGGTTTTTTTATCCGTAGTGTCGTTCGCGTCAGTAAGGAAATTTTAATACATATACGCATTAACCTCTTAAGATGAAAGCATTTCAAAGGAAGTCTAGTCTTGAAGGGTGTATAAAATTTCAGTTAATAAATTACATTTTTAAATTAATATAAAGTTTCCAAAAGAACGAATGAATCTATAGACATGATTATTAATAATGTTAATAATAATTTATATAAGTTAAAAAAATATCTTGCTGTTTCATTCAAGTTTATTTCCGTATTTATTAAAATAACAACGTGATGTTGTAACTTTGACTATGCCTCTCTGTCAGTTTGACTGAACTATATATCTCAGTGAATACTCTAACTCTTAATCAACGACAAAGAAAGACTGATGTACATAAATGTTCAACAATAGCACAAGCATCTTCTTTAACGTTCAGCGATGCATTTCAAAACTGTACTTTAGTGTTAATTTTCACGTGAATTTGGGCTGTAAATTAATAAATTGTTACATCTAAAACGTTCGTAGGTAAAGTGTGAAACTTTCTTTTGGAGCCTCTCCTCAAATTATGACAATTTTCTAAAAGATCCCAATCTCGTGTGGTACAATTTGTCTCTGAAATATACTCAAAAAAAAAATCTTCCATCAATATTCACATTGTTCTCGTCAACATTTCACACTGAAAAGAGTCTCTTTGGGTACCGAGAGAGCATCTTAAGAGATATTGAGTGCTGAAAGAAGTCACTTCTTTTATTCCCATTTCGGTGTCAATAACTTTTCATCATGTATGACTTTTCCATTGATGGAAGCGACCATTTTCCATCACGACGATTAGCAGCAATTCCTTCAGTTTGCCTTATATGCACTCCCCTCTGACGACTTACATTTCACGAGAAAATTGAAGTTTTGGAGTGTTTCTGCTAAGATTGAAGGCATTTCTCCATCATGTAACAATTGCTGTGACTGAAAGAATGCACAGCAAAGAAGTGGTTATTCCTGTCTGGCTCGGCAACATGGATTTCCTGTTTGATTGAATATTCAAGAATTTTTATAGGTATGGCAGATATAGCACTTTTTCATAATTATGTTGCTCAATCAATAAGAATGCTTAATGAAAAATTATAATTAGCACTGCTTCACGAAGAGCAGAGCACTCTTGAGAAGATGAATAATGCTGTTTGACGATGAAATCAATATGAACTACTGAAGCTTGAATATAAATTGGCGACTATAGCATTTATCTGGATAATTATATAATATTCAGAATCAAAATTAATTTTTATTCCATTTACCGCTATTTGTAGTGTAATTTTATAATATAAAATCTAACATCATTTCCATGTATGATTTTTTTATTAAAAATTATTCAATTGTCATAGGCCTTAGGTTTCATTAAAATCTTCGAATTTCCACCTTCACGCACGAACTATAAAGATTTTAGAAAAGAAAAGTAGAAGTTAAATATTGAGAAAATCTGCCAATTGATGTTTATCCGTTAGGATAGACAGTGATACCGGGTTTTTCGAAGGACCTCCATAAGTCGATAATACAAAGTTATTCATAATATTATTTTCTAGTTTTAATTTTTTTTAATCTGTTCGATATGTTAAGTAAAATACTATATTCAGCTGTGTTTAAAATATAGATTTTTTTTAGAATTCAAGTTACATTGTCATCTTAAGTTTATAATCCTTTGAACATAAACTTTAAGTAAATAAAACGTATCGAACAGTGAGTTAGATGATATAAAATAGTTATTTCAAATAACTACAATTTTAATCCTAGAAAATTTTATTTATAAAGTTTAGCATATAAAATACTATACATTGATACATGCCGCCATTATGGTACCATAAGTACATCACTAGTACGTACCATAAGTACATACCCGCATATGAAAACCAGTAGTTAGTAAAAGTAGTAGAAAAAAGAAAAGTTATAAACACGAAAGCTGTAAAATATTCATAAATTGTTTTAATAGCCTAATTTTCATTATTCTCATTTTCGAATTATTGAATGCAGTTTAATGTAACTCGGAAACTAATTTTGTTATCGTTTTTACTAATAATGAAGAAACAACTAATTGCATTAACCGTACTTCTAGTACTTTGTTGGATGAACTACGTCTTTAAGCCTCTTTTTTCTTGACAATGTTTTTTTTCAAGTCATATTTCAGGGGAATGACATTAGCTCTGAAATATGCGACCAATTTTAGTGTAATTTTTTCCTGTTTTCGTACACATTTTACAAGATATCTCCAAAACTACGTAGGTTGCCAATTTGTAGTTTTCGGTTGCCTATTCAATATCAAGTTAGCTATTATTTTGTATTAATATTTTTTACTAATTCATTCTACACTGACAGAAAACAGCTAATAAACCCACAAGGTTT
Organism: Phlebotomus papatasi; assembly: GCF_024763615.1. Lineage (NCBI taxonomy): Eukaryota > Metazoa > Arthropoda > Insecta > Diptera > Psychodidae > Phlebotomus > Phlebotomus papatasi. The sequence continues at coordinate 44,263,116 of NC_077223.1, forward strand.
TTCGGCACGCTAGAAACATATGGGAAACATAGGAAATGACATGCCCCTGTCATATTTATCAATTTTAATATAATTTTTTTTATATATGTTTCGTAATTTGGTAAATTATTAAAAAAATATATTTTTGGTAATTTTTTTAAAATATTTTTTAAGGCTGAAATTTAAGAAAAATATTCAATCAAATTTGATATATTTTATATTTAATTTATTAAGGTAACATATAATGGTTTTACTGAGTCCGGTGAAATTTGCTTTTTTACCTTAAGTTCTGAAGTCTCAAATATTCCTTTTTCCACCCCGTTTCTCCCTATTTTCTCAATAGCTGCAGAATTTCTCCCACCAAAACCCCGCTCTTCACTTTTCTCTCAAGTCAAGTAAGAAAAACTCCAATATTTAAGTGGAAATTTCTAGTAAGAAGCCCATTTATTGAAGACAATAAGAAAACTTTAATTTACGTTAAAAGGCCCATATAATTGATATCTATTTTCTTAAATACCGGTTTTTCACATTGAACAATTAAAGAGGGTACTTAAGATTTCTCCACGGTGTCCCAGTGATGTCTTCTACTCCTTCAGAGTCGTGGGGCGCTCTAAATTCCTTGACCAACGGAGTACAAGGTGGAAAGACTCCTGAAGCTATCCCTGATGGGCCGAACCTCAGTTGAAAGATTCCCGGTAATCATCCGGAAGAGTTGAGTCTCGAAACGACAGGCTCCCGGTGCTTTATCCACAGAAATCAGCCAGTGTAGACTATCCCAGTGTCTCAGTGGTAGCTCCAATTCTGTGCCAATAGCCACGCAAGATCAGCGCAACTTGGTTCTCACCAATAGCCACGTTTTCCACACGTGGGAGCGGTACAATCTCCCAGAATCCGTTGCCCTGAGAAGCCCCGAAGTCCGATGGTGCCGAAAAGCCTCACAGAGTTGTTGATTCGTTGGGAAAAGATGCTTCCACTTCCGCCGGGAATTGCCTCACCACTCCACTTTACCGCCCTGCCTCTTACTCCACTCACTTCTATTTTCTCTTCCTGGGGGAGAAACTCACTTCAGAAAACTCCTCTCCACTCTAATTCCTGACCCAAAACTGATCCCACCACCCAATTATGCAAATTTTATACCGCTTGGGCGGTGAGACGAAAAACACACACACACATAAACAACACAACACAAAATTGAACGAAGATCCGGACAATTCTCCGCCAACTTCGCACTGTTTCCAACGCTCTCGATATTGAATTTAAAACTCAACGGAAAACGCATGTTATATCTCCTCTTTCTTAAATAAAAAAGAAAAAAGAAAAAGAAAAAAATGCTCTAAGTTGCTAGAGAAAGAAGAAAAACCCGAGAATAAGTAAGAAATTGAAGTAAAGTAGTATGATGGGCAGGCTCTGTGATCAAGAAAGAAAAGGATTGGCTGTACTGTATGAAAACGGCAAGGAGACGGTCTGTCAGTGTTCAATATTTAGCAACAAAATCGTTCACCCAAGGAAAACCTGAATAGATGCAATATTATTTCAAGAAAGTGAGAATAATTAGGTTCCAGATTGGCAGTATGGTGTTAAAGAAAAAGAAAAAAGAATTTAAAGAAATAAAGTAAAAATCAACATAACCCTTCATTAATCACTCAACAGATGAACTGTTAGTCTCCCATGGAGAATCTTTGAAGTGGCTAACCAGGGGTGTAAGTTCTATAGACACCTACTAACTCCATGAAATCAGATTCCATGATAAGGGTCTCTTAAATTTATCGGATGCTCAAAATAAACAAATTATATTGCTTCATGTTATTAATACATGTCCCATTTCTCTTCCACCTTTTCTCCCCGGTATGTCTTGAAGCTTCGAAGATTATTACCACGCAATAGAGTGAGACAGTAAAACCAATCTTAAAAACCAATAATTGGATCCAAGACTGATCCCACGGACCTCCCGATCCTCCCAAAGGAGCCCACGGAATCCTTACTCAACTAACCATAAGCCTCCCGATAGAGAATGCACACCGGCAACCGAAGAGGATCAATCAGATACAAAAACAGGGGGGGTCTGGTAGTCAATTCAACATTTCAGACGTCCATTCCGGAAAAGTATCCCCTCTCTCTCAGGCATCCAACCACGGGACCCTTTCTCCTGTTACTGTTTTCTCGATTTTTGCATTTCTCCATCAGCAGCCATCCGGTCAGCCTCAATCTAGTTGCAGAGCTTTTGACGTGTGCTCGTTCAACTGATATTTCCGGAATCGACCAATCCAATTGACTTCTGTTGGTCCATTAACGTGTAACGTGACTGCGAATATTCTGACGTAGTTGGAGATTCTTTCACTTCTGCTTCCAGTCCGGAACCACCACATCGAACGGTGGATTGCTCCGATTTCTGCACCGGGATCGAAACCACTACATCGACTTGTGGATTGCATCGATCCTCAAGATGTCTCAGGAATCACCTTTGCAGTATCTCAGGAACTATTGTAACTGCAAATGTACCGCTATGGAGACTAAGAGGCCTTCTTCAGATGTCCTCGAAGTCGTAACTTTTTGCTGAGCGGTTGTTCTGAACTTAGATGAGGTGTCCTGAATAATTAACGTGTTAGACATCTTGTGAGGTGCTCCTTCCTCCGTTAGGGTTGCCTTCAGAAAGGCAATGATCGAAGTACGTAAGAGAGGTCGGACCACCCTCTCCAGAATATCAGAGCGGAAGGTGAAGAATTGAACCACACGATTTTTTAAATTTCTTGGGAGCTACATTGACCCCTTCAACAAGTCGGAATGAACACCGATCCATCAAGGGAACAATATGCAGTTCTCAGAACCGAAACAGTGCACGCCATAAGGAATACTCAGAGGGCTTGTACTCACTCTCCGCATGATTTATAAAATCCTCTCAAATCAACAAAGACATCGAAGAATAATGCTATTTTGAGACTTACACCGTTGAAACATTAAAGGAAAGCATGTATATATAACATACATAAAGAATTTGAATGGAAAAAAAAATGTTACCGAGAGTTTCCGTAATAAAGTATTTATTCTTAAAGATAACCGGGAATAAAAGCCAGAGTTCCAACCCATACCCAAAACACTTCCCAAATGGAAAAATAATGGCTCTGGGAAAGGATTAAAAACTTTAAAGCAAGTATTGCCGATACCGAATGAATTTCTGATAAAGAACCCGAAGATTCCCATGTGGCGCGCGCAACCAACAAAGGTCTTTTCCGAAAAATAGATATCTAGAGATATCTCCGAAGATTTCCTTGAATGGCTCATGCCAAAGCTACTTGTAGTAGCGATCCAAGGGATAGGGTAACCGAAAAGAAGCAAGTGATGCTTATAGAGACACTCTGAAAGTTTAAGACCAAACTTCCAAAAGAAGCTGTCCAGAGTGTAAAAAGAAAAACTGCCGAACTGGAAACCAACCGAAATCCGGACGTTAAAAAAAAAAAATAAATAAATAAATTACCGACCGGAAAAGAGAAAATAAGTTTAATCAGGCTTTATATCCTTCTTGTGAAAACGACCCGTACTGCCCGTAAGAACATCCTTCAGATGGTATGTGTCTCCCTGTCGAGAAATAACCTTAGCCTTGATCCAAGGCAAGAACTTGTGTTGGATACCTTTAGAGGCATCCGATTGGCCAAAATTTCCTCTCCAAACGACTTGACCGACCGTTAAGGTTTGAGGTCGTTTCCGAAGGTTATAATGTCGAGCTGCCGAGTCATGAGCGCGTCTTAATCTATCCGGAACAAGTTCTCGAGCCTTTTTCAGCTCTTTTAATCGAGACTTAAAGTCTAGAGGAGGACGTTGATTTAAAATAGAGTACTGTTCCGCGTGGGACTATCAAAACAGATAAAAGATTTGATTCATTATTAAAGTGGAAAGGTATATCGAAAACTTCTGTTGATTCGTGAATGAGCCCGTCAGCCGTGCGAATGAATACGCGAGATGAACTTTTTCTTCTCATTAAGGGAGTTTCCTTAAATAGATCCATTGCCATAGGACCTATGCATGTATGAGTTGCTCCACTGTCCAATAAACCCACCAATTCCTTTCCGAAAATCTCCACGGTCGCGTAAGGCCTTGGATCACCCAGGTATGCCTTTCCCATAGAGGTATCATTCACCTCACATACACTGGCGGACAAAATTGGAGAATGAGAAGTGATATTCTCTCCTGAGAAGTCTATAAGATCGCTAGACGATACTTGGGGTTCATCTAAATTGATTAAAGGAGGATCAGACTCCTGAGACTCATCCAACGAATAATTAAAATCAGAAAAATTAAAAAAATTAGAATATAATGCCTCCTGAGGGGAAACATTATTATCAGAAAATTGAGTAATTGAATTAAAAGATGAAAGTGAATTACTTAAAGAATTCAAATCTGAAAAATTATTAATCGGAAAATAATCATTCAATTCATCATCAATGAAAAACTCTATAGGGTTAACATTTTCATTTTTCGCGAACCCCCCGCACCTTTCTCCCCGGAGGACCGATGAAAAATTTCTGTTCGAGACTCGTGTCCTCCTCCTTACGGCCTCGATCCATCTCCCCCCGCACCGCGACAATTAGGACACTTCTCCCGAATGGTATTTTCCCTCCCACACCCAAAGCATAAAACGGAGGCTCTCTTCGGCTGGGTACAGTGTTTCACCAGATGATTACCTAGGAAACAATTAACACATAGAGGGTATCGTGGAGAAGTAGTAGAGGAATTGTTACGATCATCTCTACGATTGTCCTTGGGAGGCGGGTTATTCTTTCGAATGGGTTGCGCATTTGTGGATTTTGGAGACGAAATGGCGGAAACCTCCTCAATCTCATTCACCCTAGGATTCCGGGACCGGGGTTCAGGGGCCGCGAGCAATGAATTCCCTTCAACTGTAGTCACAGCTGTTTCTAGCTCCTGCAATGAATTGAAATTCATAAAAAGGATCGCATCACGAATCTGCGGTATAAGGTTTCGGCGAATTAACTGAATCTGAGAGCGTGTATCCATTGGGACCTCCAATTCACGAAAAAGGGATCGAACTTCAGCCAGGAAAACACCCACTCTTTCCCCCTCGCGTTGTCTTCTGTCTTCCAATCTTCTCCTCACCGAAAGGTCACCGTCCAAACGACCAAAAGTCGCGGATATTGCATTTGAGAAATCGGACCACCTGGTAAAGAGCTCACAAGATCTATACCACGTTAATGCATCGCCTGACAGACAAAGATGCATGGCGGACAGGGTAGCATCCACGGGTACCTTTTGAGTGAGGGCCATCCTTTCCATATCCCGAAGAAAAGTATTCACCTTCAATCCCTTTGAATCCCCAGAGAAAACAATTCCCCAATCCCTAACGGGAATAGGCTTATAAGCCTGATTTGGTCCTCCTCGGACACTAAAGCCATCAGAAGGGAGATCATATTCCTCAGTTTGTGAGGACTCATTATGCCTAACATTCTCATCACGACGATGACGATCAATAATCGGAGGAAAAGGCAAAGGATTCCCAGGATTAGAGACCGGAGGATTATTCGGATTCGGATTGCGATTTGGATCATGGCTTACTTCCAACCTTCTCATCATGGTGGACACCATACTGGTTAAATTTCCAATGGAATCCTCCAATTGAGACACACGGTTCTCCATGGAAGTCGATGGAACCGATGGGAGATTTGAACTGATTGGAATAGTTAAATTTCCACGACCCCTACCCACAGAAATACCTGATCCAGATGCCGAAGACCCAGTAGGAGACGGAGGCCGATTATCGCGTGGGTTAAGATCTCGAGTAATAACCATGGCTAATGGGGCTGACCAAAGTTCGACAAAGTTCAATAAAATACGATAAAGGGATAATAAATTAACTGAAAATCAAAAAAAAATAATACCCAGTACTGCTAAGTATTGTAAAGGTCTTTATCCAGGGCAAAATGTGATCTATATAAACTATTGCACAAAAGGCAGAAAAAATCAAATTTAATTGTAAATTAATTAATATAGCAGTGTACTGATAATTTGGTATAGAAATATCTATACTCTCGGATAATGCCGAGTCAAATTATAATAGATAATGACCCAAAAAGCTAATCGGATTAAAGTAACTGGACTCTCTTACAAAGATCCAGCCAAATCTGAGGCGCGTGCCAAAAATGAGAATTTCTCAGATAAAATTCGATCACTTTTCCGATCCTAATAAACCCTCTCAAGAAAATCCCCTCAAACTGCACACTCCTTCACAAAACAGCACAAAACAGACAAAATACTGGCGTATATATAGAACCGCTTCAATATATTTAAATAACTGAAATATTTTAAACTTAAAATATCTTGTGCCCGGATAGCGAAGAATTACTAAAATATACGTAAAACTTCAGCACAAGTATCCCAAATACTAGCCCAGTACCCAATTTAGGTGATAAATAATTTAAAGCAAACCAAAATACCAATTTAAATTGACTAAAAGGGCCGAAAAATTTATTAAAATCAAACTACAAAGCAAAACTCAGTCTTCAAGTAAATGAGACTCGATAAAAAATCTTGGGCTTATTCGAGTTTAAGTTGGGCGCCAAATATAATGGTTTTACTGAGTCCGGTGAAATTTGCTTTTTTACCTTAAGTTCTGAAGTCTCAAATATTCCTTTTTCCACCCCGTTTCTCCCTATTTTCTCAATAGCTGCAGAATTTCTCCCACCAAAACCCCGCTCTTCACTTTTCTCTCAAGTCAAGTAAGAAAAACTCCAATATTTAAGTGGAAATTTCTAGTAAGAAGCCCATTTATTGAAGACAATAAGAAAACTTTAATTTACGTTAAAAGGCCCATATAATTGATATCTATTTTCTTAAATACCGGTTTTTCACATTGAACAATTAAAGAGGGTACTTAAGATTTCTCCACGGTGTCCCAGTGATGTCTTCTACTCCTTCAGAGTCGTGGGGCGCTCTAAATTCCTTGACCAACGGAGTACAAGGTGGAAAGACTCCTGAAGCTATCCCTGATGGGCCGAACCTCAGTTGAAAGATTCCCGGTAATCATCCGGAAGAGTTGAGTCTCGAAACGACAGGCTCCCGGTGCTTTATCCACAGAAATCAGCCAGTGTAGACTATCCCAGTGTCTCAGTGGTAGCTCCAATTCTGTGCCAATAGCCACGCAAGATCAGCGCAACTTGGTTCTCACCAATAGCCACGTTTTCCACACGTGGGAGCGGTACAATCTCCCAGAATCCGTTGCCCTGAGAAGCCCCGAAGTCCGATGGTGCCGAAAAGCCTCACAGAGTTGTTGATTCGTTGGGAAAAGATGCTTCCACTTCCGCCGGGAATTGCCTCACCACTCCACTTTACCGCCCTGCCTCTTACTCCACTCACTTCTATTTTCTCTTCCTGGGGGAGAAACTCACTTCAGAAAACTCCTCTCCACTCTAATTCCTGACCCAAAACTGATCCCACCACCCAATTATGCAAATTTTATACCGCTTGGGCGGTGAGACGAAAAACACACACACACATAAACAACACAACACAAAATTGAACGAAGATCCGGACAATTCTCCGCCAACTTCGCACTGTTTCCAACGCTCTCGATATTGAATTTAAAACTCAACGGAAAACGCATGTTATAAACATTTCGATTTTAGAATAAAACCTTCTAGGGCCAAAACTATGTAATAACTTTTTAAAGGTTTTTTTCTATTTTCATTTTCTTTAGTAACTTATTTAAAAAAAAATACGGCATTCAAAGCATCAAAGCCTTTTGTTACAATTAATTTATTTAGTCAGTAAGTTTTCTGTCAATCAACGCTTTTTGACATCTTGAAATTATCAATAATCCTGAATTTTGAGATCGTGAAATTCTATTATTTCAAGATCCTGTTTTTGGGGATCCGAGCAACGAAGAGACCTATTTTTCAGGATCCACAGATTTACAAAGTTTCGGTAACTTCTAGATCCCGGGATATTCGCAATCCAGGGATTTTCGATATCTTGGTATATTCGGAATCGAGGAATATTTGGGGTCTCATTCCGAGATTTGCTGTTCTGTTAGATTCTAGATTCAGTTTTCAACTTGAATCAAAAAATTTTCATATCGTCTTTATAAAAGGTAAATAATATTTAATATGATTTTCAGAAAAACATCAACTTGCCGTTTTGTTCTTGATATTGTTACAAAGAATTTGAGTTCTGAGAACATTCTTTAGAACGTGTTACTGACACAAATGTCATCAAATAAACTACAGGCAAATCTTTCAGTTCTCATGTTTCTATTGCCCAATCTTTTCACATCACTTCTGTGAGTTGATATAATAAGCAACAGTGATGACGGAATCTTTTCACAAGTCCATGTTTTTCTCATTTGAATGGGTAAATTTCAAAGTGAAGACAAGTTTTTGCGGAAGTATAGAGATCGATAAGGAAGCAGTAGAGGCCCTTTTTGCATGACACTGTAACTGATCTATTCAGTGGCGTGATAGAGTGAGTGACAGGACCCGGACGATATGGTGGTGGCTAATGTCTGGGTGAGGTGTCCTATCCTTTGTGTCCGGAATAAATGTGACAAAAATAATTAACAATGAAACTGGCGACAGTAACCCCCATTGGACGGGGCTGAGACTTTGGTCGCACAAACACGATGAAATATGTCTGCGCTCCACGAAGTTGCCGGCGCGTCGCGACGCTCAACACGATTCCACATTGCACATAATAATTCTACATGTCTAATGCTCATAAAAATAAAAATAGAAATTCCATTTCTAACTTTGTATGTGTATAATTTTTCCTTTCTCCATAATGTTGACTGTGTCAGGCGTTTGCCGGGATAGGAACAAGAAAGAAATAATATATTGAAGCGTCAACGTGATGAACATGAACAGAATGAATTTGAATTGAAAAGGAATTTTAATTTGGACTCACTACATTATAGTTGTACAGACATATATCTCACTTTCTAGGTGAGAAATAAATCAAATGCATAGAAATATAAAGCAGAATAAGAGTCTGTGCTCGTGCTTATTGTAGAATAATGGGAGTAAGAAGTTTACGGTAATTGTGATTTTTGCAACGACCATAAAAAAACTAAAAGAGGGGAAGCCTAATTGTTTCTCATGTTATGTACCTGACGTCGTGACGATTGCTGAGAATTGCTGCTTCAGCACTCAAATGGCAATCCATCCTACAAATCGATCCACCTGCGATCTGTCGAGGCAATCGTTGTGTCAATTCAGGGAGAGGCTGCCATGGCTTGTCATGAGGGGATAATACATGACAGGGCGCAAAACCACGGGGGAGCGCGCGAAAACACAATAGTTGGACACAATGATTGATTCGACGCTCATCATACCGCCCGATGGCGTCGTTGAGTGGTGGATAAATGGAAGATTTATCAGGTCACCAGGTTACGGAATTTAATTAATGACTCCTTCAGAACCCGCACGACCAGTCGATTCCCAACAGTCGAGTACCCTTGAGGGTTCGAGTAATTTGAGAAACCTCGTATAGAAGAGAAAGAATGAAACAAATTATTTTGGGGTTGGCTTTTACCAAAGAAAAAAAAAACATAGAATATACAAATACATGAAAGAACCCAACGCCATGAACTTGATCCAGCAACCTTGACCTCTATCACACGAATTCCCTCCAAATGTTTAATCTCTATTCCATTTCCTTCCCGTCTTTCTTCTCATGAACATAATGCGGGATTTGTCTTGCAACACCGATATCTGAAACACTTCTCTCTAATTTGGTTTTTATTTAAGAAATAAGCCTCAAATCGAATCCCTTTTCTTTTGTCACTGAATGAACAAGATAATGGAAGAAGAACTAAGGGGATGTTCATTCCTCAAATACACGATCATTAATAGGCTTACTTATTAACCACACTCATCAACTGCTAAAATGTGTAATTTGAATTAACATATTGTTTTTTCTTTCTTTTCAGGTAATGAACGCTAAAATTAAACTCTATAATTCAAAATGTAATTGGAGGGATGAAGGTAAACTTTGTAAAACTTATTTGCAATATAATACTCAAAACTTATTCCTGAATCATTCATTTTGTGGCATTCCAGTCACTAAATATTGAGATACTTATTTAGCATATTCCAAATAGGAGAAGCAGGGCACTTTTGAATATTGTTGTACCTTAGAAAATTATTTTTTTTTGTCCTATTTTCAAAAGGAATTTAAGCTTATAATATTGTAATTTAGCTCCAGAATGAGCCAAATAATATCACGGAAAGGTCCAATTCCGTTTAAAAATAGGAGAAAAAAGTCGCCCCAATTCAAAGATGTCCTACTTCTTCCTAGTAATATATTCCAAACATAGTTTTTCAATTCTATGTAAATTTTAATGCTGAAATAAGTCATTGCATCAATAAAATTTGAAATCAAATGTGTAGAAAAAACTAATAACAAGTCTCTAGTGATGAATGAGGAAGTGTTGAAAGAAGAATTAGTGGAAAGTAGTGATAATTGCCTGATAATTGTTCTCCCAGATTTTTGATGCCCTGAAGAAGATCCCATCCAGGATCGAAACGTTGGCTGAGGAAATAAATTGAAGAACAAAAAAATAGACCGAACTCCCACCTTGACTTGCCTTAAATATCCATACGGTCGACAATCATAAGTAAACTAATAACAAGTTCTCCTTAAAAAACGAAAAACAAATTTAGTAGAAATAAATACCAGTGAAACTGTTATAAGAGTGTAATACTTATTTTTAGATTCTGTATTCCAAAGGAATAAAACCGGATGCCTATCGATATTGCATTTAAAGTACGATACTAATAGTGTTAATAAATTCACATCCGCGCCATTCACACTACTTGGTTCTTTTAGAATCCGGAAAAATATAAAATTTTTAACAAGACTCTATTTTATGACTTTATGCAAAAAAATCGTTTTTTTTATAAAAATATAATGTAAGTATGTGAAATAGTACTTTTTTGTTTATTAGCAAAAGAATAAAATATGTTGCAATGAAATAATTTGGAAACGGATCAAATTTGGAATTTTGAAATTTCCTTACTGTTTCGTATGGGCAAATTCTTAACTCAAGATTACTTTGTGGTCTTTTTACTTATCTAAAAAAATGAGGAAATCCCAAAATCCTAAATTTCATCCCTTTGCTTATTATTTTATTGAACTAATTGAATTATTTTATTGGATTCGCACTGTATCTCAATTTTGACACTTAAATCAATACCAAATTTACAAGCTGCGAAAATTACAACAAAGCCAATATTTATTATTTTGATCTCAAAAATTTGTAAAGAAGAGAATATAGTAAAAAGCGAAATTAATTGAATACAAATAGAATAAATAATTATTATTGTTATAAGAATGAAAACAATTGATAAAGGATAAACGTAAATTTCCGGAGGCAGCCAAAATCCTGAAAGCCAAAATCCCAAAAGCCAAAATGACGAATGTTCAAAATCCTGAAAGGGATTAAATTATATGGAGGATAATGTGTAGAATAATTTCCTAAGACACAGAAAATTTCCCTTTGGCTCTAGCAAGCGCGGGTGCAATCGTGGGATTAACTGTGGCACTTTTAAGAATTTGGGATTTTGGCTTTCGGGATTTTGTCCCATTCGGGATTTTGGCTTTCGGGAGTTTGGCTTTCGAGATTTTGGTTTTCGAGATTTTGACCGAGACCCTGAATTCCGTACTAAATTGAACTTCATTATTACTATTAATATTTAGTATTTTTCTTTCAAGCACCTTAAAGACTTTTAGAATTTTGAAATATTTTATTTATAACCGGAAATCTTATAATACCTACTCAATAGTGTCAACACGTTAGTTTTTATACTTATGCTCTCTGCTAGATTATTATTTGTTGTAGTTAAAACAGATTACTTCTTGAAAGTTGTCTAAGCTTTACATAGTTTTTTAATATTATTTAATATTTTTGACACAATGAGAATCGTATACATGACATTTTTTTTATAACCGGAATTTGGCTTTCATGGCTAAAGAGCAATCACTTTACAATACAAGTGTTTTGGGTGCGAACCTCTTTAGAATACAAGAAACCTTTACTAGAAAAGATATTATTTAAAAATCAAGCAATAAGTTTAAAAAATCTCATTCACTATTTTGCCTAGTTCCTGTGTTACTATTGTTACATTATTCTATGGTGTGTATACTGCTTTATCTTGGAATCCGAATTGAATTAATGATTTAATGAATTTAATTAGAGACAAAATTAGGAAAAATAATGAGAAAACCAAAGTCCTATTCAATAAAAGTAGTAAGATATCTCCATATTCACTGAAATACTTATCAGTCTCTTCAAAACACCGCAAAAAACCTAAGTTAATTCCTGTCTTCCCTAAGTGTATATAATGTGTTATGTTACTGTTTTAAGAAACATTAATAAAGGGGCATAAAAATTTTAGAATGCATACCCTTTAATACAAAGCACGGCTTAACTTTTCTCTGTGATCCTTTCTGTTTCTTTTCTCGGCAGCTGAGGTATAAAGAGCTTAAACAGGGCAAAATATTAGGATATATATTATCCTTTGAGATGCTTTTGTCCAAAAAAAAGTACACTAACCATTATGCTATAAATTCACATACAAGTTCAGAGTCTCCAAATATCTCTGGAGATAATAAAAATCGAACTTTGTTGTGCGTTTTGTGGAATGTTCCAGCTCAGTGTGAGATTCCCTTGGAAAGATGGTGTAATATTGAAGTGGAATCCAGGGATTCACTATTTCTGAAAATTTTATAACCATTTCACGTGTATATCGAAATTTTCTGATGTGGATGAAGCGGATTTTGTAGGTGCGATGATCGGGCTTGAAATGTTTTAGAGTCACTATATGTGGTTAAATTTACAATATTATGTACAATATACCATGGATGTATCTATTAATGATGCAATTAATATTTGACGAACACGAAAATCCATTTTCATATCATAAATATTAAAAGAGTTGGATATTTTTTGGGACGTGGAGGTGAAAGAGAGATGATAACTTTTTATTTTCTGAAATGACCAGTGAAAAAGAGATGGATTTATATTCTTCTGCATACAATAAAGAATAAAAATTCGAATATGCATATATATTTGTAAATTGTCCTCAGCATTATTTACATAATAATAATATGAATTTTAGTCATTTAAAAATCATGCATACATTTTGTGTATGGATTTTTTTCAGTCACTTCGTGGCTGTTGCCTTCCAAGTGGGAATGGTTTGAGCATCGAGTGGATGATTCTTGAATGTAAATGGTGAGAGTACGTGAAAAAACTTCATGTCCTGCATTGGTCGTTCATTGCCCTCAGTCTTTCCCTCCAGAGTCTTAACCATTTCTCTATATGCCACTTCCTTCGCCAACTCTCTTGAGTATTTTGGACTTTTTAGAAAGTGTACACAAATGATTTTTTTTCTACTGTAATATGTTTTGCTCTTTCAATTTCACACACTCGTCGCCAGTGATGAGTCTTTACACGCTCTTTTGTGATGTCTCCATGTTTGACATGTAGACAATAGGGCAGGCCCTCCAAAATTGTGGATCAAGATGGATCATACAATATTAATAATATGTTTACGGATTGCATTAAGAAAGTTATTGAATCAAGTAATATACGATGAGTAAACATATTCATGTATTATATATTGTTGTGTACATATAACTCCTCTGCACAATGATTTAAAAGGTTTCAGTTGATTAATTCTATGTCCAAGGTCTAAAGGAATTTGATCTCTTACTCAGTTATGTCTGAATTAAATGCAATCATTTTACATAAACAAATTATAGACCTAAATGGTATCTTTAATTATTAATCGTAACGGAATATTTATTACAATTTATAATAATGTTTATATGATAGTTTTGTTCTATCCCGTTTTAGAAGAATTTGATAGTCTATTTGAAGACAAAAGAACGGTATTCATGAAATTTTCCCGATCTGAAAGATTTGTCAGAAGCACAATGCAACAAACAAATTAGTCATTGTAGATGAGACTGGCTCAATGATTTTATCAAGGACCTTTCCGGTGATTACCGGTGAAAGGTGTCACCCCAAGAAGAAAAGCAGTTTTTTAAGTTTCGTCCAGAGCTTTCGGTCCCGATGTGGACCTGCTTCAGTTGATTGTAGCAAATAGTAGCCACTATAGTCACATTTAAAAATTAAAGAAAATAGTAATAATATTCATTAAAATCCACCATCCAACAAATAACCTGTTGTTGATGATTGTCAAAACCTTTGAAAAACGCACGATCCCTAAAAGAAATTGTGAAAACATTAATCCAGTCGACCACTGAAGAAGGGCCCCACATCGGAACCGAAAGCTCTATGAGCAAGTAAGTTCTTAAAAAATGTGTTTTCCTTGGGGTGACACCTTTTACGGGCAATCACCGGAAAAGTCCTTGATACAAACAAACCATTTCGATCGGTATAATTTTGATTGATCGAAATTATATCCACATTACTATCTGGTTAGATTGCAATTCCTGCAAAAGACCACGGATCATATTCATTAACTCTTTAACGACGAGACAGTTTTTGCGGACCGAAAATATCCAATAAAAATGAAATCTGTAATGTAATCTGTATGTCGGTCTTACATCTAGCATTAGAAAATCCAACAGAGTCTGATTATGTTATTAAAATATTAATAATTATTAATAATTTTTGATTATTAATAATATTATTAATAATTAAAATATTATGTTTGAGTATTGTAGTTTCTTTTTCCAAAACGGTCTTGCTTAAATAAAATTGGAAGTATAAAAAATAATTAAAATTAGTTATCTGAGAATTTAAAAACTCGTCATTTCTGAACTTAAAAATTTACTATATAGCAAATAGCTAGAGACTTGCAAAAAATATCCTAGATTCCTTCAACCTTCTACTTTGCAATTACCTACAAACATAACGAAAAAATAACTTTAGGTAGTCAGGAAAAATAATTTTCTTTATGGAACACCGGTGTTCCATTCGTCCTTAAAGGGTTAAGAAACATAGGAAAAAATCAAGTGGTAGGTACGAGTCTTCCGCCATCCGAAGCTCTAACATCTTCCCTTATGTAGTATTTGAGTAATTTGCTTTTGGTAAAAAAAAATGGCAAAAATGTTATGAAAACATGTCAATGCACTCTTATCGATTTTTATTTTTATTTAATCTGCAAATTCCCAAAATTATATTTAATGGATCTTCTGTGTGCAAGACGGAGAGATGTGGAGGTATCGAAAATTCGATTATTATGAAACGTGTCAGAAAAAAAAAACTTTCAATAACCTATAAACTATACACTATATAGGCTCTTTTGCATAATTCTATTTAAAAGGCTCTGCATACAGCACAGAATATAGTAGACGTATTTTGATAATCAGAAACTTGCTTCAAATCTACATAAGCTTAAGGTTCTTATCTTGGAATTCTCTATACTAATTTCACTAAATATGCAAGAAGAGACACATCTAGATAATCACGAAAATTTACATGTGAAATGTAAGAAAATCATCCAACCCTCGTCTTTACTTCCTCGTTGTCTTTATACTTTCCAGTAAGTCTCATCTGGAAGATGGATTTTGTTTGATGAGCGAGTGCGTGAGGAAGATGTTAAATTAATGAGACCATTTTCTTCAAACAGAAGGACTGTGTGGCAGACACTTCAATTGGGAAGGAAATATTTGCTCATTTGCACTCGACGAAAGAGCTGCAGTTGATGAAACACACTCTTTGATGATATAAAACTGGAAAATTGGTAGAGGATGAGCAGCACTCTTGTCAGCTCTTCTTTCCCCCAAAAAATGCCTAAGATTGCCTCGGGAGACGTAAAGAGGGGTCTGGAAGAAACTGGTTGCACGAGAATTGGACTTATGGCCAGCATTTCTTATCCCAGCATGACCATGTTTGTGACACCATATAAAATATAAGTTAAATGCCCCTCTTTTCCCCATTGCTCTCTACCAATATTGACTCAAGTGTGTGGTTTAATGGTGGTATGAAATGATGTGGGATGCGAACGATTGTCGGTTTTCCATAAAACCAGTCCCTTCTACTACAAAATTTCAGTTCAATATCTTCCTCCTCTGGCTCATCTTAACATTATTCACATGTCTCAGATGTACATTCCTCAAACTGATCCTCCAGACTGATTTTTGTGAAGACACATCACTTGAGGCATCTTCCGTCTTTGGCAAGCTACTCGATATGGTATATTTTGTGTGCCAAAACCAATCTCTAAATGCGTCTCAAAATCATCTAATCGACATATTGTATTTTTGATTTCAATCATATCAAAATGCATTTTGCATCAGGCAGCCAAGAAAATGCAATAGAGAGAACGAAGTTAGAGAAGATGCGCGATTTTGTACATCCAACTATGTTATATATATTTATATATCCATATAATCTTGGTAGATGGTGGGATGTTTAACTTCTCAAAGACTCGTAATTTCCAGCCGAATGGACAATAAATCAATAAAACCTCCTCAGTTTTCGTAAACACTGATAAATAATTTCTTGTCGATAGTTCGTGCCCTTGCATTGACCTAGGAAGTGTGGATGAGAGCATCTTAATAATATAAGATTCCTCGTCTCAATAAAATATTTTTGGAAGTCTCATAGAGTAGAATTGTTTGTGAATAGTTTTGGGAAATAAAAATATTACGTAGGGGAGGGTATTAACTAGTTTAATGGAGGGGCAGTATACATTTTTGCGATTCTGTTCTATCTCTTTGAAATAGATAGGCTACGTAATAGACTAGGGGAATGTTGGCATGGTTCGTACAAAGTGAACCTTCAAACAACGCAAATTTTCTCTTTGTTTGCAAAGAGCTAGGTCGTCATTTCTTAGTCATAAGATAGATCATTATTAAGCTCATGAAACGAGATGAGAAATGGTAGGTCAGCTCTTTTCAAACAAAGAGAAAATTCGCATCGTTTGAAGATTAACTCTGTGCGAACCATGCCTACATTCCCCTATCTAATACTTTAAATCCTTTTTTTTAGTAGGGTAAAGTGATATAATTTAGAATTAGTGTTACATGTTGGACAATTCGCCGGTACAAGTTGGACATGGCTTTTTTCTTGATAAATACAATACGAAATTTGTTTTTAAGCACAAGGAACCAAATTATAAAACTAAAGCAATAAAAATATACAAATAAAAATGAAGTACTAAATTTATCAAGACAAAAAGCCCTGTCCAAATTGTACCATTGTCCAACGTGTACCAACTTGTAACACTTTACCCTATTGGTAGCAAATACAAAACTATAAAATACAATCATTTTTTTTTATTTATTTAAAAAATATCAACATAATAAAATAAATGAAAATGAAATATTAATAATAATAATAATAATATAAATAAAATATTAAAGAATTTCTATTTTTAATAAACAATTTTGTAGGCTTTTTTTTTATTTTCCATTTGCATTAAAAATTTTTGAAATTAAGCGAATTGTCTTTGTTTCCAATTTCAATTATCAACTATGGATAAGACAGAATACAACCGGGAAAATATTGTATCTCATAATTCTTCCCTTACTGATCCTAAGTCAAACATTCATTTTTCTTCTAACATAATATATCGTATAAAATACACTATTTTATCAGATAAACTGCACATTTCAATACGCTTTTGTGCAAATAAAAGACCGAAAGAATTCTAGCCCCCCCTCCTAGAAAAAAAAAGGATACATAAACTACCCGATCAATGTGCCTTAATCCTTTCGATATTTTTCTCTACCGAGAGTTTTGATTTAATACCCGAGGACAACACTCAAAAGCACCAACAATACCCCAGATGAAATCCCATAGGAATTAAAGTATGAAAAAAAGAGTCACGCTAAATGTTTAAACAATTTGTAGGGGCTCCTGAATGGAGTTGGAGATATATATCCTCCTGATCCTAAACTTATTCAGAGCTATTCATTTTTGTGGGGGGATTTTCTTAAGTATTAAATCGGCTTAAGAGCCGCCTCGCAGTTTAACCCGATTTTCAGCTCAATTCTTCTCCAAGGGATTTCCCACCTCGCTTTTCATATGCGAATAGTTTTCGGTGAACACCATCCCCTTAAAAGTGGGTGGATGCATAAAAACAAGCAACACTTTCACCGTCCATCCAGTGGATGGGCTCAAATAGTCGAGGATGGTGTATTAAAGTGTGAAAGAGATATTCTTTTCGAGGTGGTTTAAAAAGTTCTGTGGAAAATTTTCATCTGATGGCACCCGAAAATTGATTTCCTTCCTTGTCCTCTTTTGTACATTTTCTACCACAGACTCTTGTTCCATTCTGGCAGAAGTTGCATTCTCGAGTTGTGCGATAGAGTATACGTAGCCTAAAGTTATTGAGTGATATTTTCAAGCGGTCAATTCTAAGTGAATTTTTAAAATTAAGAATGATAATTTTATCAAAAAATCGAGTAGGGGGAAGTGGGGCTCCTTTGAAAATGGGGCACCTTTGAAATTGGGATTTTTCACTTATTTTTAAATGAAATTTAGCTTTATCATTATTTAGCTGCACAAACAGATTGAGAAGTTAAATTACATTATGATATGGCTCAGTTCCACATAAATATAGAAGAAAAATCCCAATTTCAAAGGTGCCCCACTTCCCCCTAAGTAATTTTTCATTTGTTGTACTATATACGAAACCATTTTTTGTATGCTGAATTTTACAATTATAAAAATCTACGTAATGTCCTCAAAGCATGGAATGATAAATTTCAAGTTATTTATGTTGAACCAATATTGAAAATGATTTTACAAATCAAGGATAAAGTACGTATACGTTATTTATCGTACAATTCTAAAATTCGGGCCCAGAGGGAAGTCAACGAGGACTTTCTTACGAATAGAGCTTTCGGTGTTTCGTTATTTATTTATTTTTATGGCATTTTATTTATTTGGCTGTTGGAACAATAGGAATTGTATTTCCTCCTCAACTCTTTCTCTCTTGGACTTTCTCACTCAACTTGGGCGGAATTGCGATGGTTTCGGTGGCCAAGTGATATTTCATATACACAATGTGCAGTCCCAGAATTGAAATTGAACCATACATACACTGGAAATTGGGTGCAGAGAGATCGGTATATAAATCTGCTCGGGGAAAGAGAACGAAAAGTTTCAGCAGAAGAATTGGAGGTGAATGAAACGAAAATGAGCAATTTCGAACAAGGAAAATTCTGTCCTGTATCGATTTTTCTGCAAAGCATCCCAATGATTCCAAGTTCTTTTTTTTTCTTTGGCTAAAGCCAAAATTTCCGCCAGCCATTTTGATAGGGGTCAGAAATTAATCAATTGGAGTCCGGCAAAGAGTCTGCGGTGCAATAGGAGACGATAGGTAGAGGATTGTCTGACTGTGGAAGAACAAATTTTCCCACTGGGATGGTATGATGAGTCCTCAAATTACCGCCATGGTGAGATTGAATGTCAATGAGTTGATACTTGGAAGCCCATCTTCCCAACCTCACCCTGCGGTTGGCCCCTGGCTGACTGGCCGCCAGGTAATTGATGAGTTCAGCAGCACCAACTGACAACCATTGCACTTCAATTATCAGCTCATCCGCAGCACTCACCTCCAGGAATCAAACACCACCAGGCAATTATCGACTTGAGACTTCGTCGACCTCATCATCATCTTTTAAAGTGCTTCTTCTACTTTACTCTTTTGCACTTAAAACATTGCAGATTATGCCGATGGTTGAAAACCCATAAACATATACTGAATGTTAGAAACAGTTAAAATGTAAATTCAAAATTTAGCGATTAATTTACTTCACTTACAGCTGGAGTTTTAAAATTCGAAGATGGCTATCGAAAGCCAAAAAAACAGATATTTTTCAGCAATTCAACAATTGCAACAATTCAGGAATAGGAAGAAAAAAATAATACTTATGACAAGGCGAAAGACTCAGTGAAAAAAAGTTAGTGATTGTGCAAAAATTTTCAATGATTAGTATATTTTTTTCTTCGTTTGGTACACTGAGAGAAATCCTAAAAAGTTAAAATAACATTCCGGAAATGTTAATTTTACCCTGCAGAATTTATCCAAAATTGGTGTAAATATTACCATTTTTAGGTGTATTATGAGTTAAAGTTACCCTTTTTCATGTTAATTTTACCCTTAAAAAGGTGTAAATTTAACATTAAAAAATGTTGATATATTTTTACACCTAAAAAGTTTTAAAAGTTCTAAGGAAAAAAAGTTAATCGCACCCTCTTTTTTTTCTCAGTGTAATGTCTATGGAATTATTAGCGAGTTTGTTTCAATTTAAATTTTAGAAATATGGTTGTCTTGTTCTACTTCTGTAATACAAGGCTATAAGAATAGTCTTTTAATTGTTACACCAAAGTATTCCTTATTTTTAAAATTTTCACTTATATTATTTTTTTCTAATCGAACTTTAATTTTCCAACGAATAAATTAAGAAGTAAGCAAAATAAATTTCGGCGAAATAAATCTTTATAAAAATAAAATTATACATATCAGTGTAAAATTGTAATAAATAGTAAAAGTCCGCTGTTTCGGTGTTAACACACTTTCTAACTAAAATGAATCACTTCAATATTTAGAATTTGATCTAGGGGAAAGTATCCATGCTTTACACGGTCCCAAGGTTATAATCACAAAATTTTTCCTATGTTTTTTAATAAATGTGACTCATCGCACCGAAATTAAAAAAAAAAAACAGGGGAAATTGTCCTGTTTTTAAATATATCGCGGAGTGACATTCATTCAGAAACAGGAAAAATTTAGTCATTATGAAGCTTGGGACTGTACAAAGCATAGGTACTTTCCCCTATTCATTGATAAAAAGATAGACTTGGCCCATAAAAATTTCGAATATTAATAAATATTAAAAACGCCAATTTTCTGGAATTAAAAATAATATTTAGTTGTGCTTATTCAATCTGGGATAGAAAATTAAAAACAAATAATGTAAAATTTTAGGATTGATCGACTTTTGCCTCTCTTAATGTAAAATGGGGTAATTTGGAATCATATCTAATTTATAATTTTGATATTTCCTAACAGTTTTAGATAGCAAAAGGAAAAAGTAACGAAGAAAAATTCTCGAATGAAAGTCTTGTACTTAATCGTAGCTTTCTTTTTCTCATTGACCATGTGAAACAGTGAGATAATCTCAAAATTCTAAAATAGACATAATTCCGAATTACCCCATCTTACCCTAATTGCTATTTTGATGATTTGTCACCACAGAATCATATTCCAAAAGGCGCAATTAAATTTAATTAAATCTTCTGAGCAAAATAACAAATTCTACCAATACTAAATGTATAAACTTAAAAGTGAAATCATCACTTCAGTTTGGCTAAGGAAATATATAAATCTTTTCATTTATTCGTTTATGTATGTTTTACAGTTATCTAGAGAAATTTTGTTGAAATAATTCAAATGCAGTAGTCGTTAAATTAACAATAAATCAAAATCCTGTCAAACTCTCGCTAAAACTTTTCATCAAGTGCTTTTTAAAAGCTTTCACAAGAAATATTTGAAGATCAAATTACTTTATAATAAAAACAAGTTCGATAACTTTTATTTTTTTTCATATAAAAACTGTAGTATCATTTATAAAATTTTTAAGGATCGATGGATAAAGACCCGATAGTTCTCAATTTCAAAACAAATTGAATTTGTTTTGAAGATTCTTATGCCCAACGCACAATAACTTTTGTTTGTAAACATGTTTTCAAAATTTCTCATGAGAAGGAGCGGGATGACTAGATCTAGATCTCACTCACTCTCATTGAAATGTCAAAAACATGTTTACTAAACAAAAGTTATTGTGCGTTGGGCATTACCCTCCCATTTATTGGTCTGAGACTTAAATCGTAAATTCAGTTGCAATATTTCATATTTTAAAATGGTTTTTGTGATTTGCGATTCAGCTCAATCTTTTTATGGGCTGTTAAACGTAATAGAGATGTAAAAGTAAAAGTAGCAGTTCGAATAGTTCGAAGTCTAAAGTCCCGTCAAATAATATCTGCAGATATCTTTAAGATTTCTGTAGAGAAAATCTACACCTCTACAGAATATCTGCAGATAAATTCTGTAGATATTCTTACGAATTTTATTTGGGCTTGGGACAAAATTCGTCAGAATATTTCGGCAGATTTATGACGAATCTCTGATGAATTTCTGTAGATATTCTGTAGATTTTTTCTACATTCCAGACTTTCCAGACAAGATGTGTCAGAAGAGATGGAAAAAATTTTCACTGAAGTTTGCAAAATTCTATAGAGTTATTCTTAGTGATATCACGGTGTTTATATAAAATAAAGAATTCTGCGACGCCGTGTTACAAGTAGAGAAAAGTGAAGTGAAAACTTTAAACAGAGTGTCGACCAAAATTTCGTGTTTTTGTATCATTCGATTGGTGATTTTTAAGAAATTAGTATTTTTGCTCGCAGTTTTTTTACTTATCTAAAATGTGTACTCGGTAATGCTTGTTAAGCAGAGCATACAATTTTCTTTATAACTTCTACAGTTTCTTCATAAATCAACAATATTTTTGTGAAGTAACCCGTCAAATAATATCTGCAGATATCTTTAAGATTTCTGTAGAGAAAATCTACACCTCTACAGAATATCTGCAGATAAATTCTGTAGATATTCTTACGAATTTTATTTGGGCTTGGGACAAAATTCGTCAGAATATTTCGGCAGATTTTCTGACGAATCTCTAGACGAATTTCTGTAGATATTCTGCCGATTTTTTCTACATTCCAGACTTTCCAGACAAGATGTGTCAGAAGAGATGGAAAAATTTTTCACTGAAGTTTGCAAAATTCAATAGAGTTATATTTTGTGTTATCACGGTGTTTATGTAAAATAAAGAATTCTGCGACGCCGTGTTACAAATAGAGAAAAGTGAAGTGAAAACTTTAAACAGAGTGTCGACCAAAATTTCGTGTTTTTGTATCATTCGATTGGCGATTTTTAAGAAATTAGTATTTTTGCTCGCAGTTTTTTTACGTATCTAAAATGTGTACTCGGTAATGCTTGTTAAGCAGAGCATACAATTTTCTTTATAACTTTTACAGTTTCTTCATAAATCAACAATATTTTTGTGAAGTAATTGAGGTTATGCAAATTTTCTAGGGAGAAATTCTGCCGAGAATCTGCAGATTTTCTCTGAATGTACTAGAATATACCGTTAAAATTCAAAAAACCTCAGAGTAAAATCGGCAGGTAGAATAATGATTTGACGGGAATGGAGGTTATGCAGATTTTCTAGGGAGAAATTCTGCCGAGAATCTGCAGATTTTCTCTGAATGTACTAGAATATACCGTTAAAATTCAAAAAACCTCCGAGTAAAATCGGCAGGTAGAGCAATGATTTGACGGGGTACGATGCATTTCCCCATAAGTTTGAAGTTTAGCCACAAATTGTTTTGACGGTATTTTTAATTTTCTTCCAAAAATGATTTTTAACCAAAAGTTGCTAAAAATCGCTTCCAACGTCCAGAAGCCTTAATAGCAATTGAAATTTTGTATTGTATAGCGGTTATAGCACATTGTATAGCGCAGCAGATTGGGTGAATTTGAAACCTCTATTTGAGAGCTTTTAGTATATTTCACGATCACCACATATGCTATCCATTAGATACAAATTAAATCTTCATACAATACCTGCTTCTATTTGTTTTAAGGTTTTCACTTTCAGCTTAATTACAAAAGATTTCCTCTCAGTTTTAGTTAATTAGTAACATTTTATTTAATTTTGTAATTTCCACAAAGAGCTTTTAGCCTGACTTTCAGCCATTTATAGTCAACAAAACATCCACATTTAAGGCAAATATAGTATCATCATTAGCTTAAAGTCACAAATTTTATAAGCTTTGCTGAATTTCGTATGGGCTTTTAGAATTTGCATATATTATAAAAGGAGTTAGAAAAAAGGTATATAAACAATTTTCTTTTGAGAAAAATGTCAGCAAAAATTCTAAAATTCACACTACTGGTAATATTCCACTAGTAGAGATGTCTTGCAATAAATTAGCAAGATTAACAAAAATATTTTTGTGAGTCATCGTGTCAACAAAAAATAAACCTGACTATGCGGTGATGCTTTAATCATCGAGGAAGTCAATTGAATGTCTGAAGATGCAGAATTGACAGAACCAGTATGCGTTTCTTGGGCTTCCGTTTTACTCACGCTCTTCAGATTCAGCGTGTCAAGGCACTATATTCCAGGCATGAATGCAATATCTCGTCAATGGATGGCAATTATCATGACTATTCCCATGTGTGGGTGTCGTAAATTCTTGCTTAAGATGCATATTTTGAGAATGAAGCGGCAAAAAGACACCGATTTAGCGTCAATTTATAACTTCCAATCAGTTTCTTTGGAATTCCAAATGACTTCACACAATCTCTGAGCCAGGGTGCGATCACTGAGAATGGGGATAATCAAAATTCCAACGGAAATTGCACGCTGAGGTACCGGGGTTGAATGCTGTTGAGCTAATAATCTGCACAAAAGTGTAGCTTTCTATGTGTGCAAAGGGATCTGAAAGCGCGATGTCTTGAGATAAACATCGTCCTACGCATTTTGCCGCCAATAGAACCGGTCTACACTTTTCTCAATTTACTAGCTATCCCAGCTGACCATACGGGTGTATACAATGAGATTGCAGCACTGCACGCTTGATCAGCATTTTTTTTTTCAAATGTTGATACAGTAAAACCTCGCTATAGGCCATTGCTCTATAGTCCACAATTTATCGACCGTTGATTTCAAAACACTGATTTTAAGTTAGGTTATGTTTTTTAGTACGCGACATGCAATGTTGTCATAATTATTTTAATATTTTTGGCAAACTTTATTAAGTAGTTGTGATAATTGTGATCCATATTGAAGAGAACGAGGACAAGTATCACAATCGTAAAGAAAGTGGAAGCCGTCGAGCAATTTCAATACTAAAACTCGTTGATAATTTTAAAAAATGACATTAACTACAGTGCGACCTAAGTGTCAAATATGGAACCAAATATGGCCTATAGCGAGGCTCTACTGTATCACAATATATTAATATTTTTTTTTAAAAAATTGTGAAATATCTCAGTGATCTCTTGGCTACGAATTTATATATTTTGGGGTAATTTAGAACCGAATCTAAATTGGTAATCTTGAGATTTATTCACTTGTTTTAGAAGACCAGAAGAAAACGAAGCCGACGAAGTACTTTTGAATTTAGGGCCTATATTTCGTTCTGGTCTTTGTTACCTTTACCCCTCTGAAACAAAGGAAAAATTTCAAATATTCCAATTTAAGTTCAATTCTAAACTACTCCAAAACCTTACAAAACTAATGCCCATTTTTTTATCCACCCCTTGAAGTAGGTCTAAAACCTATCGGTTTCTTATGACGAAGACCTTACGTCAATATCTTTCATCTGCACATTTTCAATAATTTTTATTAAAATCACATAAATAACTTTAAAATTGTTCCTTAATTGAAAATCCCAAAAGCATTTTTTTTTTTCAAATTTATGTGACTACCACTTCCTTGGGAAGAAAAATATTTATATTAAATGTCAGTTCCTCTGAAGCAGGTTTCATCTTTAGAGTAAGCAGGTTTAGAATGAAGGTACACATAATGGGCAAAGAGTGTTACGAAATCCTTGTGAACGTTTGGAAAATTGAGATATCCATAGAGAATGCACAGAAAATCAGACTGACTTAGATGAGTTTCTCGAGTAGTCCATGTGTTCTTAAGTTTCTCGTAGATTTCTCATATTGTTTAAATTCTTAATGATTCCTTTAGTTTGAATCCATGCGCCGGTTCATAACCAATTGGAACCGATTCAGTTTTATTGGAAATTCCAAGACCTTTCCAATGTGCCCAAACATGATAACATTAGGATGTGAAATATGCTCTTTAAAGCATTTTTAATCTTTGACTTTGAAAAACCGTTGTATGATTCAACGGTATTTTCGTATAAGGACGACATATCCACTTGGGTAGTCTCTAAATCGCATGACACGTTTTAGAGTAATACCAAAAAAACTTGGGGAGGGGTGTCCTCCAAAGGTCCTAAGTCGCTGTCTCCTACCGTTTGGCCTCTAGAGGCGGCGTCCGACGGACGGATCAAATGGACAGACTCCCAAGTGGACAAATAGCGTGAAGACGTTTCTCAGAAATATTCTAAAATGCGAAGATTTTTTGAGAAAAATGGTTTCCGGCAGGCGGAAGGTGGCAATTTTTACGTGTGAAAAGATCGAGGGTTTCTATACTGCTCTTTCTGTATAATGGATTTCCAGCATTTTATTTTCGTATAATACTGGATTTTCGAACAGAGTTTAACAAATTTGTTTAATTACTATCATACAATGCCACTAAAAGTGCTTAACAAAATATAGAAGCAACTCCCCTGTCATCATACGGAATAAAAAAGGAGTACCGTAAATACGGGGTGCATTGATTTCTGGTGGTGACTTTGTTCCTCTGCTGTTCGTAAGCCTTTCTTTAATTCTATAGAATTTTCTTGTGCAATATTCATATTTGCTTTACGTTTGAAACCCTTGATTGGAATTTGTAGCACGAATGCTACAGGTCCCATATCAGAAAATGCCGGAGCACCCTTCATCGTTAGCCTCCCGGAATTGAGCCCCATTGCCCAGTCTAAGGCAACCACGAATATAGTGTCCTCCTCGCTTCGCTCGTGAAGACCGACTGAGGAACAGATTCGATTGTGCCTTTTCGTAATAACTCGTCGAACACTCACAACCCCATCTATTGGAACTATAGCGATATCGTAACTAGAAGTTAACCACCGTTATAGCACCCCTCAAGTCGCTACCCCAGCTAAACAGTGATTGGTACCGTTGGCTTAGAAGAGTCTTCGTCAGGACGGGCTTTCTCCCTCTAACTCTTCTAGGCTCAATAGTCCTACTACAAATTTATCAACATGGAAAAGCTTTATTATTACGTTATCACATATATGAATTATTTTCACCAATTCGATCGTCCATACCGGATCGGTGAAGACTACCCTTGAGCGCTAAAATTAAACAACAGGTTGTCAAAATGATTACAGAAGAACAATATCACCCTCATTCCCTGTACCTGTATCACTTGATTTTCCATAGAGTTTCGAACCGATCTTCGAATATGTTTTTTGTTAAAGAAATGATCCTTGCGAATTGTGAATCTTAATTTCAAGAATCAATTTTCCCTGAAATTGGTTACCATCAAATGATAAGAATGTTGATTCCCATGGCGATAGTGATATTCGTAGCAAATGCTGATCTCATTAGGTCAGCCGGGAGAGCAGGCATTAAGACTGCCGCAGCATGATCTCACTCAAGACCAACTTATCCGAATCGGTCGTAAATCACATAAATACGTTACGTAATATTTGGAGATACTTTGTTGAGTCTTCCACACTGTGTTTTTCTTCTTCTCACAACTCGACCCTGTTTCGATGTATCGCGAGCAATACATACCGCAAGAAGCGGCAACGAATAAGGATAAAAGAAGTGGCGAGAATAATTTGAGTTAGTATCGAAGATTTTTTTCACTTGATATTGTTATATCTCTACTATTCTGTCACATTTTTGGATATTCCACTGTATAAAAGTTTTCGGGCGCGGAAAAAGAAGTTGTGTCTTGCTCGAAAACTCTCCACGACAAACAACATCAATTTTTTTTCTGACTCTCCATACTAAGTATCGTCTTCCACTTTCCACTTTTAACTGGTAAATTTATTGCGTAACTTGTTTTGAATACTATTAGATCCTTGGGTATTTGGAGAAAATTCTTCGGCTCATCCACGGAGAAACTTGTACGTACAAACGAGTTGAGCAATTAGCATAAATTGGATGCTTCTCAACTTAGGAAAAATTTCCATATCAATGAACTTCAAAAATATCACAGATTATGTATTATAAAAGGAAAAAAAGCTCGAATTTATACTTTCGAAGATAGTATTTGTGGAAGATATCTACCAACTCAATTTCCGAACTAGTTTTAGCTGGTAAGATACAAGATAAACGTGTTGAATGTCTTTCTTGCATATTTACCTGAATTTCTGGTAATATTCATACTTGAATGTGCCAAAATAGAGAATATGTAGATTGTTTTCTAAAATTTTGCGATGGATTAAAAATTGAAATCTTACCTCTATAGAAAAAAACATGGACCAATGAAAAGATACCGAACTGATAGAATATCTTGAATACTTTCCACGTGAATTGTCTTATCATAAATCTTTCTTAAGAAACACAACCTCATACGTAAATCCAATAGATTCATTCATCAAAGCTTAGCTCGCTTAGCTTTATATACATATCAAATGCTGTGACTTGATTTTATCTACCGTACTGGGTCATCCGCTTTTCCCCAATCTCAAAAGTATATTAAATAAATCACAATTCAAACTCTCATTCTACGGTGAAAAGCTCTTACCAAGAATATTGCTAATGCTCTCGATGAATTTGCGAATCATTCCAGAAAATTGTTATAAATGAAAATCGAGTAACATTTTCATTAGCACTTTTTTATGATTTTTAACGCCATCTTGCTACAAAATCTTCTTTTTTTGGTGGTAAGAGGAAATTATGAAGAAAATTAATTTTCAAATGTTGCTCCCCACCTTCAAAATTCGTCATAAAACCTACTGAGAGAAAAATGTTAATGCACACCTTAAAGGTAGGTTTATGTCACCTTTTTTCCCCGCGATAAGACGACACCGCATTTGTCTTGTGGCGTAAATAAGCTCAAGCTTGTAATCAAATTTTGGGGTCAATTAAGGGATTACGAGGATTCCCAGAGGTGTTGACTTCTTCTGCTGGTGTAAAATGTAAAGTGTTTTTCATGGGAACCGGCAACATTCCAATGGTCTTGGATACAATACGATGCTGGTTGATGCAATTGTAGAAGTGGAAATTTCCGATAGTGTCTGCGGTTGGCAAATTGAAGTAAATACCTCTGGTGAGGTATAAAAAGAAAACTTGTGATAAACATGCCGGTATAATTGCAAATGTTTTCGTCTTGCATAATACACCTCTCGCCCGACTGACCACCTCTAAGCACGCGTCCAGTGCATGAAACTTGCTCTGACTTCTCTGTTTTTTTTTAGTAATCAACCGCAGAAAGTTTAAATCGAATTTTAGAACAACTTGTTTAGGATCTTGTTCAATGAGATTCTCTCGAGGGAACAGCAAAATAATCAGTAATTCCAAGTTAGATTGTTTTGGATAAGAAAAAATTCGCTATCTAATTCTTATTTGTAAAACTCAAAGGTTTTTATACTAATATTAACGACTCTTCATGAATGGGTTTATATTTTGATTCGTTGACTTAAACTACTATTTGGCAGATCTAAATGTACCTACAGGTCAAACAGTGAGAGATATACACTTCGTGTCTTGGGAAGACATACAAAAAACCTTACCCGGAATGCTTTTAAAATCTTTTATATTTCATCATCCCTTGTGGAAATATGGAAATTATTTTTCACTTTTTAAAATATGGAAAGAAATTCTTTTGTTTTCCTATTTTTTAAGATCATAGTTAGAGGGTTAAAATAATAATGATTCATATGTTAAATTTTTTTTTCTAAATAAAACAAAACATGAATTTCAACATTACTAAAGCTTTATACATATCGCGATATATTTAGTCACAAATTAACTTAAAACACACAAAATAATTTTTTTAGTCCTCAAATAAAATAGAACAGAATACTTTTTTTTAATTTTGAACTTACGAAAGTTTATGAAGTAGGAGCCGACTAGTTTAATAAAAAAAACATAGTGTCAAAAGATTTATTTTTCAGCTCTAAACACTCAAAAAACCACTAATAAAAAATATTTTTCACTTAAAAAAACACTTCAATATTATATTGATAGAATTTTAAGTTTAACTACGTTTTGGACTGTACTATTTTTGATATCAACTTATGGCCTCTATACACATTGGGAGTATTTTTTGTCAAAAATTGCTTTTTTGAAGGAAATTCCTCGCAGCGTTATAGGGGGAAACGTCAAGTTTCTGTCAAAAACGCAATTTTTGACGAAAATTGCTCCCAATTTGTAGACGCCTTTAGTCTATAAATAAAAAAAACACCGTTCTAAACGTTCTAATTTATGAATTTCAATCTATCATAGTTTTGTTATTAGTCTCGTTTAAAAAAGTCAAATAAAATTGTTTAGAAGTCTGATTTATAAAACAAAAAATCTCGGAGAAGAAACGAGAAAATGAACTACTATAACAAGGTGAATATCTTCTATTTCAAATTTAGTTTTCAAAAATCTGCATAACATCAAACTAATAGTATTACACCTAATATTTTTGTATCTCTTTCATAAATTAAGGAACAATGTGACTTCAGTAGTGTAAATACCTCAGAAGTGTTAAGAGCAAATATTTGTACTATTGGAGTTTTTGAACTCATAATATTTTCGTGGTAAAACTGCGACTTTTCAGTCTCCAATTGTGTAAATGAATTCATTACTGTGACACTGATCTGAATGTGTTTACACTTATGGGTAGATTACTGTACTGTATAAAGTTCAATGTTTGGTCGAACTTCCTTAGGGTGACTCATATGTAGAAACCCTTCCCGATTTTTTAAGAAACGTTACTTGATATCTTAAAAATCCAATGTTTTCGTCATTAAACTTAATAATAAAATAATAATAATAATATTGGTGGCACGACGTCCCATAGACGAACTAGGCCTTCCCCCAAGGGTTGTTCGGGACATCCATTATTATTTTTCTTATACAGGGATGGGGTTGTCAGTCCCATGTCCCGTGGAATCAAGTGCAGTGAAGCTCATTGGATGTAATCAGAGCACCTTTAACGCCTGAAAAATTCCTGGTGACCTAAAGGGGATTCGAACCCGGGACACTTGCATCATAGAGCGAGTGCTCTAGCACTTGACCAATTGAGTGCCCATGAAACTTGGGAAACTTAAAAAAATGTTTGCAAAACCGTGAAACCCAAAAAGAAATCAAAATATGGCAAACGAAATCCAAAAATAGCTTCACAAATTTCGAAGAACTCATAGATTGCTTCAAGAAAATCTTTAAAAATTAATAAAAGATTTGCGAAACCCAAGAAACCCAAAAATAGTCTCGCGAAACCCGAGAAACTAGTATTTCTTGTCAGCCAAAAATGGGAATGAATCGCCCTTTAGTTACCTATAAAATTACGAGAATGCTTTTAATTTTTGTGATATAAATTATTTCTCACTTTTCCTAAATGAGAAAGACTTACTATTTTTGTAAAAGTAACACCCATTCGTACTTTTAGAACTTGTGTCATGACCTCTTGGAATTTTCTCAGTACCAATTGGGATATGAAATTTGAGCACTTCTCTTTGTAGAAAAAGATCAATTAAAGAAAACATGTCATACCACTTGTATTTTGCTAGATGCGATAGGTAATGCCTAATAGGTGTTCTTTCAATGCTAGTTTTTGAGCAAGATACAAGATTTTCATGAGATAAATGACAGTGCGAATCCAATAGACTTGCATTATTCACACACACCTTACTGGAGTTGAACTGTAGTTTGAATAAATAAAAAATTTGATGAATAAATACTATTTTATCTGAGTCATCAGTATTTAAAACGACCCTCATAATTCTGTTCAATCGATCATAAATTGATTTGATACATTGATTGGTGCGAATAGATTGCAAACAATCTGAGAGAAAAAAAAATGTGCATAGAAAAGAATTTTCTACTGACCCAATTATGATTTCTTCGTGCATCAATATATGTTGCTTAGTCAGAAGTGAATTTCTTGCTTACGACCGCCAACAATGCACCTCTTTGACACAGTCATATTGAGTAATTGGTCTGCTGAATTGCCATATGCATTGCTTGTTTTATTTTTTTCTGCATTTTAAATCGAACT
The DNA here is from genome assembly GCF_024763615.1 of Phlebotomus papatasi. Lineage (NCBI taxonomy): Eukaryota > Metazoa > Arthropoda > Insecta > Diptera > Psychodidae > Phlebotomus > Phlebotomus papatasi. The sequence continues at coordinate 44,294,955 of NC_077223.1, forward strand.
TCTTGGGAAATGCTTATAATGATAGGCAAAAGTGCCTACGTAATGACTTCTGCGAAAGTGGATGCCTAATGGTCAGCTGGGCAGGTGTGTGTGAGAGGTTTCGTACGAGTGCGAATCGACCTGTTCCGGTGATTACGGTGACGAAGTGGTGCGACACAATCAATGAAAATGATACCTATGCTTACACACAAACTGGCACAATCATCCCCTTTCCCACTGTTTACACCGCTTGAGTCGTGTTTTTTAATTATTGTTTATTCTTCGTGCCACACGATAAGCGGCGTCCTGATAGCGCGAAGCCGATGGTGCTGTTTGCACTGAAACTGAAATCGAAATTGCCGGTGAGAAAAGAGAGAGAGAGTCGATGAGCTCGGGGTGATAACAGGTGAAATCGATGACATAAGTGAACGCTTCTCAGGAGCAATTTAATCAATTCCCATAACACATTTTCCACACCATCCTATCACGATTATCGTTTCACCTGTTCAGCACGATAATGGCCGAGGGTGGTTTCTTACCCAGATACAGGGCATGAGATGGAAGTTGGGCCACCCTCGAGATAGCATCACTTTTTTTTTGTGGCATCCACCTCTTCTCGCGTCATTATCTGTTCGCGCTGGAGCTGCAAAATGCCAACAAATCAATGTCAAGGTGATATCACGGGCAATTCATTAATGAAACCCTCATATTATGTTAGAGACTCTTTTACAATATTTTTCTACAAGATCGCCTCACTGGAATGCCATCTCACACCATAGTCGTCGTATCTCGGACTGCAGAAAAAAATAAACAATGTCGAAGAGAGGAGAGAAAGACATGTACGAAAAAAAATTACAAATAGTCTCTTTGCAATTAACAGCAGAATAATATTATGATCTCATTGTGATGTTTACCAAATTACGTAAGGCTAAAAATACTCAAACAGTTAAAATGATGCATTAATCATCAACCGCACAAGGTCGCGTCTCGCATTACTTCATATTATTATTCTTTTTATTTATCTTTTACTTATTCTCGCTAGACACATCAGAATTTCTCGGCACACTGCTAAATATTTCTGTGTCATCCACTCGAATTACTTGAATCATTTTCGCATGAGGTGATTGCAAATCAGTGGATGATTTGTAGGTGAAGAGACAGGAAATGTCGGAGTTTGGCCATTCCATCAAATCCCAAGGTATTGAAATCACATACAATTAATCTCAAAAATAAATTGTCATATGATTGCAAATTGTATACTGATCGAAATGAGGTGATAATTTGACATTTTATATAATAACGACACTACTCATGCTCTTTTTTTCTATTGTACGGGGAAGTGGACAACGACACGGTATAAAATCAGTTAGAGAAATCTTGTGATACCATCTCTGATTGCGAAATGTGTTTTGAAAATTGTAAACCGTGTAGATGAAATATTTCAGTAAGGTATATCAATTTTGTTAGCACTTTTTTTGTGCATTACCCATTACGTTTGAGATTGAATTTAAACCTAATTTAAAATATGTGTAAAACACTTCAAACTTGGCAAAAAATACGTCATAAATTTTCGTGTGGCATGATAATAAAATTAATTTTATTTTGCGAATATCCGTCTTTGCAGAATTCTTCATGGTATTATTCATCAAATTAAATTCGATCATAACTGGCGACATTTCGTCAAATGTTGCGCTGAAAATCATTGAAATTATTTGTGTTTCTGAAACTCCAGAATTTTGGGAGCCGGGCTAAACCTCTAGTCTGAAGATCGCTTTAGCCGTAAAAGTGTAACTAATATACTTGAATCAAAAATGATTGTTTATTTTAGTAGCGTCAATCGACAAAAACCTAAAGTTCATCGGAATATTGAGCTACCTAAAGGACGATGAACGTCATTTTGTTGGAATTATTCAGTTTTTTTTATTAAATTAAAATAATATTAAATAAGAATTTTATCTAATTTTATGTGTACTTATAACAAGACTGATTTAGATAAATATGGGATACCGTAGAATAATTACTTTTCACTAGTGATCCAGTTTAAGACTTTTAAGATTTTTATTCTTTTTATCTAGAAGAGCATTGAATTCAATACTCCTTACCATATATTGGCCTCAATTCTGAGACCAAGATCAATATCCAGATCAAGAAAATTTCAAGATTTTGGTATTCTGAAATCAAAAAATCAAGATCAAAATGTCAAATCTGTCAAATGTCTTGAAATCTTAAAATCCAAGACTCAAACCGTGTGGATATCAAGATTTACAATTCGGAAACCAATATTTCAGGATTTCAAGACGTCAAATTTATTGTTTTCTTGAAATAAATTAAAGAACCTCTCAGCAGAGGTGCTTGTAATTTTCAAAATACTAACAATTTGAAGAGTTTCATACGAAAATGACTCTTGATGATAAATCTTGATTTTTGTTCTTGTAATTTAATCAAAATAGTACATTTTTCTAGATGTTAGTATCGAAATATAACACCCTGAAAATACATGAAAGAGAATCACATCTTTCATAAGCATTTCATGGTTTATTACAGGTCACAAGTTTGGTTTGCACTTAATAATTCATCTTCCTAAATTTCAACAAATTTAGCAAAGAAATGAAGATATTTATCAGAAATCACGTTTCGTTAAGTGTGGAATATCTTGAAATCTTGGTTCTTAGCTAAAACAATTTAAGTTCCATAAATACTTCGCGTCAGAATATGAAATCTTAATTTTGAAAATATTTGATAACTTGAAATTTTGATCTGGATCTTGGTCTCAGAATTGAGGCCATTATACACTAAATGTCCTGAAATTTTCATCTAGCAAAATTTCTTTTCTTGCTTTTTAATAATTTTTTAGATAAGAGTTTTCTTAAGTTAATAGCTACCAAAGCTAAATTTTGATATTTTTAAAACTCATTTTATAAATAATTTTCTTCTAAATTAGTTATTACGTCATTAGGGAAGTACGGTGGAATTATATGAATTAACCGTTTAAATTTTGACAATTTTTCTTCCTTTTTTGAAGAAGATGAGCCCTACATTCCCATGTTGTACAGCTATCAGATCCTCTTTTCGAACATAAAATTCGTAAAATTGCATCAATTTAAAAATTTGCAAAAGTATTAATCCTCAAAAATATCAGAATAAATAGAATCAATGCATATACCAATCGAAGTAGTATAACTGCAAATTTAAATCGCTTAAAGTAATTTGATCTAAATGATCTAAATAAAATCTAAATTTCAAATTTTTCATAAAATTTACCTTGGGTGATCAGCAGAAACAAAAAAAAACAACTTAACTTTAGGACTATTATTAAAATCAAAAATAAATATTTTTGATCAGTAATGTAGTTGATGGATAGGCCAAAATAATTAAATTAGTCAGTAATAATTCAAAATAGTTGTTAAGAACTAAAAGTGATTATATATATTTTTTAAAGCCATCAAATAAAGCTAATATGGCCCATAACTTTCAAATTTTCGATTCGATAAAAGTATTTCACTATATTTTTTTTGAAAATTCAAAATTTACTGATCATTTTTAATAAAATACTGCTCAATCTTAAAAATAACCACAAAATTGAAGTTCTAATAGTATATTACAAATTTATTGGGCTATTTTCCCATTTTTAATCAGATCAATAGTGGTTATTCATCGGCACACAAATTCAAGCTTGAGGGCAAATAAATTGGAAGGAAATTTAGTCTGCATAAAACTATAACATCATCTTCAAGGCGAATTTGACTGGAAATTCTAAAAATTGATCATTAGAACCATTGAAACAATTATACTGTGTTTTAGTACAAAGTCTGATTATGAATGTTTTAATTAGTAGTAATTCGTATAATTAGATGAAAATATAGAAAGAATGCTCATTTATAGTCTGATTTCTTTCTATTTGAAAAATCTACTTGAAGTACATCATGCAAAATGTCTAGTTTCTATATTTATAAGCAAAAGTGCTTGTTTTTAAATAAGATGTCCATAAACTTTCCTTGACACAATGTACGTGACAGTGTAATTCAAAATTCTATTGAAATTCAACGTATTTGCAGCTTTTTATGTGATTTTTTCGCCATTTTTATTGTCCACAAAAATGTATGAATTTTAACTGCATTGTATGAAAAAGTCACATAATATGCATTTCTCCTTGGAATTTTCACACACTGGCGTTTTGTATTCTCACAATTTTGCCGTTCTATGTTCTATTTCTAGCAGCATTTTTCCAAACTTTCCAGAGATGTTGCTGTATATGCTCTGGGATAGGAGGGAGAATAATGTTTGTCTGTAGCATATGAGTGGTACATTTGGCGCTTGTCGTACACGGAGTATGATGCCAAAATATCTGAACAAAAGTGGTGAATAAATAGAGAATTTATCATCAAATATTAACCACCTTTTGTGGGAGGAAATTTCCCAGTACAGTGAAAACCCGGCAGAGAAATTCGTGATGGAAGAAAGAGTTGGGTAAATAGGCTCAAGTGTGTGTCTTGTTTGATTTGTCTGACTTCGTGATGGATCCATTCATGGAGACGAATGGAGGCAGTTTGATGCTGCTAAATGACTTTATTCGTTTTATTTTGGATCCCTCATTGTTTTCAGCCACTTTTCTCAATTTGCAGATCAAACGTGAAACACCCATCGACAGAATCTCTCCCATCTTGTTTAGGTTTGATGATTGTTTTTGCAAAATGGCAGGTTATTATTTCTAAATTCAACAAAAGTGTATCTCATATTACTAAATTGAGCGCGAAGAGCGCAAGAACACAAATAGAATTATTGGCCATGAGTTTTCATCTTATTTCACTCATTTTCTTCATCTTGCACGCTCATTTTTCGGTGTAAAGCACATTTTATGGGTAGACTATCACATGTGTATAGGGCGAGATATTGCAAAAGTTCAAGGGTATGGGAAAATTTCAGGGGGTGAAAGGGTGTTGAATGTATGCATGACGGATATACGAAATGGAGAACATTTGTATGCGATAAAAGATAAAAATAACGGCAGACTTTCCTCGTGTTTTCCTTTCTCATACATATTACTCTATATCTATTGCTAGAGCTATTTTGCGTACAAAATGGGGGGCTATTCACTGAAACTTTCGTGAAATTTTGACATTCTCGGAAAGAACTGTGAGAGAAATCTTAGAAAATCTTCTTCAATATAGACTAGATTTTATCAAGTCACGTAAAATAAACTAAAAACTAAGGAGATTATGTTGAAACACTTTGAATTTAATTTGAAGATAACCATTGCCATTCGTGGTAGTGATTCTAATAAAATTGATTACCCAAAAAGATTTAGTCTGATCCTAGGAAACATTCAGCCGCTAAAATATTATCGAGAAACAGCTTCCAAACTAGAGGAATACTAAAATCTATTGATTTTAAGATAATTTGCGAACGCCCGATTCAAATCAAATATAAAATTAAAATTTAGTTTTTCAAGTGAAAAATCTAATAATTTCTACACGTTTTATAGATGAAATATGAAATGTCTCCTGTAAACTTTAATAATACGCCTTAATCATGAAATAAAGAAAAGTTAATGATTTAAATTAAATACTTAATGGCATAATTCTAGGACTTGGTCATAGTTTTCATTTGCAGTGCCATTAATTTTTAATAGTTCAACCAAGAATGGGCTATATTCTTAAAGGAATCAGAAATATTTTATGCCTTCCCAGGGTCCATTTTCAACGTTGCGGTATCCGATTGCCTCACTCCATATCTTTGGGTAATGGGTTAACGACAATGACACTTCTTATATTACAAACTCTTTTAATATATATATTTTTTTTAATTTTCCAAGCTGTAAAAGACATCATGACCGATATTAAAACTAAAAATTATACTTCAAAAAGTTAGGATGTTTGAAATTATACACTTCAGCTTATTTTTTGTGAATTTAAAAATCTTAATAGTTAAGTATGACTCTGCTGTATTAGTTCCAAATGAGTTTTTTTATGTTTGAAGCTGTGAGATTCACCTCAGAAATTAGGCGATAATTTAAGAGAATTCATTATATTCAACTTCCGACGTTGTCTCGCTCATAGAAAACATTTTCTTAAGTACTTGTACTTCCTAAAATTTGCATCTTTTGCACAAAATTTGCATAACATATAAGATCAGTATCAAAATACAAATGATTAAAATTAATTACATTTTAGAAGAGTTTCAAATAACTTGAATATTTTTAATGTTTTCTTTTTTAATAAATTGTGAATGTTTTTCATGGAAAACATAAAGATTAATGAAAAAATTTAATTACAAGAAGATTTTTTTTATAGGGATCAGTGGGGCTACACGATACTTTCTCGCATATTTATTTGAAAAGAAAGTTAAACTATACTATAATATAATTTATTATTATAATTTTGTTGTGACGCATTTTGTGCATCACAACTCGGTTTTCAAATATTCATGATCGCGCTGGTTCTTTCGTGAAATATCAAGAAGAGACATGATAGATCATGTCTAGCGCCGCGAGAGTTTTCTATCCAATTATCCTTACGAAATTTATAGCCCAGAGACAAAGTAACATCTTAAGCCATTAGGCAGGTGTTCGTAAGATCACGATGGGCGAGATATGAGTGACCAAAAAGGGGATGCATTTGTTGGCTTAATTAAGCAAACAAAGGCATCCTCTATTCCTGGAAAACTCGTAAAGTGGGTGATCTATGGTGACAAGCTTTTAAGATTACTTTCTCTTCGAGAGGGTCGTAAAATAAGACCTCGCGCCAAGAAAGCCATAAAATCCTGAAAAGAAATAGGGACAAAGATAACAAAGATCAAAAAGGTGTGTGGTCCTCGGTCATCTCAATTAAGCATCCCCTTTCTTAAGGATATAGAAAGTGTTGGAGAAAACTCTAGAGATAGCGAAAGTGGATAGTTGGATATTTTTATAGGCACTTAACGATCGTCTCCAGACGATCGTTATCTAGAGGTTCGTCCTGAATCACTAATTGGACACCTTCCCACGGGAAATAATGTCGAATAGAATTAGGGTGCGAGTGGAGGATTTCAGTATAAAAAGAGTAGCTAGATTCAAGAGGTTGGTTCAGTCACTGTGTAAACGTGGCCCATGCCATTGGGCAGTGTAATAATCTTCCTTAATAAAAAGTATAGAAACTCAAAAAAATAGTGTATTTGTGAAACAACATCAACTGGATCCAGAGGCAACAAGGTGGCCTCAATTGGGGTCACCACAATTTAATTTAGTTCCAAAATTGTTTTGTAGAGCTAAATTACATCAACCTTTTAAGGACGATTGGGTCACCGGTGACCCAAAAATGAAATTTTTCTTACGATCATCTAAAGTTGTGTTTTACTCTAAAATGTCAGAAAAAGTGATTTTTTCTGACACCCGATTCTTGACCCTCTCGTCCTTAAAAGGTTAAAGTCCACACTGAGAAAAAAGAGAGGCTACTATTAACTTTTTTTCCTCATAACTTTAACACTTTTTAGGTGTAAAAATATATCAACATTTTTTAATGTTAATTTTACACCATTTGAGGGTAAAATCAACATGGAAAAAGGGTAACTTTAACCCCTAATACACCTAAAAAGAGTAATATTTACACCGATTTTGGATCAATGCTGCAGGGTAAAATTAACATTTCCGGAATGTTATTTTGAGTTTTTCGGATTTCTCCCAGTGTAGTTTCTTTTAGAAAATATGGGAAAAAATTGTATATGAATGTATCCTCAGTGTAATGCATCCCCACATCTCCCTATGTATTTTACTTTATTTGTTCTTTAGAGTAACGTGTGGTATTTAGGGACACTTTTTAGCACATTCAAATTTCAAACAGCCTAATGACTTCTCAAATTATTTTTTTCTTTTTTGATACAAATATTTATGTTCATTATCCTATCCAGAATAAGATTCTTACCGAAAAATGTTAAAAAAATGCTTAATTTTTTATTCAAAATAGCAAAAAGAAGTAAGAAAAGAAGTAAGAATGGTGTATTTTGGTACAATTGGGCATTTCGGGACAGACAGAAATCACTATTAATCAAATAAATGCCAGTGAACCTGACTTTTTACCTTTAAGTAGAAGGTCTAAACTTCACTCTTTCATAAAAAAAATTGTTTAAATTTTACTTGTAAAATGGTTTATTCAGAAAAAAACTCAGCATTGTTTGTACTGACATTTGCAAAATTGACTGAAGGTTTTGTAGAAAAAATGGAATGTGATACTCACAATTTACGCGTATTTCACACTTTAAATTAAATAAAATTTCAGAAGTTTTATGTTTGGTACCTAAAGAGTTAAAAATTTCATATAGAACTTAATAATAATAACAAAACAAATATTTAGAAAATTTTTGATGTGTCCAGAAATACCCATATTATGTGCCGAAAAGCACCTTTTCCAGAAATACCACATGTTACCCTATAGTCATTTTGTGAGATAAATTAACTTGAATCACTGCTTCCTGTTGGTAAAAGAAATTCGAAGTTCCGAAAGTTTATCTGAACGAACGTTAGTCACAAATTGCTTATTGTATTTATGATGAACTAATCTTTGTATTGATTTTTGAACTTTTTTTTGTTATAAAAAAAAGAAAGAATTTTGATAGTTTTGTATATATTTTTTTTTTTGAGATTTTGGTTTTCGAGATTTTGACTTTTAGAATTTTAACCCATTCGGGATTTTGGCTTTTTCGGGAATTTGGCGTACTGGATTTTGGCTTTCTGGTTTTTAATTGGGACTTATATATTTATGAGCATGATCAATTCAGTTCGTTAAATAATCTCTAAACTTTCAAACTCTTCAAATTGACAGATATAAATTAAGTCAAAAAGCAACTTGCAATCTGTTAAAATGCAACTAAAACATGCTGCCATCTTTCTTCTAAAGTTGAAACAAATAAAAATCCATGAAATATTTCTCTTGGACTAATTGAAATCCCAAACCCTACCATTACTCCTCATCGTGTTCCAAATGGTTTAAAAGAAAGAAGGCCAAAAAAATCGGCAAAAATGCGAATGGTCGCTCATGACAAAGGACGACGAAAAGGATTTTGGTGGTGAAAAGACGACACAAGGAAAATGTGGTGGAATTTTCATGAATTTTGAATTTGTGTCACAATTTCAATTATTTCCCTGGAACACAAAGGGAGACCCCCACAGAGGAATGTCAATCGATTTTAACATTCCCTGAGAAATTTCCCGCCATTCGCCACAGACTTTCCGTCGAAAGCTCCGCAAGTCAAAGAGACACTGCAATTGTTTTATGATGCATTTTCACGCCACTTTGCAAGTATTTTCCACCCCTTCGCCCCTTCACTTGTGGTGGCACTCATTTCAATTGTTGGCAAAATGTCACCTCTTGTGTGCACCTCAAACTATACCTTTTGGAGCTTGTCGCCTCAAAGGAGTCCCTAACAGCTGAAGGGGATAGCGCGGAAAGAGCTGGCGAGAGGAAAGCTCACAAGAGGGAATATTTGTACACACACTGGCAGAAGGCAGAAACAACAGCACCAACTTGCACTTGAATGCGCATTTTGTCCTTACCACCACCACAGAATCCCTCCTTATGCAGCTGCCACAAGGGCTCCCTCCTGATCCACCCAACCCAGCAACAGCCCACCAATTGACTAGCTTTAACACTTTGTCGGGAATGCAAAAAGAAAAGCTCAATTATTTATGTGGTGATTGATCGAGATTTCCACTTATTGGATGCGATGTGCGAGCTTTTGAAGGAGCAAAGTAATTGCTTTCTGCACTGTTTCCAGCGTCTTTTATCCTGGTGGATGGGGGTGCCTCTCATGTAATTGTAATTTTGCAGATGATATCACTTACCACAAGCATTGTAACTTATTTTTGTTTATATACAACATAACCAACTGTCCTTTCTTGTATCGAAAATATAAGGTTTGGGACATCTTGAAAATAGTACAATTTTACAGAACTTATGGAGTTAATCACTGTACTAGCCGTACTAGCCATGTTATTAAGCAGTAAAAAATTGTACTTGGTCAGAAGAAAAATATATTTGATCAGTATTCAATTTAAAACTTTAAAAGCAGTGAAATTAAAGAGTTTTTCACTTTGGAATAATATAATGTAAATTGAAAAGCTGAAGTTGCGAGATGAACAACTTCTTGATTTTTATTGATTCATTTAATCAAGGGCATGACATTTCCTGTTTCCCATATGTTTCTAGCGCGCCGAAAAAACTTTTGGGTTTATTAGCTGTATTCTGTCATTATAGAATGAATTAGCAAAAAAAATAATACAAAATAAAAGCAAATTTAATAGCGAAGAGGCAACCGAAAACCCAAAATTGGCAACCTACGTAGTTTTGAAGATATCTCGTAAAATGTGTGCGAAAACAGGAAAAAAAAATTACACTAAAACTGGTCGCATTTTTCAGACCTAATGTCACCCCCTGTATTTAATATTAGAGTGGCCAAACGGTTAAAGATGTCTACGTTAAGTCTTAATCACAAGTAGCACATCTGATTCTTTAGAGAGATACTCAACGCTCTTATAATAATAATGTCTCATGCGCTTACGAAACCATACTTTTCGTACTTCGTAAACCAATTTTTTGGATATTTTATTATTTTAACTGCATTTTAAAATGTGTTATAAGTGGATAAACCGGTTTAAGTTAATTGTGTAATGTCACTCCGATTTCTAAATTTCTCTTTGTAGAAATTTGACCGCTTTTATTGAGAGAAGTATAATTTTTGTAAATAATATGTGGGACATTTTAATCTTAAGACTATAAAAGAATTGTCCATATTCTACTATTCTGAATAAAAAATTTCGCCAATTGTGAAATTGTTAAAGTTAAACCGTGTTGCTAATCCTGAGGTCTGAAGGTGTCGTAATTGTTAGAATTCCATTACGCATTAGCATGTTTGCATTCATATGAAAAAATGAGTAAAAACCGATTTTACAAAAATTCTTCCGAATGAAAGATTACGAAGAATGCAATCGATACAATATATTGAATTACATTTCAAAGAAGATCTATACGCTATTGAACATTAAATGATATTTCCTCTGAGTCAAAAACAATCAAATACTTGTATTCTTCAGCTGTTGGACGTATTTGCTGCGGAAAATCAATACTTTTCAAAACAAATAACACTCTCGATGAGTTTCATTTTATTTGTTGTGAGAAAATATATACGATACTTGGAAAATTCAATTTGTTGTACAACAAAAATGTCTCTAATTTATAAGAATTCTTATCCATTTTTCGTGCCCAAGAATCTTTTGAAAATTTTCTCTATATCATTCACTGTAAGCTTGGTCTTATCAATTTACACGATATTATTGTTTGTTGAATGTTTTGTGATTAATTGTGATTTCTCAGAAAATGACTGATTTCTCAGTTGTTCCTGGTGAAGAGAGAAATAAAAAAAAACTGGTGTGCTCATGGATTTATGTTAGTGAAACAATAACTTGATAAATTATCAGCATAGAAAATTTGGTTTTTGTTCGTAAACTTATTCTTTATGCACTCAAGTTGAGATTAAAGCTGAATAAATAATTTAATTTTCATCCTTTCACATAAACCAGAGAAAATTTTATTTTCCAATGCTCCCCATACAACTTCGCAACATAGAACAATGTCAACCCTCTGTGATTTCATTTTCTCGATGGCATTGCGGAAAACTCTCCATTTTCAGCATCCATCGTCTCGTGCAAAGTTTCCTGCCCTGTGGACTCCTCTTATGGCGAAATATTTGCAACTATCATAAACAAAAGGTGCCTTGCTCATGTCCTCGCCCTTGTGCACCTTTGTCTCGTCTGACAACGCTGAACCCTTTTGCGCATACAGTTTCACTCACCGGATTGTAATTAGTTTACTTAATTATATTTCAAGAAGAGCATTGCCTTCCTCAAGAGCTGGAAAGGTGGATATGTCGCTCGTACAAGAACCCCATGATTTTGTGGTCAATTTGAAGTGCATTGTTATTTGTTTTCATAGAATAATATCTCATCCGCTCGTTTTGTTTAATATTCTACTTGAAATAATACAGCTTCATCAAAGTTATTTGGTATACTTTTTACATTTAAAATATAAAGAAAAGCATCGTAAACAAATTAACTCGATTTTATAGATGACTTAAGATTGCGGAAAATATTTAAAAAATGCTTAATTTACAGATCCGTTTCAGACTTACCAGGGATTTCAAGACCTTTCCAATAAGTTTAAAATTTTCCTAAACGATTGAAAAATGTAACCTCTATAGTTCAAGATAATAGTTTGATGTTTATCAAAATTATTCAAAATAATTACTTAAAAATTCAATTTTTGTCAGAGAAAAAATAAAAAGTGATCATGAATTTTCTAAAATCAACCGAAAATCCAAGATTGTAGTGAATTTGCTTCATTTCACTTTTATACTAAAAATATTTTGCTATTTTTTGGATATGTACAATTGACGATTTATTATTTACGTTTCATTTAGGGTGAAAGGAACACCTATTGACACCTTAAGAAGTCGTGTCAGAACTTATTGACACCCTACTCTGTACCACTTGAAATAAGAAATTTGAGCAGCTATCCTTAACGTATACTAAGAAAAAACATCATATTATTTATATTTTATTAAATACTTTAAATAAATTTTAAGATTTTGACAAAAAGTGTCGAAGAGGTGTTCCTTCGACCCTATACACTGGATATTCTTGTTAATCAATTTCTCCTAAATGACCAATATACTACCGAATCTACAGCGATCGTTTTATAAAATAGGCAGAAAACCCTCATTATCAATTCGTTAAGAAATGCATCTTTAAAAAAATTAAGACTAGTAGATCACAGCTACTAAAAGAAGCTTGGAAAGTCTATTAAAATATTTTGAATAAGAAATAATTGCACTAAACGGTATTTGCAAGTGAAATTGAAATGGTCTCATTGCCAAAATATTCTTCAGTGGCAATTTCTGGCAAAGAGTTAATAAAAGACTTCCTCTCTGATTAATGATCCGAGAACGGAAGAATGTCATAGAGTGACGATGTCTTCTCACCAACAACTTCTTTGGATGACTCTTGTGATTCGTCGTACTCCATTTTTCCACGTTCTACCAGCAACATTATTACATCGTTATTTTCCCATTTTTGGTCTATCTGCCATAGGAGTCCCTCTCACTGCAAACATTCAATGTGTCACCCACTACAAAATGATGGGAAATTATGATTTTGTGGCTTTCACCCTCAACCTCTTCAATAATATACCATGCCGATAGCGCAGGCAAATTGAATCTTTTCATATTTTTCTTCTCTTTCTGCTGTATCACCATCCATCTCCAACTGCCCATACATAATTTTTCACCCAGAAAGACTTCAATGGTGATTTTTCCAAGAGGAAAATATTCATATAGAACAAATTGCGTTAAAATTTTTTCAATACAATTGATGCTGAAAAGCTTCACAAGTTCTCACTTTTTTTCCACTTTCAATGAAAAATATCAATTCAATAAAAGTCACTGGCTCCATGGAAGTAAATTATAATTCTATTTTATTGAAGGAATTCAATAATATTTTTCCTATTTGATATTTTGTTGGAAACTTTACTACGTAGGGAAAAGTAGCCACTTTTCGCCACTTCTTAGCAAAAACGAACTCTAAAGATTTTTTTAAGTTTTCTTTGATAAGAACGTCAAAAGAATGAATATAAACTTAATGTTAATTGCAATTAATTCATGTTAATTGCTTAGAACAATTAATTTTTGTGTCAGGTAGCTTCCCCACTTTACACTTCTCACTTTAGTGCTACTTTTGATCTTTTTTGAGCCACACTACTTATGCATTTCTAAACTTCATAATTTGCACAACATTTTATACAAATATCCTGGACGATCATATCAAAAGGGAGGCTGTAAATAAATTATTACTGAAAGTTTTGAAAGTAATTAATTAAACCAAAATATTAAAGAATATTAAAATTATTCAATATGAATTTTAATACAAGCCGTTTTAATTGTTCTTGAGGAATTCAGTCAAAGAAATCATTGTCTTAACTTTTTTCACTATTTTATTTTATAATAAATAGATTTATTCTTGAACATTTCTTTAATTCTGCGTAGCAATCGATTCAATGATCCATAAAAATGAGTAAAATAAAATCCATCAACACCGTGCCAGGTTAGTTTTTTTTAGCTATTTACTACAAAGTATTAGCGAGAAGAGTGAGATATTATTCTGAGAATGCTACCCTTCTTCTGCCAGTCAATAATGTTATAATTTTTTTTTTTAATTTTTGTTGTCAATTAACTGTTAAAGTAAGTTCTAGTTAATAATAAATCTCAGAGTAATGACTATCGCACAATAACTTTTGTTTGCAAACATGTTTTCAAAATTTCCTATGAGAGTAAGCGAAATGACTAGATCTAGATCTCACTTACTCTCATTAAAATGTTAATAAAATGTTTACAAAACAAAAGTTATTGTGCGTTGGGCATAATACTACGGAGCGGACATTCGATTAAAAAATATGTGCCAGTCTTTGTATAAAATAATTTTCCTCAAATTGAATCAAACGAATGTAACCGAATGTAACACACTTTTTCAACGAATTGAATCACTTCACGTTTTTTTTTATTGATAGCTCATCATCAAAAAGATGTCCAATTGCGTGAGGCCCACCGAAAAATCGAGAAAGATATTCTCTTATTAAAATTACTAAGATATTAAAAAATGCTCTAGCGTGTCCTCTCCGTAAGTTTAACTCTAACAAATACATATTTAAAGTAAGACTTAATGAAGGTAATGAAGATATTGCCGAAAAGCGGTAATTCTACACTATTTTGCATGTTTGCTTTTAAACTCCAGAAATAAACTAATAAGAGTTCCAACCAAGGAAGACTGTCATATTTCATGTTCTACAAGTGGAAAATTTCTCACTTACCTACAAATATGATATCCAACGAATCTGAGAAAATTAACAGAAGGTATACTTTTCTGAATGTACTATAAAATATTAAATAGTAATAATATTAAATGTGTTATAATTAATTTGGCAACTAAGTATTTATGCAAAATAATGTTGATTTATTTTACAAATCACAGCTTTTCTGGTGTAACATTTTTACATTTAAGGGCGATTTACTTCAAAATTCTTAAATTTGACGCAAGTTTCTCAATATTTATACAGCCCTGAATTACACTATACACAAACTTTGCATTACACTATGGTCATATTTGACGTTTCCAGTAAGGAAAATATTATAAATAAAACAAAACTCAAGATTTAACATTTCTTATTTTCTATATTCCTTCATCATACCTCTAAAAATTTTGAGCATATCAAGAAGTTTATTAAGGATATCTAGGGGGAGGTTTTCAGGCTTCGCACACACTTTGGCTTCGAACACTTCTTATTTTTCCCATCTTCCTTCAATGAACCTGACCTAATAACAATGTATAATAGCCAGTTTTAAGTCACATTTTTCATGAAAATAGGTCAAATTTATTTAAAAAAAACACAGGAAATATATAAAATGTCCAAAGTTAGAGTATAAGCGAAGCCTGAAAACCTTTCCTACTGCAAAAATTTGAAGGTTCAAGCATCTTTATCTTGGACGATATCTTAATATTTTTGTTTTATCAATTTTTCATATATATATCGTAGATACGGCTGACTTTGACCTCCTACTGTTCGTAAGCTTTTCTTTAATTCTAGCAGTTAAGGATGATCTGCAACCGATCCGATCTACTGTCTGATCTGTCAAAACCATTTTACACATTTGAATTAAAGGAAAACTTACGAACAGTAGGGGGTCAAACTCACCCACATCTACGGTATATATTCCTCAATATAATCGATCACGAAATATATAACCGACGAAGGGGTTTTCTATCGTTTTCATCCTTAAGGTTAGAATCGACAGTAAGACGGTGATGGCCGCATATGGGGCGGGATTAAAAAAAATATGAAATTCAAATTCAGTTCAATTGACACATTTTAACCAAGGTAACCGTACTCTCTTTTAGATTAATTCAATACATTAAAATTGATATCGTAGTGTAATTGGTAAGAGCTTAAGCTCTTATTTTTGGTCAGTAAATTAGGCTATTTGATAAAAAAAGTCAAATAAATCAGTAATTTAATTCAAAACGGCCAGTAAAAAAACAAATGTTTCAAATACTATTTCATTACTTATTAATTTTTATTTTTACTTACCTTTTTCCAAAATATTGCGCAATTTTCTGTAACGTAAAATAAACACTTGTATATCAATAAATGTGAGATGTAGCCTATTGTAACTCAGTATGATAAATAAAATATAATTTAATTGTCAATACAACAAAAAATTAGCATTTCTGAAATTCTGTGCATTATCTGATCATTTTGGAAAAATTCAAAACCCCTACCAATGACAAATATGTACGTTGTACTACGAACATATTTTAAATTTATAAAGTTTTCCCATTCGAATGGGTGCCAAAAGAAAAATTGCCAAATGTTGCATGAAGTTTTGCATAATCACTGAGTTGTTGAGTGATTTAATAATCCCTTAATTGAATTTAATCGATAATTGCCGAATAAAGAGACCCCAAATGAACTATTTAAAGTGATTTTAAACGAATGGTCAAATGGTTGATTTGGTGCTGAGCGGGCAAACGAAAGGGAAGGGAGAGTTATTTGTCACAAATAATGTAGTTGATTGTGAAATGTACTTTTTTTCCTATATATGTATATATGGTGGGGCACAAAATTTAATAAGCGCAATGTGAGAAAAAAGAGAGAGTTGATGACTTCATTGGATGATGTTGACCCTGTGACCCTTTTGTGGCAAAGTGGAATTTTATTGAGATGGTATGTGAGATGGTTGGTGAGGGATTGCTCATCGCTGGTGATCAAAACAAGAGCCGGGGCAATTAGTTGGTACGTTCACTGAACTATTCCAATTGACGATGATCTCTGATGTTGAGATGGCCAAGAGGTGGCGGTTGGCATTTTATCTGGTTGTGTATGTACACTCCTTTGGCGCGGAATATTCCAACACTGGCACTAATTAACGTGTAAAGTGACTTTTTTTTTAGTTCTTCGTGCTCCCTTATGCGATTGAGCAACCTTTATTGCATCACTTCGTGTCTTTGGAGCTGATTGTCGGTGGTTTAATTGGTGGATCTCGTGTTGAGTCATTTCTCAATACAACTCGGATGGGACTGGGGGATCGTGCCCTCGGGGTCAATAGAGCGAACCATCGTGTCAATTGACAATTGCTCACCATATATGGCCATAACAAATTACACCCAACTCTCACACTTCCAGCCACATTTCTCACATTGCTCAGCCGAATTGCATTTCATGTTCCACAGCTTACCACCAATTTCCATTCAACATAAAACGTTTACCTTCTTTTGCACCTCAAATCCCTCATGGATGTGTCTGCAGTAGATAGCAGATATCTCCCCAGTCGCACTGTGCTTCATTCTAAATGAAGTGGGAAATTAATTATCACTTTTTCAATGTTGATGACTTCACGTGAATTCAATTAAATTCCACAGAAATTCCAGGGGTTTTCCAAGAAAGAAGGAGAATTCGCTGGGATGCCAAGAAAAGCTGTCTTATAGATATTCCTTATTACTGAGTTTGCTTTGACTCAGCAAGCTTCTTGCACAATTACTTAAATTGACTGCTCAAGATGCCTAAAGTACAGCTTTAATGTTACGTTTTCCTTAAGAAAAAAATCCATTTAAATAAAAGATTGGATTGGGTATAAGGATTGATGCAAGTTTTAACCTTAACGTATTCCATCTTGTTGTGAAGCATAACCAATTCAATTTTCTCTGTCAATAGCAATTTGCTTTTGAAGAGTGTTGAATTTTGCACGCTTTGCTTTTGTATGTTGGTAACTTAAACTGACACAATTTAGATAGGATTGTACAACAAGGCCAATATTTGAAATTGGGAAATTTGAAATTCACATGAGAATTTTTAAAGCTGTCATAGAAAAATCTCGTCACTCTACGAATCTACTCTGATCAAGTTTAAGAATTTGGTCAGCAAAAAATCGAATTTGATCAATAGTCAATTTAGAACTTTATGGCTATGGCACACCTTTAAGCTTAAGTCAAAATTCACTTCTCTTTCTTTCTCAAAATTTTTATGGGAAAGATTCACTTTTTCGGTCTCAAAAATGGACTGAACTAAATTTAATTTATTATTATGTTTAAAAGAAGAAGAAGAGTGCGAAAGAGTAGGATAGACATATGCAAAGCTTTTAAGAAAGAAAGGCATGCGAATTTTGTCTTTATGAAATTTTCCTGATCTAAAAGGTGTGCCGGAGTCATTAAGAACACTAAAGTCATCAAATAATAATTTGTCAAAAGTAAAATTAAAGTTTTTAATTTTCCTATAATCATGTTGGATGCTAATTAAATAAATTGATCTTTTTTTTTTGAAAAATATGATAAAATTATATTTTTGTGCTACAATGTTGCGCTCTATCTATTTTTAAATATTTTGTTTAATATTATTATTGTTATTCATTTTTTCGCTCTCCAAAAATATTTACAATGTAGGGGAAAGTGACCATGCTTTATACTGTAAAATGATTTCCAAGGTTTGTGATTATTTTCTGATTACCACACAAACCGAAGCGATTCTTCCACTATGATAAAAAAATGTCTCACTTATTAGGTTCATAATCCCACCTCAAATAGTTCCTGAAAATCCTTAGATTTTCCTCAAGAAGAAAATGGAAATTCAGTGGCGATTTTTATACAAACTGGGTCCGGGGCCTTCCTGTATAATAATTGATTCGACAATTCAGAGGTCCATTTTCACTGTAAAAATTTCACCGGATACAAAAAATTGCACATCAATATTTAGACGAAACTCTAATCTATCTGCTTAAATCGTTTGTACGACTGATTTTATTAGTTTTAAAATCACTTTTATGTAATTTTCCTAACCCGTGTTTTTATGACATTAGGGCACTAGCGAAAACCATTTTTTCACTTTGTGTCCATAAAAATGTCGCTCTGCAACCTTAAAATTCAGGCAACAGGGTTGAGGTATATGTCAATTGTCGATAAAATTGGAGGATTACAATAGGTGTAATTATGAAAGAATCACATCTAATGATATAGTTACCACTTTTAAATTATCATTCATGGACCCTTTTTAAAATATAGGATGGACACAGGTAGAATTTATGAATTTGTCACCACCCTCAAAAACAGTGTTCCCAAGTAAAAATATTTTTACATAAATATTAATACTGATGAACCCTCTATGTGCCTATGATAGTATTTTTCCTGAACAGCGACATTAATTAAGAAAAACTTATAAAATATCATGTATTGAAATTATAGTTTTGGACCTATTTTTGATTTTTGCTTCCTGAAACTAAGAAAAAAGAGCTAGGTTCCTAATTTTTTTCAGGAAGTGTGAGACTTAGGACCAGCTATTAAAATATATTGCTAAGAGTCACAACTATTGATTAACACAAGAAAAAAATAGTTATTATCAAGCTTGGATCGTATCAAGCATGGTCACTTTCCCCTACAGCTATATTTTAAATAAATATAATTAAAAGAAAAGATGTACATTCCTATACAAATGTTAAAGAATTTTAAGTTTACATAAACAGTGATTTCTTTTCTTTTCCTACTATTGCGTCCACCGCCGTCTTAGCTTTGGTGACCAACCTCCAGAGGTAAACGGTGGAAATCCTCTTTCATAGGTTGTATAAGCCGTTACAGAAAAATCTGCTATCTGAACATCTACGGAACTCTCATGATAAAACCTCATCATTACAAATGATTGAAGGTTTTATTTTTATTAATTTTATTGTGAACTGTACATTGAGGACAGTGGAGGGGAGTTTATAGTTTATAGTTTATAGTTTATAGACGAAGTTCGAAAAGAACACGTTTTGTCTGGGTCTTTGTGAAGGATCAAAATTGAAATTAATTAATTACATTTAAATTTAAATAAAATAAAATAAAAGTAAATATTCCACTAAAAGGTATGGTATAATTGATAAAAGAACTTAATAAACATTAATTGATGTTTTTTGAAATTTTTTTTATTATCAAATACGCAATCGAGGCATAAGGCATAAGGCATAATGTCCTCGAGTCGACCGGTAGTCAATTTTTGAATGTTTGATGGTGAATTTATATAAAATTGACATTGATTCGTATTTATTTATGGAATAATAGACTCATTAATCTTAGATCATACGCTAAATATTAGTGAAAATATAAATAAATTGACTAAATAACTCTACCGGTCGAATTAAGGAACCGGTAGACTTGAGGGCACTTTACCTTATGTCATAAACCAAGATTTTTTGCAAACTTTTGCGCACTTTTACAAAATTTTTCTTTCAAAAATGACTCTTAGGACCTGATAATGTATGGCTTTAATATTAAGAGAAACAACAAGATTTATTATTTGTTCTTTCAATAGATCATCATATATTTTCTATTCAATAGAAACAAACATTAAAAAAAAGTATTTTTGTTTTCAATCTAACTTTCATAGCCCTAGGACATTGTCCTCTTGAATTCACGAAAAACAATGTGTCTGACGGCCATAAAGTCACATCAGTTTTACCAAACTTTTTGTTAAACATGCAATCTCGTCAAAACTTTTGACCCCCACTGAACCTTCGTCAGCAATCAATTGACACTTTTTTGGGGGTAATAAAATGCCTTCTTAAACCCAAAATATTATTCATGTGGTTTGATACCATGTAAATAATAGATGTGGTAAAAATATGGTAACATGCAATGTAAATAAACATATTGTGTAGGTGTTGAAAAATGAAAACTCTTCATTGTCAGGGTTGAAACCTTTTTGTCGGGGAAAAAATGCTCGGTTTTCCGCCATAATTGTCACGTAAATCTATATTGCGTTTTTTTAAGTAATGCAGGGTAAAAGGTCATAAAGAAATCTGGAGCGAGATGGCACGGAGATAAGTTATAAGGTGGTTTTGGGGTATTTATGGGTTTGTTTTTAGATTGACCCCTGACCCCTGTGGCAAGTACGGAAGAAAAGAATTAAGGAGATGGCCTGAAATCCATTCTGGGCAATTTCGAAGAAGAATTCATTGATAGACTTCCCGGAGGTCTGTGGGTTGGTAGTGGGTGGCATTTTTCCTCGACAATTTAATGGTGTATTGATAATTTTGTCAAGTTTCTGAGGGAGGAGGTTACGAAGGGTCGAAATGGCTTATTTGCTGGCAAAAGCCATTGAAAAGTTTTAGGCGAGCAACCCAGAGATGAGAAAAGGGTATAGCGGACGATTGAATTTCCTTGAGCAATTGACTCCTTCGGTGGAGATGGCCGGAGTCGCATTTATTGCTTGATTGCTGGTGTATTCGATGGAGTCAGACGATATCATCGAATAATGTCTTCTTTGTGGGTATTCTTCAGCGTAGACGAGCATTTCTCCCTCGCCCATCTCACTTTAATTCAACATACTCGGGGCTTCGCTCTTCAATTGGGTATTCAGATGAACACAAGAGACACTCACTTCACCATCTCTCTCATATATGGATATGTGGATTTAGTCTTCAATTAAACGATTATTGAGTTATCCGGCTTTCGTTCTCTGTGCACTTGCTTCGCCATATCCACATGGGTCCCCCTTCGTGCAGACGGCCAGATGCTGATGCTCCACATCGACAATGAGTTGAGCTGCCGGGAAAGGGCATGCTGAGCCAAGGATGGCCGTCCAACCGGTGGACGGTCGCACATTTGCGGGGGATTTGAGAGAATAGGCAAGGGGTTTTCACAAGTGACCGTAATTTGGTCGTTTTGTGGCGTCGTTATGGCTCCCATTGATTATCTGTTTATCGGAACTCTACCTCCAAGTCATCCCAATACGATTCCAGCCACATGAGATGATGCCTGGGGAGTGTACACACAGTTCAACAGCCGCCTCTCAACACACTACCAACAGTCACTGGTCATGAGATTTTTCAATTAATCCGAGATGAGTGCTTATGAAAGGGTACGATTTGCACAACAAAATACATATATACCATACTAAATTCAATAATAATCGATTCTATGACACCGTAAAAACCGGTGATAAACCCTCATAAGCTTATGGTAGCGAGACTCCTAAAAGACCATGTTGGAGTGCTTGCAACTCGAAATGTTTATAGATTTAGAAGGCATCGGGGAATATAGGGTGAAAAGAACGTCTATTGACACTTTAAGAACTCGTGTCAGTACCTATTGACACCCTACTCTGTACCATTTGGGATACGAAATTTGAACATCTCTGTTTATAGTAAAAGTATATTACAGAAAAAAACGTTATATTACTTATATTTTACTAGATACATTAAGTAATTTTCAACATTTTGACAAAAGTGTCAATAGGGGTTCCCTGTCGAACAGACGTTCCTTCGATCCTAGGCATGGTTCGCACACAGTGAACCTTTAAACGATGCGAATTTTCTTTTTGGTAGCAAAGAGCTAGTTCGTCACTTCTTAACCTCATGAGACCAGTGATGCAATTCTGACGCCGTCACATTGCTATCCCGCCAAAATTTTCCCGATTTTGCGAAATAGAAATATACATCATACACAGAGTCTTCACTCTGTATGAGTGGGCACGGATAAAGAGTGTGGCGCTTTCAGAGGGATGGCATGTGTAGTAGTGCACAAAAAGCGGAATAATGGCTCTTATTTTGAATATCCCGCGAATTTTATCTCGCGAGCTCCTGGAGGTCGTGAGATGGCAAAATAGATGAATTTTAAGTGAAAATTTCACGATTTAGTGCTCAAAATTTTTTGTTAAAATTGGTTCTATTAATTTTATGTAATATATAATTACATAAATTTAATGTCCACGAGGAAAAATTGAAATAATTATCGATGAATACTTTGGGGTTTCTTGGTGTCTCCAGAACCCACAAAGATACTTATGATCCATCACTTCAACATTCTAAAATATCTTAATGTGAAAATTATCAAGAAATGTGTAAAAGTATTTGATTAAATGCATGTTATT
This sequence comes from Phlebotomus papatasi, assembly GCF_024763615.1. Classification (NCBI taxonomy): domain Eukaryota; kingdom Metazoa; phylum Arthropoda; class Insecta; order Diptera; family Psychodidae; genus Phlebotomus; species Phlebotomus papatasi. Next base: position 44,317,895 of record NC_077223.1, read on the forward strand.
TCAATAACGAGTAGGATGGTGTTGTCCAGAAACGATTTGTCAAAAAAATTCAAAGAAGATTTTCCTAGAACTACATTTTTAAACTAATTAATTTTTAATTTTAATTTTTCTATAATTTTCTTCATTTTCTTCATAAATCCCTGAATATCCTTCGAATCCCCGAAAAGGATTGCGCAAGACTACTTGTCTTTTTCACGAAAATATTCTCGAAAAAAGAGCCAAGTTCTCTGAAGATCATAAACACGGAGAACTTAAGGGTAAGGGATCGGTGTAACAATTTATTAACAACAATAATCTGATGGTCGTTGAATGGAACATTTCAGCCCAGAATAAAAAAAATTCTTCTCAGAGCTTTTTCGGATCCCTGCGGACCTTCTTTACGGGTAGAAAATGTCAGGTTTCTGGGATTTTGTCTTTCTTGGGGGCCAAAGGAATGTCTTCATTGGGTACATGGGTTCTGAGTCACACACTTCACGAACAATTTTACAGCGATATTTTAAGATTACTAGTTACTACACAAGTTAAACAAAATGTAATAAAAATCTTTCTTGGCTACTAACTAAGTTTTGCTTAACTCATTTAGTAACTTATTTGTAAAAAGTAAAATATCGCCGTAAAATTGTTCGTGGAGTGTATGATTCAGGACCCATTTACCGCATGTACCCAATGAAGACATCCCTTTGGCCCCAAGAAAGACAAAGCCTCAGAAACCTGACATTTTCGACCAATGAAGAAGGTGCGCTGCGCAGGGCACCGAAATCTCTAGGAAGAAAAGTTTTATAATTCAAGGACAAAATATTCATATTTTAATAGATTATTTTGCTCATGTTTTACGATGATGTTAACATTACCTCTTCCTTCCCATCCTATGATATTCAATGGCCCCAGCTCTTTCCTCAAGGAAATATTTTCGCGAAGGACATAAGTTGTCCTATACAGCCTAATTTATAAATTTGAAGAATATTCAAGGATTTATGAGAAAAATCGAGAAAATTACAGGAAAAATTAAATGATAAGAAATTAGTTCGTTCTAGGGAATTTTTCCTTGAATTCTCCTGCAAAAATCATTTCTGGATTCTGTACATCAACGTTCTGTAATGTACAATTATTGAGATAAATACGAGTTTAAACAAGCAAGTTTATTAATTTCTTGAGAATTTTTACCTAAAGATATCTCAGAAATTTGACGTGATATTCCTCCATAAATGTCTTGGGAGAACATGTTCATGAAACACCAAAAGAAAAACAAAAGTACTCATCCACTTGCATTCCCCACAAGAAAGGATTTCATTTTATTGCATTGTGTTTTAAAAAAAAAACTTTAGGTATTATAGTTCATAACGAAATTGTTCATTAAATACCCAACGCATTAATAAATTCATATGGAAAAATCATTTAAAAAAAATTATTTTGTTGCCTTGGACCACACTTGTAACAAAGAAATTAAAATTTCAGTCGGAAATGATTTTGAAAATATCCCGCAATTAAAGAGTGAACGAGAGAGTGCGAGCGAGAGCAATGGCATGATTGAGAAATGACAGCCTCATTGAACAAAGCATTGAATTTCACGAATTTTTCTCTAGTTTTTCGCGAATTTAATGTTTTAGTGAATCAAATCACGACAATTTTCATCTTGTGAAGGGTGTTTCTGTGTTTAAATGTGAATAATTTGCTCAAAAGTGGATAAAATATGAGCTGGAGCGGCTTCACACACACAACCACCATCCAGAAAAATCTGGATAAATTTCGTGACGGCCATCGGAATTGGGGGGCAGATGAGAAATGGTAATCAGCTCTTTGCAAACAAAAAAAAATTCGCATCGTTTGAAGGTTCATTGTATGCGAACCATGCTTACATTCCCCTATTTTTGGTTCATTGTGATGCATATAGAAAAAGAGAAAAATGTTCTGTTTTTAAACTCGTAACGTTTTTCCCGTTTTTTCGTTTCGAATTGCACCAATTTGTTCTTTATCGAATATTATAATAAAATTTTGAAGATATTACAAAATTAAGGAATAATCATTGTTAAAAGTCGTAAGTCAATATCTCTTATCGTATCGCAGCCGTAATTTTAGAGTGTCAATCAGTGTTTAGACAAAGTTTGAACTCAGCCGTTTTAGATCGGGTTTCACTGTAAATTACATAAACCGGGGTAGCAAAATAGCGCCATCGAAAAGTTTAGTAGGGGGCGTGTTGAACCTGTATACAATACACATATAGTGATAGATGATAGAAAATAGCTTATCATGTGAAACATCAAAGTTAACTTACTTTATTGAGGTTTTAAATCTTTATATTGGCTCTTAATGGGTCATCCATATTCTCCGATAAGGGGCTTTAATTTGAAAGTGTCACATTCTGGATAAAATAAATGTGTCTTAAGGATTGCGTTGGACTGAAAATATTAAACATCTGAAAATTAGTTCTTATTTTAGAGCTTTAGCGGTTTTTTTTTAAAGATTTTTTCTCTTTTGATTTTTTGAGAGGAGGTTTCTTTTATTTCTAAAAATAGCGCTGATGCTGATCTTTACACAATCGCAGGTCAATGGGCCTCTAGGAAAGTTTATTTCTTAACCGTTTGCGACAAGCATAGATTCGTTTGAACGGCCTAGGAATTCTGGAATAAACCTGAACCTAAAACAATTTTCTGAGTTCAATTTTTGAGTTTAAGCAAAGAATAAGATGCGATAAACCTTGTATATTCAAATGATGTAACATAAACTTGTAGCCAAAATTATTGGAAAATTGTTATATGGATCGCTCTACCGGGACCCGGTCAAAATCCCGAAAGCCTAAATCCCGAAAGCCTAAATCTCGAAAGCCAAAATCCCGAATTCTTAAAAGTATCATAGCTACTCTCACGATTGCACCCGTGCTTGCTGGAAGCAAAGGGAAATTTTCTGTGTCTTGGGAAATTATTCTTCACATTATCCTCCATATAGGGTGGATTGTGGAAAGGGAGACACTTAAGAAAAAGTTCAATTTCAAATGCATTTTTAAGCCGAATAAATATTTATTATTTTCATTTAATTTATATCATGATATTCCTTGTGAAATATTCTAACAGAATCTTAACAGTTTTTATTGGGATTTTCAATCAATTAATTAGAATATTCAATCAAATTAGAAAACAACACGTTTTGAAAAGATGGACAAAATTTTGTAAAGTTGGACAAAAACTTTTGGAAAGTTGGACATAGTGATATTAATGACAAAATATCATACGAAATATGTAGAAAATCAAAGGTTGAGGGTTTTCTCTGTATACTTGCACATTTGATGGTTATGCTAATCCCTTCTTTATGTCCGGGTTACAGTTGAGGAACGCTAATTACCAAGAACTTCCTGGACGTCCAACCAAAAAGAGGTTCTGTAAATTTCTTTATTAAGGATTTATTATCAAAGGAGGTGTCTCACATTCCACACTGCTTTGTCCAACTTTCCAAACTGTCTCGCTTTAGGCAAATTACCCTAATTTCATCCCTTTCAGGATTTTGAACATTCGGGATTTTGGCGTTCGGGATTTTGGCTGCCTCCGGCTCTACCATACACTCCGCGGACTCTACGAAATTTGATGACTGTGAACAAATTTCAGGAAAGAATTCTCTGACTAGACCAATGATGAAGGCTCCGAGACTGATTCAACAGCACTCGGAAAAGTTGATGCTTTTCTTTGAGATTTGTAAAGCTGGGCAGCTTTACAACTCTTTTTTCTAAGATTTAGATACGAACAATCTGTGATAATGAGTATGCTGATAACACACTCAGCCAGTGCAATCAAATGAAATGGCCTAACATAAATTTTTCAAGAAATTTTAACATTCATAGCCACAACCACATTAAGCTTACGATAGCCTAATATTGCTTCGTTGTCGATAAAGGATAATGCAACGTAATGAGGTTAAATGAATATTAACGCGACATCGAACCAATGTTAAATAATTCAAGAGATTTTCTCAATCAATGCCTCTGAGTGTTCCCATCACAAAAAGATAATGCTTCTCATAACTATCGTCGCAACTTGAATATTTGTCTAACAATTACATGCAACTTGTCTATTTAATTTGTATATAATTCACTCGCATGTTATGTATAAATACTACATGGTGCATGCAGCTCTAAATAAGAGGGGCAAGAGTTGAGGATGAAAAAAATATAAATAAAGATACTGAGTTGGTTTTTATCATAATTCCTCTGTTGGCGCGAGGCTAGATCGAAGAATGAGTTTGCAACTTGGAGTTTCTCGATTTTTTCTCCATCGTAACGTCTTTTACTTCTTCGGCAAGTCTGCATCCATAGTATAGCAAGCTACCAACTGTGTAACTAGTTAAATGGTTTCTCTGTCGACTCTATATATTACAATATCGCATAGTCGTACCAGTGTTCACATATAGCGTTAGAATGACGATGATGAAATTTTTAATCAAGCTCTAAAGCAGCAGCCTCTTTAACTCAACTGCTTCTCGATACCTATACAACTTGCCTTTTAATATTTTTTTTTATACTTCTCTTCAATTTCATTATGAAATATCGTTCGGTGGTTGAAGTGTTAGTCAATTTATTGCCTTTTTTCTCAAGGATCCTCACCCACCACTCTTCGCGCCAATATTGACTATATTGGCGAAGAAAATTATTGCCAGTTTCCATATTCACCCACACAGATAATGGATTTTTCTCTCTCTCTCTCTCCCCATGTTCTCATTCTGTGGGTCCCCCTTCTTCAGTGCCTCATCCCCTTGGGAGCACTCAAACTCCATTGAATTTATTATATTTTATTCCGAGCACATTTTCTTATACTTTTTTGAAAATTTCATTCTAAATGCCGCTATGGATGGAAAACTTCCCCACAAGACAAATGATACAGCAATTTTTTTTCGTCTGCAGAGGAAATAATTATTGTGGATATATAGGATGGTCTTCTGGGTCTAGTGCGGTTTGGGTGAATGAATATATACATGGAATACGCAATAAACTTGAGGATATTTCAAAATGACATTTCTGCTATGAAAATGCACCACTTTAGGAAGGATGCATTGCAAGTGGGTAGCTTGAATAGGGTGATTGCAATGCATTTACAGCACTTACAGACTTATGGATTCAGCGCAATGTTATGTGCCCTATACTTTGGCATTTCAAACAAATTAACGGTCATTCTGATAAAGCTGAAGATTAGTAAACTGGAAACTAAAAGTAAGATGTAAATTTTGCAACTGAGATTAGGATTAGCATTTAAAGCATATCCAAGTGAATACCATACACAGACAAGGTTCGCCACAATTCCTGGATAACATTTTGTTTATCGGTATTATACGTGTCACAGTTTATGAAACCAAATTAATCTAATAATTTTCTGTACAGTAGATGCAGGCGACTTTACCACTTTGCCGTTCTTAGGTTTTCCTTTAATTCCAGCAATTTGGGGTATAGTTTTTACTGATCTTATCTACATTATGTCCGATTGGTAAAAACTGTAAAGACTATTCCAAGGTGCTAGAATTAAAGGAAAGCTAGAAAAGATACTCATGATCCAGCTTTGGAATAATGGCCTCTACAGATTGGGAGCAATTTTTGTCAAAAATTGCTTTTTTGAAGGAAATTCCCTGCAGCGTTGTAGGGGGAAACGTCAAATTTCTGTCAAAAACGCAATTTTTGACGAAAATTGCTCCCAATGTGTAGACGCCTTAAGAGACAATACAGTGAATTTTGATATTCCTGATTCAATAAAGCAGCTATGAATTTTATTGTGTTTATGACTCACATGAGAGATGGGAATAACAATTTTCATAAAGAAAAGAAATGTCACGACACGACTCTTTTCTTTAGGGAAGCGTTCTTTTTGTTTAGCGTGGATGATGAAACCGGTAACATTTTGATTTTTACTTTTCTTTCATTTATTAAATATTTGTTTAAAAAAATGTTAAGCAGACAGATACCTCTCGTTCAGAAATAACCTTCCCGATTTGAGAGCTCTCTCCGGTTGAGGTTTTTCCTTTACCGATTCGAAGGTAAATCAGAGGGAACTTACCGAAAAACCAATTGGAAGTTCGAACGTTTAAACCGACGAGTTACATAAAAGTGAGCAAGTTCATAAGGTGGATATTTATCTTAATAGAATTGCAATTCAAACGTTCTACCATCCTGAAATTCTACAAAACTACAGAAAAATTCACTTTTTGAAGCAAAAGTTTGCACACTCTTGTGACATGTTGACGATTGAAGTGTCAAAAATATCGAAATTCGAAATAGCAGAACAATCAGTGCTAAAGCGGCGGGTACATGAACTTGCACTTTAGGCTTTCGGTATATTTTCGAATAGGTTTGGCTTGGCTTTGAAGTGGCTTTGTCTCTTCGACTTCGAAAGGTTATTACTGATCGGAGCCATACTGGATCCTTCTTTCAATCTCGTCATTTCTTCTTACGAAAATTGCATTTGAATATTCGAAATACAGTTTTAATGTTGCTGGCACACATTTTCAATTTCGAGAAATTAAATCGATTTGAATCTTACCTCTTATTCTTTCAAATAGATAATAGAATAGATATTTATTTTCTCTTTTTGCCAAATGAAAATTTGATATGAAATTGAAATTGGAATTTCAATTGCAATTTTTTGAAATTGAAATTTCAATTTCAATTTTCATTTATCATAATTCTTAAATATATTTATTAATAATTACGGGGACCTCGGTGGCACGGGGGTCTTGGTGGCACGATAGACAAGCCCGTTGGCTCTTGGGACGATCGATCCCCGGCTTGACTCACAGTGTTGTGAGTTCGAGTCCCGCCCGGTGCAAAGATCTGAATGTCTAGAAAAAAGACATTTTCGCTGTGAACGTAATAAAAATGCACATCCTCTGCCCTAAAAACTCCGGGAACATGGAAGAAGCATCCAAACTATGAGAAAGGCGTTCCTGGGCGATCTACGATCAGCAGATTCTTCCAACACGGGATGTGCGACAACATGATTAAATTATAACAGATATATCCCGATACGATTAATAATAATAATCACTTTACAATTAATACGCATTTTATTATTAATAATTCTTTAATAATTAAATGTTGTAATAATTACTTTAATATGGGTATTCTATTTTCAGAAGTACTGTAAATAGAATACACATATTTCAACCCTTTATAAATCAGGAGATCACCGGTGACCGGAAAGTAAAACATTTTTTCGATTATAGAAAATTATAATTTTGTGTTCTAAAGACAAAAATGTTTTTTTTTATGGATCACCGGTGGCTGGTAACCCAATGACCCATAATGCTCAGCGCACAATAACTCTTGTTTGGAAACATGTTTTCAAAATTTCCTATGAGAGTGAGCGAGATGACTAGATCTATATTCTAGATCAGAGGCGTGCAAGAACCGTTGAAACCGAATAAACGTCAGAAACATGTACGTCAATGGTCAAAACACTACTATAACAAACTGATTTTGACGTTAATTCGGTTTCAACGGTTTTTGCACACCTCTGTTCTAGATCTTACTCACTATTATTGAAATGTCGAAACATGTTTACAAAACGAAAGTTATTGCGCGTTGGGCGCAAGACTGTACCCATATTATATAATTTCTCAATAGTAGGATATTCATAATGTATAAATAACCTACTAATTTTTTGTAGTACTCCCGCTAGAGGACGTAGAATTTAATTTTCATAATAGCTGGGATTTCTCCGTAGAATCAATTTTTTCCTTGCATATGATTCAATTGGATGTTCGTTAAATGAAGAATAAGGAGAATGAGTTAAGTTATCTAACTTTGTCGTCTGAGCAGATATAAATTTCTAAACTTGAGCTGGAAATTGTGTCGGCCACTGTACATCGTCATAGAGCTCTCCGTATCTTAAAATGAATTTTATAAACGGATGGAATTTATTGAAGAAAAGAGCTCATAGTTCCGAGGCACGTCTACTGAAATTGCTTGTACTATATGCCAATTAATTCTATAGAGTAAAATCTCCGAAATCGCCGAGTAGTGAGACGAAAATTGGGTAATTTTGACTATTATGAGGGATATATACTGTGGACTTTTTCCTTCCGGCAGTGTCCAGCATAATTTGGCTGAAAAAGCTGCTGTTGGGTGTTTTCGGAAAATGTGGAGAATTTTTCATCAGAACCCATTTGCTGGTATACAGAAAGTGAAAAGGAGGACTTTGGAACATGGGGTATTTAATTGCAAATTCTAATGTGTTGTGGTCAATCAGCATTCCACACTGTAGTCACAACGTGTGGTGGCACACAGTGTGAAGAAAATGACCAAGGAGGGGTACGATGCAGAGACTTTTCCAGAGTGGACAATTGTGGAGTTGTGACCCCCTACAATTCCATCCATTTAGAATGATGCAGAAAAAAGAACAGTGGCTCAAGTACGAGCACGTTAGAGCGGCCGAGATGCATTGGGCAATCGCTAAGCTTTCAATGATGTTGGCTTGCGCAACATTGTGGTTGCTGCAAGCATGGAATCTTGTCCAAGTCCTCTCCCCATCTCATTCCAGCATCGCGATGTTGCACTTGCTCTTGCACTCAGCCGAATGAATTGCGATGCCGTGCGGAGCGCATAAAATTCAACTCTGCATTGACAGAGAATGAATCATTTCCTGGCATCATCATGGACTGCAACGCATTCATTCTTTCGCATGCCACCAACCATTCATTTCTATTTAAGCTCTGAAGGCATCATTCGCACTATCACCACATCAGACGCGATGATGATGCTTGGAAAATTAGTCATGCGGTCTCGCAAACACTATTATTTGCAGAATATTAATAGTAGTACTTTTTACCATTGTCGCCTTTTTTTAAAACATCTCTCACGTGCTTATAGTGCAGCTTTTCCAAACATACATAATTTTATATGAAAAGCTCAACCCTTGCTCTCTTAGTTAATGCAAAATAATTAGTTTTTTTTTTTGCACAAGAAAATGAGAATCTCAGACATTTCCCATTCAAACATGAATTTAATGAGATTATTATCAAAATGGATACTAATTAGGAAAGCAAAAAAGGACAGCATATAAAAGTTCTGTAGTTATGACATTAAAATATTGTAAATCGAAGTACCGATTCAAAATGAAAAACAATAAATCTACTTCTATTCCATGATGTAAATTTACATTTTGAAAACTTACAGCTTGAATGAATTGTCTAATAGTGTTGCATTTTCTTTTCATTGCAGGTAACTCCATTGGCAATTTATAGAAGATATTAATCAATATAACTGGGCTTTAGGAAAACCAAAACATAAGAGAGATTTACTTGTTACTTGAATATGTAAGTCATTTCATTACATTATTTATATATCTCAATGGAGACACTTACCACGTCCCTTTTGACCATCGCAATCTTAGCGTTAATTACCATTCTTCGGAGCAAAATGATGAAAAAGATCAATAACAAGTTTTATAAGGATTAACAACATTCCTGACAATCATTATATCAACAGCATTTTCAAAAATGTTTATAAAATATGGTTAAAAAGAGATGACAAAGTGTCCCAGCTGTGCGGAATGCTCGAACTCACGAGATAGAGCTCACTGTGAATTAGTTTTTTGCATAAATCTTTTGAAATAATTCATCTACTAGAGATCAAATTGATTCACAAAGCACAAAAGCATTCCAAAATCAAAAAATCGGTACTTAACCGATTTATTACCGATGAAGACCGATGCAGCCGGGTTCGAATTTGCAATAATTTTCTAAAAAAAACCAAATTTAACCAAAAAGAAAAATGAGCCTTCCAAAGTATTTGACCTTTGACCTTCAACAATTCAAAATGGCGAATTTTCCGGTCATAGGTATGTTTGGGCGAAATATTCGCCTGGACCAGCTCTAAAACATATCCAAAAATCATTGAAAAAGCTTGGGCCACTTTTGAGAAAAATCGAAACAACTTTACTTTTAGGGAATATCAATTATTAGGGATACAAAATTATACAAAAATCGATACTTAACCGGTTCATTACCGATGAAGACTGATGCAGCCGGGTTCGACATTACAGTACCTTTCTAAAAAATCCAAATTTAACCAAATCGGTTGAAAAATGAGCCTACCAAAGTGGTTGACTTTTGACCTTCAATAATTCAAAATGGCGAATTTTCCGGCCATAGGTATGTTTGGGCGAAATGTTTGCCTGGACCAGCTCTAAAACATATCCAAAAATCATTGGAAAAGCTTGGGCCAATTTTTTGCAAAATTGAAAAAACCTCATTTTTTACCTATTTTTGAGGGATAGGGAACGTACGAAAGGGGAGGGGGGAAAAGTAAAGAGGTTGGGTACGAGATAATGTCATTTGAGGAGGGGTCATAGAAGACCGGAAGTCGATATCTCTTACCGTTTAAGCTCCAGAACAGTGACAAGTTGAAAAAAAGTCGATTATATAACTGCTCTATCTTTGAGTTCGAGCAGTAAAATGTTGCAAATGTCTAAGGCAAGAAAGACAAAGACGAGTCTGCGAAAACTGTTTTCTTCTTAAAGAACATAAAAAAAGAATGAACCACTCAAATGACAAAGAAAGAAAATTATAGATTTGACCGACTTATCGATCTGATTTTCAAAAGGCTGCTCTATGCTGTTTCATATTAACGTACTTTCATACAAGGATTTAAAAACGAAATTTTAAATAATGTTAAGGAAGTAATATGCTCTAGATACACTTACGACTTAAGCCGAGAGACGGCTTAACGTAATTATAATTAAAATAAAGATCAGATTACCTCTCTATCAGTTTCTGACTAATCCGTTTCTCGGCTTAAGCTAAGGAACGGCTTAGTTTGTAGGAAACTGATGGGTATTTAGTCAAAGCACTATTTTGGATATAATTCAGTTAAGCCGTGTCTCGGCTTAAATCGTATGTGTGTGTAGGGCAGAGGGGTGCAAGAACCGTTTGAAACCAAACAAACGGCAAATGAAACTTGTACGTCAATGCACAAAACGCTACCTGAACAAATTTATTTTGACGTTTATTCGGTTTCAACGGTTCCTGCACACCTCTGGTCTAGGGCATAATAGTTCAATAAGCTTAGTCGAATTTGATATAGGGAAAGCTACCCCATGTTCAGTGGTGCTCCAGTTTCCCTCAATAATTTCCAATAAGCTTTTAAAGCAAAGTTTAGAAGTTTTAAAATTTTTTAAAAAGCTTTAAAAATTTAAATTCTCGATAACTGTTTAATGTATTTCGGAGTCCAGATGTCAAGGAAAAATCTTTAGCTGTTAGCCTCTGATATACTAAATAAAAAATACACTAAAATGTAATAGGGTAAGTTTAAATTCAAATTATACATAAAATTTAACGATCTTTTTGTTACTACATCCTAAAGTGAATAAAAATTTAAAAGTAAAATGAATTCATTGAGTATTCGAAGATTACATACATAATTTTAATTAATTTACTTCCATGGCCGAAATTACACTCAAAGTGACCGAAATTATAAGCTGGCCGAAATTTGGCACACTTACCCTACAGAAACAAAATGTTGAAAATATTGTTTTTTCTTTATTTGTTATGAGAAATTTGCTACTCCATGTTGCACTCAAAATAATTTTTGCATAAGCTGACATTCATTTGGCAATTTTAGATCATTAATCACTTAAACAAGTATTAAAGAAAAGGGACAGATAATCCTAACCGGCTTATGTAGGTGAGATTCTTAACGTGAGCTAGCTCGGAGTGCATGCAAATTCGATTTAGAGCTGAAATTGTGAGTCGCCACTCAGTTATCTTGAATCAAATTCGTGAAATTATACAAATTTTGTATTTAAACCAAAATATCAAGGATTTGGATGAACTGACAGAAAAGTGTTATATGGGTGAAATGTAGACCAGAATGTTCTCTATAATTTTCCTATAGAACATGATCTCATCGATTACTCAGAAGCCAAGATAAGCGAGGTTTTTTGTTTCTTAACTCGTTTTTTCATCCAGAGTTCCCCAAGTAGTCATTTGTTGAACTTCAACTATATCAAGGAATTGTTGTATTTTGTGGGACTTTCCATTTAAAACCCTATTTTAAGTGTCTTGGTGGAGTAGAGGCAGTCAAATTGGCATCTGAGTGATTTCAAAGCGTTATTATGGGAAAAATCATTTTCTTCACACTTAAACGGCAAAATCGGAGTGATAGCGTAGTCTGAGTGGAAAATGATGTATGGACGAAATGTAGAGACAAATGTACTCTACAATTATGTCGAAGTAATCATCAAAATCGGTTCAGCGACAGTCGAGATAATTGAGGTTATGTGATATTGAAATTGGTTTTTCGACTGTGGCGCCCCTGGTGTTGGTCCCACGAAGTTCAAATATTCTAGAAAGTTGTAGCATTTGGTGAGATCTTTCGTTTAAGCCCTCATTCATCAAAATCGGTCACATAGAACCGGAGATATGATGCCTCTACTCCACCAAGACACTTAAAATAGGGGTTTAAATGGAAAGTCCCGCAAAATACAACAATTCTTTGATTTAGTTGAAGCTCAACAAATGAACACTTGGGGCACTCTGGATGAAAAAACGAGTTAAGAAACAAAAAACCTCGCTTATCTTGGCTTCTGAGTAATCGATGAGTTCAAGTTCTACGGCAAAATTATAGAGAACATTCTGGTCTACATTTCACCCATATAACACTTTTCTGTCAGTTCATCCAAATCCTTGACATTTTGGTTCAAATACAAAACTTGTATAATTTCACGAATTTGATTGAAGATAACTGAATGGCGTCTCCCTACTTCAGCATCAAATCGAATTTGCATGCACTCCGAGTTAGCTCACGTTAAGAATCTCACCTACATAAGCCGGTTAGGATTATCTGTCCCTTTCATTTTTGTTTACATCTTCTTTGACATTGATTTTGGTACATTTTGTCTCCAGATATATTAGGTGAGATTCTTAACAATCTCACCTACTATAATCCTAACAAAATCTCATGTCCTCCGGTTGGCCCCAAACTTTGCCAGAATGTGTTTTGACACTTCCTGATCACGAATATATGGGTGGCTAAAAACCGTTCCCGTCCGTCCGTCCGTCCGGCCGCTCTTTGGAGCTTAATAGCTCCTAAACTAAAAGAGATATCGACTTGCGGTTTTCGGCAAAGGTTATATATCGGGTGAAAATTGCAACTTGGTGCATTGACCCCCCACCCCCCACCCCTCCATCCACCATTTTGAATTCCCCCCTTTTTTTGTTTTCTTAATGGCTCCGCCCCTATGGCATCGATCGGGCTCAAATTTTAGAATGTTATAGCTGGGCCTTAGGGCTTTCCATCAATACCAAACTTAAGATCCCCCGACCCCCCTGACCCCACCTATAAGGGTCCAAAAAAAAATTCTTAAAATGGCCATAACTCCGGTTCTAATTGTCAGAATTTAAAAAATGGGGGCTTTTCGGAAAGCTCTCGTGAAATGCCACTTCCCCTTCTAACATCGCAAGTTCGTAAAACTACCGCTAGGGGCGCTATTATTAAAAAGAAAATTTTTAAATCTTAAAAGTTAAATAACTCAAAAATTCCTTATGCAATCGGGCTGAAATTTTAGTATGTTGTAGCCGTTGATTATACCTATCAAACAAAAAAAACCTTAAGTCGATCCATAACCCCTGACCCGAGCTATAAGGGGTCAAAGTTCGAACATTGACCGGCCTCTATCTCCGGTTCTAATTAACATACCGACCTAAATTTTACCTTTTTGGTTTCGTCTCGATGAGCACTTTCAGATGGAAGTTCAAAAAGTCCCCATAGGTGGCGCAGCGATAGCGTCAAAATTCATCGAAATTCAAAATCATTTTTCTCAAAAATTCTTTTGTGCAAGTTAATGAAATTTTAGTATGTTGTAGCCCAGTCTAGGACGTTTCCAAAATGGTGCGTAAGTGCGCTGTGGTTTCAATAGAACCGGAGATATGAGTGGTCAAAGTTCACAAAATTCAAAAAATCATATCTCCGGTTCTATGTGACCGATTTTGATGAATGAGGGCTTAAACGAAAGATCTCACCAAATGCTACAACTTTCTAGAATATTTGAACTTCGTGGGACCAACACCAAGGGCGCCACAGTCGAAAAACCAATTTCAATATCACATAACCTCAATTATCTCGACTGTCGCTGAACCGATTTTGATGATTACTTCGACATAATTGTAGAGCACATTTGTCTCTACATTTTGTCTATACATCATTTTCCGCTCAGACTACGCTATCACTCCGATTTTGCCGTTTAAGTGTGAAAAAATTGATTTTTCCCATAATAACGCTTTGAAATCACTCAGATGCCAATTTGACTGCCTCTACTCCACCAAGACACTTAAAATAGGGTTTTAAATGGAAAGTCCCACAAAAGACAACAATTCTTTGATATAGTTGAAGTTCAACAAATGACTACTTGGGGAACTTTGGATGAAAAAACGAGTTAAGAAACAAAAAACCTCGCTTATCTTGGCTTCTGAGTAATCGATGAGATCATGTTCTATGGGAAAATTATAGAGAACATTCTGGTCTACATTTCACCCATATATCACTTTTCTGCCAGTTCATCCAAATCCTTGATATTTTGGTTTAAATACAAAATTTGTATAATTTCACGAATTTGATTCAAGATAACTGAATGGCGTCTCCCAACTTCAGCTCCAAATCGAATTTGCATGCACTCCGAGTTAGCTCACGTTAAGAATCTCACCTACATAAGCCGGTTAGGATTATCTGTCCCTTTTTACTATTTTTCAGGTTTTCCATGTAACTTATCAAAGGAAAAATCCCTAGGTATTGTTCACTGCTTGTCTGCGAATTTTTCTTAAACTTAATTCGACGTATCTAACTTTCTGACACTATCTGTTTGTATAAATCCGTGTAAGCTTACACGGTTGTAATTATAAATTTGAAATGTGTGTGCAATAGAATAGATTGGAGATATAACACAATGCACATGTTTCAATCTCCTGCACGGATTGCTTCCAAAGCCATAAAAATAATACAAGAAAATATATCAAGTATGTGTTCCCAAGCTAAAAGCAGAGTTTTAGAGTGAATGTTGTATGAAGAAGTGCTTTGTTTAAAATTCAAGAAAGGAACAATATTTTTTCACATTAAATTGTAAAGCATTCTACCAAAAAAAAAAGAAAACGAAAGATAATCCATGCGAAGAAGATTCCTCTATCTTTTCCCCCTTTTTAGTGGTTTCGCCACTCTTGGTTTTTCGGCCATTTAAATAAATTCCATTTTTGTGTGCAAAGCAAAAATCTTCCTAGGCCTGAGAACAAATATAAAACCAGCCAAAAATGTACGTTAATTTGCATGTGCTAAACATTAACCTATCCCAATAGTAAATTATTGACGCTCGTCGTGCTTGAAAAAAAGTTGTGAGAGACAATAAAAAAAAACTATTTGAAAAAGAGAACCCACCGTTGAAAGTCACCGAGTGGGTCGGAGGATCATCGAAGCGATACAACTTTTAAAAAATTTGCTAACAACAAAAATAAACAGAACCTCTTTTTTTGTACTCCCTCTATCTCATGAGAATTTGACAATATGTGAAGATGTGCGAAAAAAAAAGAATCGGCCAAAATACGCGAGAACATCGCCAATGCAAACAAATACGAAAAGGCTAAACAGAGCCTCTGAGAAAAAAAAAGTAAGATAATACAAGATTTCTCCGAAGAGAGTATCAAGCTCCACGTTGTTTTTCTTTTTGTTCTGTATGTATTCTATGGAATGGGGCCTACAAATGAAAGTCGCGAAGAACAAAAAGCGTATCAAAACACATTGGTGAAGGTCAACAACAAAGCAAGTCCAGAAAAGTTCGTTATTGGCTGTTAGAACGCTCTTTTTTGCCGCCATCACCAAAATGCTCTTCCGTTGCTTCAAAATGAAATGATCTCACGTCGCGGAGAATTTGGCGTCCCGCGCAGAAACACTCACCCAAGATCGAGGAGTTGCGCAACAACATTACACCACTGGATTCTTTGAATACTTTGCCAAAACCCACAGTCAGTGATTTCCAGAGTTTGCGTGGAGGACCACAGAGATGCGGACTTTAGTACAGATGCCGTTGATGCATTTGAAAAGGCTTGTCAGTTTCATTTAATGAAGTAAAAAAGCATAAGTTGAAGTATAATAGGACCCATAGATCTAAACTTTACCTTCATGGAATAAACTCTATAATTTCTTAATAATAGAATGACTTGGATAATAACCTCGGATTCTTCAGTATACACAAGTGAGAAATGACATAAAACAAATTCAATGAGAATAATAGTCACAAACTAAAAGAAAACTTTAGAAACTTTGCACATTACCGTCGTTGCGGGTGACTTTGCACGTTTTTTCGCTGTTTTTCAACTTTGCCCTCTAAAAGTGGATAGTTAAAGTGAAGGGAGGGGGGATTTTGAATAAAATTATTTGTATTCAGTTGTTAATGAATGGATTTTGTACCACTAGGATTAATTTTATAAAATTTTACTATGTTAAATAAAATCAAGAAAAAAGGCTTGCACTTGGGATAAGGTGCGGGTGACTTTGCACTTTTTAATAAATACTAAAAAATCAACAATTTCTGTTATTAAACGACAATGAAGATCTTCATACCTAAGGGTAAAATGCACGAGATCTACAAGATGATGTGGTCGCCATCTTGATTTGACGTTTCTCTCCGCCATTTTGAATAACTGTCAAACCCTAAAATTGGTCCGATTGGGTTGAAATTTTAGTATGTTGTAGCTGATATCAAGACCTTTTCAAAACGTATCTATGTTCCAGTCTACGTCAAGTATTTACCTAGATACACAAGCTCAAAGTTTAAAATTTTGTAATACTCATATTTTAGCGATCTTTATTTTTTAATCTTCAATATTTGAAACATAAACGAAATGCCTTAGTAACCATTAAAAATGGTTGAGGCATTAATTTTATATATTTATTTACTCTAACATAATTTAAAAAAAAATAAACGAAAAGTGCATTTAATTATTTTTTTTATTTTTCATCTTTGGGAAAACAGTTTTTAAGATTCTCAAATAATGCGCTGTTACACACAAAAACATTACTTTTCTTTCTGTTTGTTTGTTAGATCTCATCGCCTAACAATAGCGCTGTCTTTTTTGTGATAGTTTTGATAAAAGAAGCTCCCTATAGTTCTGTATTCATGAAAATGTCAAAATTTTGAACTTGGAGCCCCTATATCCAGGCAATCACTTGAGCTAGGTAGGATTTTATATATGTTCTGAAAAGGCCTTGACATCAGCTAGAACATACTAAAATTTCAGCTCAATCGGATGAGATTTTTGTTTTGACAGTTATTCAAAATGGCGGACAGAAACGTCAAATCAAGATGGCGACCATACCATCTTGTAGATCTCGGTCATTTTATCTTAAACATCCAAAAAATTGGATAATTTTTAGCCAAATACTTGTATAATAAAGCCTTAGAAAGACCAATATATGCAATTATATAACATAAATTATGTGTTCTTAGCAAGATAATAGGGGAAAAAAATATTTTAATAAAAATAATCAACAAAATCGAAGTGGATTATTCTAGTCAGATAAATTTAGATTGGATTTGAGCAATTTACTACTCTGAAATCGATTTTGGAATTTCACCTTCAGATAACTTTTTCACGGAGGCATTTTTTGACAAAATACTTATAATAGCATTTCATTGACTATTACTGAGACTACAAGAATCCTTTTGGGAATCATTGTACCTTACTTGATACATAACATATCCCTATATACTTTGACATGATAGACCGGATCGGCGAAGACCATCAATAAGTGCTAGAATTTATGAAAGTCTTACGGACAGCAGAGTGCAAAGTCACCCCCCGAGTGCAAAGTCACCCGCAACGACGGTACCAAAAAATCTCATTAGGAAATTAAAAATCAATCAGTTACCCCTTTTTTTTGCTTATTCGAAAGTTATCGGTTTTGTTCTCAAAAATATTTTTATACATATGACAATTTTCATAAGTCTATAATGGTTGTTGCAAATATATCTTTAATCTGCGGACTTAGTAAAAATTATTAAGTAAAAGAAATAATAATTGTAGAAAAGTGTGTAAAATAAAATCTTTTTAGTCTGTATATTTGTTCAAACATCCTTCCGTCATCGTATGCCATCGTATTCTGGTCAAATATCCAAAGATAAGATTGTTTGACTTCGGTGAAAAAGTCAACTTTTGCTTTGAAATTCACCAACTTGGTCTCTTTGAATGTTATTAAAAAAAAAAGCACAAAACTTACAGGCAGCAGAAATCGATGAATTCTATAGGGAGAGTTGTCTTCTCGTACAAGATCTTTTATCGATACAACCCTCTAGACTAGAAAAATCGTTTAGGAATATCTAATTGTGGTTTTCGTCTTAGGGCAGCAATAAATCAGTAACTTTTAAATTTCATTTTTTTTATAACTCATCCTCTAACATGGATTAGATTAATTTAGTGTGATATGAGTCTCACATTGAAACATATCGAGTCATTCAATAAATTAAAATTATACTATAATTTTCAATTATTATTATAATCTTAACTCATTAATTTCTACTTTTAATTAAATTTACTCAAGTCTCCTTTCAATACAAGTAAATAAATTTGATAAAAAAATGGATTAAAAAAGATCTAAAATGTGCAAAACTCAACAAAACTAGACTCGAACCCGGGGGGACATTTGCAGTAGGAAAGCTCCCTAACTTCGGACGATTTATGCTTCGCACAAATCATTATTTTCAATGTGTTATAAATTAATTTGGCTCATTATAATATTATATTTTAATAGCTAACCCAATGCCTCAAATTTTAAAAAGAGAGCTATGGGTAAAATCCATAAGGAACAGAGAGAAAAAATTGAATTGTCCGAAGCTTGAGTCGTCCGAAAGTAGCGCGCTTTCCCCTAGATATCTTATACGGGCTTCAGACCTAAGGCTAAGCCATAGGCATAACTTCTCTAATCTTATCGGTCGAGATTTTTTTGGAAAATTTTGACTTAGGATTGGATTATTAAAGACAAATGACCTATTACATTTTGAAAAATCAATAAAATCGGTTGCCGTTTAAGGATTTGAGACCTTCGGAAACTGGGCTAAACCTCTAGTCTGAAAACGGTCTTACAGTCGTCCCAATATGTCACTAACGCTGGTATCAGAACTTAAACTTTAGCCATGGGTTAACTTCTCCAATTTCTTAACCAGTCAAGATTTATAGGAAAGTTTTGAGTTAAAATTGAACACTAAGTTTAGATACGTAAATCCGTAGATTCCAAAAAAAAAAACACTAAGATTGGTTATTATTTCAGATTTCGAGGTCCCCGGGAACTGGGCATTATTATTAATTATTTATTATTTATAATTATTATTTTTACTGACTTACATGACTCAATGTGTTCTTACATAGAATTCCAAAACAATAAGAAGACTTGTTATCTTTCCATCCTATAATCTGAAATATAGGGCACAAGAGGCACAAAACAAAAATCCTGAAATTATCATATTATCTGTATTATTTTTCGGAACATCATTATCTACGGTGAAAATGATAGGTCTCACGAAATCCATGAAATGTTAGGAGTCTTAAAAACTTCACAACATGTAATTTTCTTTTACAGGTTTAAGCAGATTTGGGACATAGGTTAGCCCTTCCAATTATCCAATGCTACGCTACTTTGTTATGAAAGATAATTTGACTAACAAAAGTCTTAATATTTTAATTTTTGTTGAGTGTTTTGAGGTCAGTTTAGGGCTTAAAATTCAGGCGTATATTTTCTCCACACTCGTTACTGAATAATTACCTTTTTTACGATTTTTCTGAACTAATTGAAATGTAATTTTAAGAAATTCATAGGATAAAATGTGGTAATTCTTAATCATTTCCGTGTTTAAAATATTGAAATTTCCTCACATCTTTCAAATGGACAAAGGGGAAAAGGTGACCACGACCTAAAAGAGGAATAAGGAAAATAGGAACAACACTCCCTCGTGGGTTTTTTTCTGCAAATTTTAAAGAGTTAGGTAATCTTAAAATTTCAAATTGGATATAATACTAAATTATTCTACTTTACCCTACTTCTGTATTAATTTGAACTTTAGTCAGAAATAGAATCATGTAGATCTTGAAGTTTAAAAGACATTAACTGCTAATGAAGCGGAAATCGATATACCTTATGCAGAAAATTTCGCTGTGTTATATGTGATTCTTTATCACATCTATTGAAATGGTGCTGTCAAGACAATCACATAAGATTGGTCTATTATTCACAGAGTAGATGTTTTGATTTGTTTTGAGTCCGTAAATTTTTTTTTTAAAGAAGTCATAATTTTTCTTAATCTAGTTCTCAATTTATTTAAAATCGGTTTTAAATGCTATCTCGATTTTGAAGAACTACTTAAATAGACTTCAAAGATGGTATCATTTTCGAGATATCGAACCTTGATAAATACAACTTCAAACTGTTCTACAAATTCTTCCAACTGTGAAAGTGTGCTTTTATTATATGTCTCGCTGATTTTTAAGACGTTCTGCTTAGTCTTGTGTAATTCTTTGCTTTGATATGTCTTCCAAATCGTTTAGTATAAAATTTTTAATTATTTAGTATAAAATTTTCAAGTTCAGACTGCGATAATGTAGTATTTCTAGAATATTTAGAAGGCTATTTTTTTATATCAAGATTTAAGGATGTTATCGACCTCAAAATTAGTTTCTCTGATATTTGGCATGTTTGGCATTATCCGGAACTTTAAATTTTAAGCATTATCAAACTGTAATTAGTAACAGACTTTCTTATAAATTTCTTTCAAGTTCGCACATAATGGCCTCTACACATTGGGAGCAATTTTTTGTCAAAAATTGCTTTTTTGAAGGAAATTCCCTGCAGCGTTGTAGGGAGAAACGTCAAATTTCTGTCAAAAACGCAATTTTTGACGAAAATAGCTCCCAATGTGTAGACGCCTTAAGTCATAACATCAATAAAATAACACCGTATCTGTTTTTTTTTAATAGATGATAAAAGAAGAAACAAAATTGAAGATTTCATGAGCTTGATTAATTTTTTTGGTAGAAATATTGAATTATTAAGAATCGGTAATTAAAGAATAATAAATTGTCAGAGTTGGTGTAAATCGATTAAGAGTCTGCAGTAGGGGAATGTAGGCATGGTACGCACAGAGTGAACCTTCAAACGTTGCGAGTTTTCTCTTTGTTTGCAAAGAGCTGACCTACCATTTCTCATCTTGTTTCATGAGCTTAATAATGATCTATCTTATGACTAAGAAATGACGACCTAGCTCTTTGCAAACAAAGAGAAAATTTGCGTTGTTTGAAGGTTCACTCTGTGCGAACCATGCCAACATTCCCCTATAGGTTTTGAGAATAACCATAAATAAGAGGGAGCGAGCTACGAGTCTATCAAGCTCTTTAAGCAACTAGGTATGCAAACCTACAATAACAATCCAAATATTTGCAAAATTTTCAAGCATTGCATGGAATTGCAGAGATACTGTTAATTTTGATGGTTTTGCAAATCATTTTTCATTGCATTCCTGAGATTGGCGCTAACACTTAAGTACCCATTCCCCTTGTGTATAATTAAATTACATGTTGCGGTACAAATGGCCTGTAATTATAAGTAAATTGATAATTTTGACGTTTGTTCAAGTCTCCTTTTCTCACAAATTGGCAAAATGCAGTGAAATGCTAATGCTACGATATAATTCTATATCCAATTCAGGCTGAATCTTAATTGGTTGAATTGTTTGCGAGAACAAGTGCTATTACTCTAGAGAGAGTCCATTCTGGGCTATTTGTACCGGGAATTGAAGTGAAAGAACGGAAGTGATTATGCGAAGTGCTGTATTCCCGGCACTTCTTTTTATGGTGAGGGTACAAGGGGGAGGAGGGTACGGTGGCATGGCGTTATTAAAATTATTAGACAAAACGGCACAAAGTAAAACGTGAGATCTTATATAGTTGGGTTGTGCTGTACTTTTAGCTCTTGGTGAATTTTCAAGGCTGATGCTCAGCAAATTCTCTCTCGTCATTGGAAGTTACAAAAGAAATCTCACAACAGAGACTTTTTGATTGTGGAATTTCTAATGGTTTCAATGTGTGACGGTTTAGAATTCTCGTTTCCATTCACTTTGCATAATTAACCTTGGAAGACGCAGCATAGTGCTACTCGCAACTCTATCCAAATACATCATTACTCATCGCCTTGTAAAGCAGTTCGGGTGACCATAAGTCGTGCTTTTTGAGCTAAGACTATATACTCAAGCTTCTCAAAATGAAAATCGATGATCTAGCTCAGTCAATTTTCCCCCCTTCCCGTGCCCACGTACAATAGATTAATTGTTAATTGACCACAGTTGCAAATTCTCAGCATTCATTTTTCTCTCCATGCACAGTAGAATGGTATTAAAGACGGTTTCACAATAACCTCAACTGTTTGTCTCAGCTCCAACTCACGGCACCAACAGCATTCCAATGCAGCAAAAAGACCTCTTCCAACGAGATGCCATCATCACGCAATAAAATTCATTCATTTCCATATATTGATCATCTAATACATGTTAATCTCACAAGTATTGCAACACACTCGCAAATTGTAGGGCCTGAGGGGCAATTAACTACCCAAAATTTACAACACTTACCGCTTGATTGACGTTCTATATGGCGTCACTTGCACAAAAATATAACAGATATTTGATATGAAAAACAGTGGTAATTTGCATAATTTCTGCACTATGCAGAAGTCATTTCCATAATTTCCCATTTCAAATTGGAACAGGTTTAATTATGAAAATATCGATTTTATTCATAAATTTCTTTTGAGTTTCTAACAAGAACCAGGTGTCTGCTAAAAATTATAATATAGAAATATCAAAAAATATTTTTTATTGTGTTGTATTGTGCATTAATTGACAAGTTTTGAAAACTTGCTAATTAGGAATAAATTTGAAAAATTTAAGAAAAGATCATGTGAAAGCAACATTTCAAAAGACATTTTTCTTGTTCTTATTAGAACACGCATTTCTATAATGAAAAGAAAATTTAAAAACAATTATTTAATGATTTTTCTTTTTTTTAAAGCGATTTTTTCATTGGAATATTTAATGAATATTGTATTGATTTTAATTTTGTGAAAAGAATATCAACCTATGATTTTCTAGTAAATTTTTAGTCAATTCATGTACTCTAATAAATTAACTCACTGAGGAAGACAAGTAATACAGGTCGATAGCTCTGGTGAAAATATCAAGTCTTTTTACAAAAAAGAAACTGTTTCTGGCATACCGGGAGGCTTGAAAAGAGTTCCAATTTCATTTTGTCTGTATTTTTTCAGCAAAAGAATGAATCAAATGGCTTTAGTGTGAAAATGCTTTACTGTACTCCAAATGTTTGAAAAAAAATATCGGACTGTATACAAATTTCTTTAAATATCATGTTTTGGTATAATAACTAATACCAGTAAAAAATTTCTAACCTTTAAACATACCAAAATCAAAATTTTATCACAAAATCTGATAAAAAAAAATTACAGAATAATTTAATGTTTGAAAATTAATAGTCAATGGTGGTCACCGTGCTCACACGTATTAAATACAGGAGGGTTTTATGAACGCTTAAAAATACTTTTTAGGTCCATTACATTTAGAAACCGATTGATTCTATTGATCGGAACTTTAGTTTGTCCCTTACATAGTGACTCTAAAACCGAAATTGTTAACACTATTCGCTAGGTCTTATCGATTCATCCTTTAAGGACGAGTGGGATACTGATGCTCCAAAAATAAAAGCATCTTTTGACTATGGAAATTTGTTTTGTCCTCTAAATATCCTGAAAAATTAGTTTTTTTTTTAATTTTTAGAATACTGTACTAGTATCCCATTCGTCCTTAAAAGGTTAACTATTGCAATGATACATTGTGTTAACTCATATTCAATCTATATGACCAATTATCTACGATATTATATGATTACATTCACTGCGATTAGAGGAACAGTGTTCACATTTGCAATTACATTCGAATTTATTAATTTTTCGATAAATTGTAAAAGTTCCACAAAAGTAATTTAATGGATCACTGACATACGAATTCGCATATACAAAAATATTAAATAGTGTTTTGGATTTTGGACCTTATATTTTTAACTAAATATTAAGCACTTTTTTTCTTAACCTGGAAATTCGTGGTACCTTTTCCTCAAATTGGGAAATAAGTTTAACGTATTGGCTGTCACAATATTTCTTACTGAGAAAATTTTGTTTATTTGAGAATCGTAAGAAAATTGAAGGTGTTCTCGTACTTATTTCTCATTCTTACACTAAAAATCTGCAACTTTTTAATGATAAGTAAGTAATTTAATTGCCATAGAGAGACTTTTTATAAAAAAAATTATTTAATCTTCAAAAATTATGATGAAGTTTGTTCTTTTTTCTTTAGTACTTCATAGAGTTCATTTTTTATCCTTGTACTAAAAAACTCTTGCACTATTGTTTAAAGTAATTTTAAGAACTTTACAAGTACTCTTTATAAGAAAGTTTCTGTTCATCTATAATTTCTGAAAAACTCCAGTAATTCTTTATACCCACTTCCCAGATATAACTTTCTGTTTTTGTACTAAAAGCTCTTACTTTATAAGTACTAAGAAACTGATCACTATATATGAGTATCTTTTACAAGTAAATATTTTTGCTGTTCCAGAAATTATGAAAAATGTAGATAGATCGGGGTTGAAGATTTTTTCTAATACTCATTTTATAAAAGTTTATGAATTATGTTTTAGCTGTCCAGAATAAGCAGATAATTTCCCAGATCTTAATTTGTTAAAAAAACATGATATTTTCGAAAGTCAGACATGCGTAAAACGTGCTCAGCATTCTTTACTTTTTTTAGTACTGCATAGGTTTTTATTTATAGTTCTTGTACTAAAAACTATAGTGATAACAATAAAATGTCAAATTGTCTTTAATTATTTTAGGGGAATTTTTTGTCATTTAGAATGTTTGATAAAACATTAACACAAACTACTTTCTCCTTGTACTATTCACACTCACTTTTTTCTCTTGAATTTAGAAAGCTTCTTTAATTTTGTTACTTGTACGCCCCTTTTGTTGGGGGTTTATTGAGAGAGGCAGCCAAATAGCATAAAGCGTACAGTGTGCTTTTAATGACTTGTAATTAATCTATAGTTTTGTGTGTATTCCGCAAACACATGTTTTATGTGCACTTAATGCGATACTCCCGGACGACGCATTGGTGTGGATTTTCGAGCGAATGTGACAAAGTTGCTGCAAAAAACGTAAAATAAAATATGTTGGGACTTGGATACTAAAAAAAAGTAGAACAAACATTCTATAAATACATGAGAATGTTCCTCGAAATGCAAAAAGTCCACCCAGTCCAAAGAAATTTGCGATAATTTTTAGTGCAAATGACCAAGAGTGGGGCAAAACAATTACTGGTCGCAATTTGGTGCAATTTGTCCAGTGGCTCTTTTTTATGCTGCTCATGCTTCTTCATGTTTCAGTCCACATTAATCAGTGGGAGTCGCAATCAGCAATTGCTGAGGTAGCTGATCGCCCTGCTTTCTGCAAAAATCACCACATATTCTGGGATTTTGTGTCATATTCTCCAAGTTCTATTGTATATTTTGATACCACGAAAATTTTCCCACTTTGCTTTTCCTGCCAATTAGTGATTCCTCCACAAGAATATCTCTGCATAATTTGTTAATCTAACAATTTCGTGTGTAATATTAGCACCATCTGGTAAATTGATGAGGTGTTGTGCCACCTCTCCTCCACCAACTCCCCCGTAGTCTCATCCACATGAGAATCTCGTTGAAAGGGATTAGTGAAATCCCATGACAAAGTTTACACTCACGATTTTTCTATTTAAGGAAATATCGTATGCGACAGAGATGGGGCATTAATCCTCATTTACACAATTCTGATGTGAGCTTTAGGAGCTTCCACTCATTATCATACTTCATTGTTATGCCTTTGACAATTCAGTGTAACATGTGTTTTAAGTATGTCGCGATTGGCATTAAAGAGACAGGTCGAGCATATTGCTCAATCTCAATGCTGAGATGCGCGATTGTGAACTTCAGGCCATTGGCAGTTTTATCCGATGGGAAATCTCTCACATACTAACTCTTCTTCTTCTCCATTCAGTTTTTCTGCTTTTGCTGTTTATCGATTACCATTCTTCTGCATCAATTCGTGTTACACTTTTCTTTCCTGGCTGATTTTTTTTTACCATATGAGAAGATTTCGAGAATACTTTCACCGAGTTTTGCCCAAAAGCAAAATACCAACTGGCAATAAAGATACATGAAGTCCAAACATGTTTTGAAAACATCACCAAAATATAGTGTATGCAGTATTACCGCTATAATTTTCTGTTAAATAAAAACAATATTTAATACTTGACACTACAATAACAGTGAATCATTTTAGAACATTGTACTAAAGATAGTAATGCATATTTTTATAGCACAAACACATTTTACATTATAGGTTACACTCATTTGCTAGAAGCATAAATGTATGCTAAATTTAGTACAGTGTACTAAATCGATTTTAGACATACAGTAGAGCCTCGCTATAGGCTATATTTGGTTCCAGATTTGACACTTGTGTCGCACTATAGTCCATGTCATTTTTTAAAATTATCAACGACTTTTAGTATTGAAATTCCTCGATTAATAGGAAAATTTATTTCAATATACTAAATTGATTTCTAAATTTGGTACATATTAGACGCAAATGTGTCTTCTAGGAAAATTAAGTAAAATAGTACGAAAGTTATGTACTAAATTTAGTACACTACTCTAATTTATGTGCATAAACCAAATACTCGAATCACTCATTGAGAGAAAAGAGAAGATTAATAAAACGAATTTGGGAACATGGAGGAAATGAGTCAAATTATTATGAACAGTGATTGAATGGATTGAATATAGTATTTTGACTAACCTAAGATAAACTTCAACAGATAAACTGAACCTTAAAATAAGATAATTTATTTCTACAAAAGAATTGTAAAGCTGAATTGTATGATGATCTGGCACAGTTCCATGTAAAAATAACCGAAAAACTTCAATTTTGAAGCTGCCCCAATTCAATTGTGCCCCACTTCCCCCTATGTAATTCTAGAGTGCTTTCAAGATTATTTCAGTAATTTTTCATTAACTTCTAATGGTTCGTCTAGAACTTTACGTCGTTTCCGGAATTACAAACTAAATTCTTTCTGGAAGGTTCAAATTTTGGAGAATATTTTGCGTGATTAAATACAATTGATTACAAATAGATCAAAAAAGGGAGGTTTATCTTGGATATAGTGAATTCAGGTACTTTCTAAAAACTCTTATTCTGTATTTATCAGTAACAGTATAGATGTGGCAGTGACTTATTCTGATTTCTGCTGTCCAATTTCCAATTGATAAAGTAATAATGTTGACCAAAAATTACTTTTTGAAATGGTCGTACACACGAAAGATCAGAGCAAGGTTGCTGTCCATGATTATATTCTCAAATTATTCGTAAATACTAAGAAATTCTTTATTAATACCTAATACCCCTAATACAGTAGGACCCCGATAGAGTCAACTAATTATTTTCAGGCCTGTTGACTCTATTGGTCCGAAAAATCAATTAAAATGTAAAATTTTGATAGGAAGGGGTATTATTTTATGTTTGTACTAGATCCTTGATAAATTCAAAACGATAGTTGAATATTATTTAATTAACTCAAAAAATCTGCACCCTCTCGCCCAAAGAAGTTGTCGTATGTTTGGGCAAAATTGGGCGATTAAGAAATGATTTTACAAGATGTTTTTATTAGTAAATATCATAAGTATATATTACTCTCAATGTAGTAATATTGAGGTCCACCCACGATGTTAAGATAAGGAAATGATGTCTTAAAGATTTCTTTTTTCACTTTTTTTTTAGGAAGAATTCCGGTAGATATTTATTGAAAGTTCTGATGTAAATAAACTTTATTAAATTAAGAATTCAGTGACTACTAGATTATGGGGAAATTAAAACACGGATTGACCTTTGACCTTTTCTCTCCTTTACTGTCCCTACTCCCAAAAATTGTAAATTGTTTTTTATTAAAATCTATATTGTATAAATGCTTTGTAGACCTGAGGAAGGAGGAAATAAGCCTCCGAAACGTAAAAAAAAGTAGGGAGAATAAAGGAGAGAAATGCTCAAAGGTCAATCCGTGTTTCAATTTCCCTTTAAAATTTATTAGCTAGAATTTCTTTTAAACTTTTAGTGTATAAAAGAAGAGATTGATAGTTTTTTCGTTATGTTATGGCTCTAAACTTCACAAAAATAGCAATATAGGGTAAAAGCAACACCTGTTGACACTTTAAGAACCCGTGTCAGGATCCATTGACACCCTACTCTGTACCATTTGAAATACGAAATTTGAACACTTATCCTTATCGAAAAAAGTAGACTAATGAAAAAACGCCATATTAGTTAGATTTTATTAGATACATTAAATAAATTTCAACATTTTGACAAAAGTGTCAATAAGGGTTCCCTGTCGAACAGGTGTTCGTTCGACCCTATAACCATTTTTTTCATTTTATTCATGTCCTATAATATGGGCGATAAATAGTTAGGGATATCTACTTGGAGTCTTCAGATGGCCCCCTTACAACCTGAGGATTATAAATATGACCTTATAAAATAACGAAAAGAAAATTATTTTCTTGAATAATGATTTCACGGTTAATAATACGAATTTTATTATAATATTACCATGTACTCACATAAATGTTTTTCTTGTGTTAAAATTAAAAAAGTTACATTGATATACAAAAACACCGAATTTAATTTCGAAAAAATCATAATAAAATCCTATAATATTATTAGTTCAATAATAAGGGAAAGGTTGACACTATCGGGGGTTGACTCTATCGAGGTCCCACTGTAGTTTGAAGTATTATAAATTTATTCCAGATCTAAAATGAAACCTCAGAAATTTTTGTCTGATTACAATTTGGAATTATAAAACTTGTTTAAAATTTCGTTTTAAATTATTAGAAAGTGTCTCGGTTTGAGAAGTATGGTTGTTGTACGAGATAATTGGTGCTGTTCCTGGATAAATTTGTGATGATAACCAAATAAATCCTCGAACTGAATTGGCAGTTATCAGTAACGAATTTCTTCTAGTTACTCTTAGTAGATTTAATCTCAAATCAGTAGAATAGCTAAAGACTTTTATAAAATTGAAATTATACTGAAATCTTTAAACAAGTTGAAGAGCATTTGCGTATCTCTCCACAACTCTTGTTTTCACATAACATGTCATAGATTTTGAAGGCACTACTGTGCATAAATTGGTATTACCAAGATGGATATTTGATGCCTAATTAGAATTTACTTTAGTGTATCAGCTTTGTTTGCCCGCTTAATGCAAGCTTAACGAGAAATCTCTCAAGCGTTTATAGCCATTCTGGAAATTTAGGTTGTATTTTGAGGAAGTAATGAATATTAACAGATTGTTTCTCACATATTTTTTTCTCGTCAGGTTGCGCGAACTAAATTTTTTTCCCGCGCAAAACACCATCTTTGAAGGTATATCTCTCGGGGGTGTTGAATTATTTGGGCGATGAATTTATTTGAAAATTTAATTTCAACTGTCGTGGTGTGTGTTTGTAATGCATAAATAATTGGCTTACATGTTTTTGAATAATTTAGAGTACTGGAGGAGGGTACTATAAAAAAAAGCCCCGTTGGAGGCTGAGGGGGAGATATGGGCCATGTATTCACTTTTGACGTTGAAACAGCAGCCAGTGGCGGTGTGTGAAAACTCATAGGCGGTACACATATTTGTCTGAATGGAAATGGAAATTGTTTGTCCAGCGGGTAAAATTTTGGGGGCGAGAGAGATGGGGTTGGGTGTGGGTGGGTTATGGTATCGAGATTTTGCAAGAGACTCCTTCTATGGCTGGGACATTGTGGACTGGAGCGGGACCAGGCACAGAGAGAGGAGCCTCTAGTTGGGCTGATTGTGCTGTATACAGCACAAATGGCTGTTTGTCATTTTTACAACTGGTTTCATTAAATTTTATATTGTGTTTGCTTTTCGCAATTATATTCTGTGCATATCATGTATGCACCATAGAGAGTGAGAGAGACTCATGAATATAACCATTTACTATGTTTATGTATATTACATTATAGCGAAATACTATGCAAATGTAATAATTCTGCTTGTTTGTTGAGTAAATTGTTTGTGAATTGTAAATTTGAATATTATGACTTGTGTATTTCGAAATGCACTTTTAACGAAAATCCTTTTATGCCAATATTTTATCACCAAAATAAATGTGCTGGTCCAAAATCCCTTCAAAGCGGCACATTCAACCTCCCAAAATCCTAGTTGTTTGGGACACTTTCCCGAGGGAACTAGAGCAAGTGTACTTGGTTCCGAAGATATGTAGTTGCCTCAAGGATGGATGTCTCCAGAAAGTTTTGCCATGCAAAATATACAGAGACCATCAAAATCCCAGAAAACCGCGAAAACTTTGTCCATATCATCCATTCAAGTTGCATCGAAAAGAAATATAACCATATCCAAATTGTAATCTTCAGTAATCTTTTCCGTTCATCCACTCAAAATTTCCACCCATCTTCCATAAACTCTTTTTTCCCACTGTATTTTATCAACACATCAGAGTTAAACCATCCCCATTACCAACGTTCAGTTAGATAAAGATTTTGATCATCCTTCTCGACATCCAATTTTTTCCACTTCCCAGAAAGCATTACAAAATAAATTATTAGGAAACATATTTAATTGTATGATAATTGCGTTTTCAGACAGTTCCTAAAGATAAAGTGACTATAAACTTTTGACATTGCATCCCATCTGAATAGCTAAAGAATTCCTGGGAATAAGTTGAGTGTCTTTCTCGAATTTTGGCTGAAGGGAAGAAATTTATGAGGCATTTAATTCGTAAACACTTTTAAATGGTCTGTTTAGAATTCTACAGAAATATAAGTGCAACTAACAGATTGATGGGAATTCATTTGTGTTAATTCTCACTCAGAATTTAAATAACTATACCACTAGTAAATTTATATTGAGAGAATATTTGAGAAATATTGAAAATTAATACAATATTAAAACTACCAATATTAATTAAAATAAACTGCATAATAATGGAGACTCTGATTAAATTAGAAGTATAGTATATTGTTTTATTTAGGAAACACGGGCCAATTTCAGTACTAATGACATCAGAAAGTAATGATTTAAAGCATTTAGAAATATAAATTAATAAGCATGAGTTGTGATATCAAAGAGGAAAGATGCTACAGACATAAATAGAATAGGATAACGTGTGGTATTTTGGGACACTTTATAGCACTTTCAAGTTTCAAACAGCTTAACGACTTCTCAAATTATTTTTTTCATTGTTTATATAAATATTTATGCTCCTTATGCTATCCAGAATAAGATTCTGATCAAAAATTTTGAAAAATGCATCATTTTTTATACAAAATAGCAAAAAATGTATAGAAGTAAGAATGGTGTATTTCGGGACAGACAAAAGTCGCTATTATGCAAATAAATTTCACCGAGCCTGATTTTTTTATCTTTAAGTAGAAGGTCTAAACTTCACTCTTTCATAAAAATTTTGTTTAAATTTCACTTGTAAAGTGACTTAAATGGAAAGACTAAGCATTGTTTGTGTTGACATCTGCAAAATTGACCACATTGAAGGCTTTGTAAAACATGGAATGTGACATTCACAATTCACGCATATTTCACGCTATAAATTAAATAAAATTTCAGAAATTTTATGTTTATCTGATATGTAAAGAGCTTAATATACCATATAGAACTTAAAAATAATTATAAAACAAATATTTATAGCATTTTTGATGTGTCCCAAAATACCCATATTTTGTCCCGAAAAGCACCTTGTCCAGAAATACCACACGTTACCCTATAACTAGTCCCAGTTAACCAATCTCGCATATGAATTTCAATGGTGGTTGGTTATCGGATTTGCATTAACATTTTAATTCACAGAAATATTCTCTGGTGTATGCGATCTTGGATACCATAAAAGTTGTCTTACAGTCAATAAATTAGGTGCCAAAATATAATTAAATGTGAATGATAAAATCATGAATCACAATTTTGAATCATATAGTTCAGGATCTAAAGTGGGATCGGCAGGCATGGATTGTTAACCTGGATGTCCTAAGTCCGCGACGCCAGCAGGGATGAGCGGTCGAAAATGATGATGACGCAATAAAAATTATCGAAATGATGCACTTTGTTACAACAGATTAAATGAACTTTATTGGCTGCGATCAGTAATATTCGAAAAGACAAAGCCACTATAAAGCCAAGCTAAACCTATTCGAAAATCTACCGGAAGCCTAAAATGCAAATTCATGTACTTACTGCTTTACGGCTGTTTGTTCTATCATTTCGAATTTTGGTATTCTTGACACTTCAATCAATATATAATCGACAATATCAACAACAGTGTGTAAACGTTTACCACAAAGTAAATTTTTGTGTAGTTTTGTGGAAATTCCAGATGGCAGAATGTTTCAATTGAAATTTCATTAAAATAATATCCCTTTGATGGAATTTCTCACTTTTGTGTAACTCGTCCGTTTAAACGTTCGAACTTCCAACGGCTGTTTTGGTAAGTTCTCTCTGATATACCTTCGTACCGGTACAGAAAAAAAACCTCAACCTGAGAGAGCTCTCAAATCGGGAAAGCTATTACTGAACGAGAGGATTAAATGCATGTATAATTTTTTTAGGGGAAAAAGAAAAATTATCTCGAGATAATATCGACTTAAGTTATCGATAAGTTCAAAAACGCGGTTTGGATACTGCGAATATTGCTTATTGTTTGAGTTTGAGTAGTAAATTATATCGTAAATATGGACTTAACCTTTGAAATACTTTTAATCACTAATTTTTTGCCTAATATGAAATTTTGTAGTAAAACTGTTTTACAATTATGAATATAAGTCGAACTTAATCTATCATACTTATAAAATTTTAAAAATAAAAAATATGAATACGGAAATTACGATCATCGATAACTGATTAGTCGTAGACGACTGTAGCGGTATCTATAACTGCGTTTTTAATATGATTATAAGAATTCCGTCTTTGATTCTATTAAAAATTCCATTAGAATATTTCGAGTAATTTTGTGAATTTTAGGAATTCTGGCTAAAAATATGACGGGTTTTCCAATTGAAACAACTCTTTGCTATTTTTTATATGCAAATTACCAATTTAAATGATAAAATGGACAGAGTACGTGTTATTCAATGCAAGTTTATAACTCCTTGCATTTTGAAAAGTTTTATAATCCGAGTTGCGTAAATAATAGTCTTACTCTATGAATTCTGATACTTCAAAACTAATCTTCGGAATATTCTTAAACAAATGATCAAATCATCGGAAACAAATTTAGACCACGACACTTCTTAATCCTCTTTCACTTCAGGAAGGGTTTCAGGGTAGATTTTGAGACGTGTTCAATCAATATCTTAATTTGCTTCACCCGCCTTCGCCTAGGTCTTCTTGTATAGGTCTACCACCATTCGTAATGCCTTGCAAATCTTTTTTGAGAAATTGTCAAAACTGCCATTTTTTTTTTGAAAATATTATTTAGCATTTCATATATAAAACTGCAGAAAATACTCAAATTTAACATTTTCGAATTCAATTTTGAATTTTTTCCAATTCAATCTATTTTTCCTCAATTATACTTCATTGTGTCTGCTAGGGCTGCTGACTGATTTCACTACCAATTGTGAGGAAAATCAAAGAAAGAAGACTCAATTCATTGTAATTTCCCTCGTAATCATTGAGTGATACTTTTAGCAGCTTTCCTGTGTGATATTTAATAAATAAATCTCGATACATTGTTCGAAAAATTAGTTTGAAAATTCGGAGTTTGAATTCCTTTGACTGTCCCTTGCACGTTATTTATCCTAAACTTTCCCCGAAGTACACAACTTTAGTATTAGTTGCGATCTCAAATCTTTTAGTTTATCAACTCTGTGTAAATGTAACTCAGTTCTGAACTAGTGCCAAAGTATTGTCCACCAACGCACTTTGTCTCATCACGATAGGCACGCCAGTTGGGCTGAATTTCAAGTCTTGGTCGCTTGGCTACGGAAGATCAAATATATTATTTACTTTGCATAACAATGACATGAGTTATTGGCCCCATTTTTTCTAATTCTTCTCACTATTTTCCCTCAAAATGTGAAGCAGAAGAAAAAAAAACTTTAAAAAATATCGTGACCAGTTAATTTCTTGGTCTAATTTCTATCTTTCTTTCCGTTCTCATTGCAGGTGAGGAAGAGATGATCTGTTTTGTGGGCGATGTTCGTGGATTTGGATTTAGGTGACTTGTATAGTTAAAACTATAACTATAAGGGCGGAATGAATCCAACATCTTATTTGGGTTTATTAATATGTATAAGAGTAAGTATGCGAGGGAGAAGAATGAAAATGGAAAATTCTGTTCTCACAATGTAATTTTAGGCGAAACACGCAGAAATTTGAGAATTTTCCCACTAAAGAAAATTATATTCGACAATACCATTTCGAGTTGTAAGCCTTGCGTGAAGATTTATTATTATCCCAGATAAAATGCACAAGAACATTGGGGTACGACTATAGGCCTATTCGACTGATTCCAGCAATAGACAATTTTATTGTGTGTTTGGTATTGACTAAAGCCGAGGACTTTGGGGGGGAAGTGACTCTGGGGAAAGATGATCTATTTGAGGCGTACGCTTCCATGTTCAGATGCGTGGGTTGGTGGAGGTAAATAAACATTTTCCGGCCGGCTTTTATACTTTCTTCGTGTGTGTTTCATTTATAGTTTTTCCGCATGATATTCAGATTACTTCAGTTCTCATACTCTCGCTCTCATGACGCAAATTGGTAATATAAAGTGCTCCAAGAGCTGAGTGAATTTTTATTTAACTCCTTCTCAAGTGTCATCAATAGTGGAATTTTCTCTCAAAGAGAACCATTTCGTTTGCGGCCAGATTGCAATGTTTAAAAATCGTTAGATAATGCTCAGAGCTAGATTGTATGGAGTTATAATATATTTTGGAAATAGTAAAAATGTTACAAAATCAGAAGTAGTATTACAAATTCAGAGCACAATGACACTCAAGCTGCGGGAAGATTCTATTGATCTTTGTTGTGGTGTTTGAGGAAAACTCGAAGAGAAAGAGGAATTTATATTGCGGCGATGTGCATTGAAACTCCTGCGAAACACAAGAAACAGTTCTCAACTTTCTGTATGACTTTCTTCTAGTTTGGCAAAAGCCAAAAGGCATCCTATTTGGGATTAGCGCGAGGTGGGAAAATCCATAAATTCACCACATTTCTCTTGGAACAGAATCTCTGGGTTAAACTGGTTAAATAGACACTGGAGAATGGGATTGCTCTTTCTCGGAAACATATGGTTAGGGGGAGTGTGGGGCAGTTTCGCGCATGACTATTGAATTGGCTTTTTCTTATAAAAAATATTAACCAGAATCTGAGAAATCTCATAGATTATTCATATATGTAATTACGATAATGCTTGTACTTTATTAATTTGGTGTAGAAAGGACAATTTAGAACGTGAAACTTCAGAAAGAAATATATTCTGTAATAAGTATAACATCATCATGTATTTTCGAATACAAGGAATGCATTACAATTAATTTTGCAATTTTTCCATCATTTGCCAAACGTTTATGAACTAAATTCAACATAATTAAATTCAGTTCAGTTCCCTTCGATATTGGATATTTGAAAATGTATAGTAGATTTTAAAATTTTATATTGAAATTTTATATTTTCGAAATTCATGTATCCATGAAACTACCCAATCCTCCTCTGTGCTATTTTTTGTCATGCTCATTATTTATTGCTTGATTTTAGTACTTTTAATTTTAATCCAAAAACGTCTTCAGACGCAAACACTTCTGAATATTAAAAGATCATTAAACTACATTGAAACTTATTTATTTTGTTTAAAAGTTTAATAAAAACATTTTTAACTTTGAAATCATCAAAATATGCAAAGAATTAAACTTTAATAATATTATTACGTTTATATTGTTCACAATTTTGATTAAAAAAAACACCTAAAATAATGCCAAAACGTTTTAGCTTTGTACCGTAGTCGAATTAAAATTGTAGTTTCGCAATATCTATCTAAATTAAAAATATTATTTTACGGTTCAACTTAACGGGTTTGAGTTTTTTGCAATATTTAAAATAGTTTATTTAAAAAGAGGATCAATTAATTTCCTCCTCAATTAAGAAAAGATTCTTGAGAGGGAGGTCTTGTTGCCTTCTCTCTAGTTCAGAAAAAGGACCCTACGGAAACGCATCCCCCTTAGGACCAGGATATATCTTGCAGTATCACCTAAACGTCTCGAGATAGATAGATGTGCTGAAGCACGCCAGTATAAAGGAAACCATTTCATTTTGTGTATGAAAGTGCTTCTTACTCGCGATTCCAAATAACTGGGTTTTTAGGATAGACTGTTAACCGGTTTTGGAAAGGTCTGAAACCGGTTAACCGGTTTAAAACCGGTTTTTGAGCAGTTTTTTATGACTTGAACTATGAAGTAATATTTAACACATATATTCTTTATTTTTCAATTAGCTTAGAATTTATTTATTTTATTGCATCATTTTGTATTAGTTCAGGAAATTTCAGAGTGCAGGAACACTACTGTGAGTTTTCTAATAATATTTCACCGTAGAAAAGCTAATGCAATGTAGCTTTCCGTAAAACTAACTATTTTTTCATACAATTTTCTTTTCTTAGAATAAATTGTTTTAAAACGTTGTTATTTTTGACAATCTTTAATTAGGAAATAATTAAAAATTTTATTCTAGATCTCAGAAAATGAAAAAAAGAAGAATTTTATAGAGAATGTTTTAACGAACAAACCGAAAGAGTTGTCCTCTTTATTTTTAAAATCCTATGACTAGATAAATCTTGTTAAACTTAAGTTCAGAAAATTTGAATCGTGGAAGAAAAATTATATTCTCAAAAATATTAATAAAAAAAAAGAATATTGGAAGGATAGTACCAATTTGTTTTGCTACTTATATTCGCTATAAAGTTTTGTAAAATCTTGTTGAAATATTGTCAAAATCATTCTGTTTTCAATAAAAAAAAATCCAGATTTTTCGATCAGGAATGGTTTCTAAATAATGTCAATTTTTTAGAACATTCTCTATAGAAAATATACCGATGCATAATTTTTGTTATTACATATCATGAAAATCATGATTATAATTTGCACAAAAATCACAAATAATTTCATAGAAAAATTCCATGGGCATTTTGAAAAAAAAGGAAATAAAATAAAAAGGAAACCTCTGTTGTTTTTTATTTCATTGGTTAAGAAACTAATAAATACCAGATTTTGATAAAAATTTTACAAGAATCTTGTGTAACAATCTTGATGAATTTGGGTCTAATAATATTATGTATTTAAAAGATAGCAAGATTTAATAAAAGTCTTTATGATGACAGGGAAAGGTAAACATCTTCTTACTTTTCCACATAAAACAATATTTTACAAGATTGTACTAAATTGCTTACAAATATTATCTTGGTATACAATTGATTTTTTGGTCTTCTAAATATTTAAATAAGATTTAAGATGAAATATTTTCAAGTGAAGAAGTCCTGAAATAGTTCCCGATAACCTTTAAGCAAATAATTCCTTTCAATAAATGGAAGAAACGTACAGGAAACTCATTACTACTATCCTTCATATATTATTAACATACTACGATACTACCATACTACAGATTAAACTTAGAATCATATTGCACTTCAGGTTCCCTTCTAAAGTCAAGGAAATATTTTGCAGTGTATCTTGATTTTCAAGAGATAAACATAAGCTTAAGAGAAATATTAAATTTTTTATAAAGAGACGGTTTTAAACCGGTCTCATATCTAAAAACCGGTTTTGAAACCGTCCCCAAAATAGGGCGGTTAACCGGTTTTTCAAAACCGGTTAACCGTTGTTGGAATCACTATTCCTTTCGTACTATCGGTACCTTAAGTGAAATAGTGATAACAACAACTGATGAATAGCAGAAATTATGAAAGTTTTCTTTCAATATGTCCAGTTCCAGTATGCAAACGAGAAATGCAACCGGTTTAATGGTTCAAATGGATATCTTTAGTAACATTAGGGATTTAGTTCAAATTTTTCAATAAGGCAAGAAAAAAAACATGGTAAAATTGAATGTACCCGTTCGTAAAATTGTCCCAACCCACCCTATATTATATATGGTATTTTTGGGTGAATATAAATGGTAAAGAATTTTCCATAATGTCATTTTCCACCTCAATCCCCCCGGTAAAAGGCTTTTGCCTTGGTTTCTGGTCTGAGGTGAGTTTTATAATGGGTTTTTGACTGAGCTTTTTCCGGATACAACCAACCACACGTTTCGTCCTCAATGAACGTGAGTGAGAGACACGAATGGGAGAGAGATCCATAATCACTGGAATGTCAACAGTGAGCATATGTGTTGTCAACTCGTCTACTTCCGCAAACAAAAGTGACAAAAGACAATATTTAGACCTCCATCCTCTCGATAGGTATTCAAGCCTTGAGTTCGAGGTTGATGCCTGTGCAGCCAGAGACACAAGTAACTATCATCAATTGATTGAAATGTTTGAAGATACATCATAAAAGTTTACTCATGGGAGAATGTCGACTGGTGGAGCAAAATCGTTGTTGTAGAGATCTATCGGATAGAATAGATGATGGTATATGGATGGGAAATAGAATCAGGAGACAATTCTCAGCATGTTTGTTTCCATCTTATGTAAATTTTGCACCAGCAAACTTTATCCCCATCTATCCTCCAAAAACCACCCCCTCCTGTACACTCTCAAATGCCAAGATGTGTACCACATACCAAACGATGGGATATTTTATTTTTAATCACATTCCTTCCCAGCACTGTGTGAATTTTTCAACAACACTTTCACACCAACTTTTCCAAGAGTCTGCAGTACAATTTTTCACATGTCAAAAAGCTCCTCTCTCACTCTTCTCACACGAAAAAGCTCAAATGGAGACGTGCATATAAAACCCGAACCGGAAAATGGCGCTTCCCTCTCTCTCTCTCTTTCTCAAAAACTTGACGAGGAAATGTGCACTGAAACTTGAATTTTCTAGTAGTTATCAACAAAAAAAAGAGTAATTCCCGAAATGATTTAAAATCGTAAAAACTTTATTTTATCATCTACTTACAACTTACTGATCCATAAATTTGTCATTCCACTTTAGATTTTATAACTCTTTTGATATCTGAGTGTCTCACAGTATTATTTTCACCAGGTGCGGGAATATGAAACGGAAATTTATTCATTAACTGCCCAAGCTGCCGAATGGCGGCGCTGGCGTCAACTTGCTTTGCTGACATCTGTCAAAAATATCTTTTTTCGACTTTCGAACCGGGGGTAGTAGAATTATAACTCTTCAATATTATCGAATCGACAGTATCGATAAATCTGTAGGAGAAAGTACTCTCCTTTCGAACGTTTATGCCTTCGAATAATGTGAATTTTCTTTTATTTTTCCTAAGAGACTTGCACATTTGTATTAATTATTAGTTAGCTTATCATCAATTATTGATAATTATTTATATTATATTAAAACTATATTATTTTATTATATACTATTGCGCAAGTCTCTTAAGAAAGATAAAAGAAATTCGCTTTATTCGAAGGCATGAACGTTCGAAGGGAGAGTACTACCCCCTATCTCTTATATTTAGTAAATGACGGATTTTAAAACTTTATTTGACCATATATTGTATTATTTTTAAAAGAATATGAAGGTTTATAAATATTTGTATTAGCTACAAAAAGTGCAGCTATCATTTCAATTTTTCAGATTCGACAATCGATACTATCGAAAAGAAGTTAGCAGCTACACTGAGTGAAATCCGAAAAAGTCAAAATAACATTCCGAAAATGTTAATTTTGCCCTGCACTCCGAAAACGGTGTAAATATTACCCTTTTTAGGTGTATTATGGGTTAAAGTTACCCTTTTCATGTTTATTTTACCCTTAAAAGGTCTAAAATTACCATTAAAAATTGTTGATATATTTTTACACCCAAAAGGTGTTAAAATTATGTCGAAAAAAAGTTAATCGCAGCCTCTTTTTTTTTCTCAGTGTAGTTAGAATGTCCTCTATCTTGCGGAAACTGGGTATGCACGATCGATTTGCACTATTCAATACTATTGCTACATATTGACATGTCATTTAAAAAAAATGTTTTTGGGTTATACGAGATTCTTAATAGTGACCAAACTTTTAATCTGAAAGATTTTCACTGAACTTTTAAAATGTGCCTAAAATTTTAAAAATATCCTATGCATCTTGTGAATATCATAAATTCGTACTTATTGGTTCACTTCTGAGGTTAAATCTCCCGATACTTATAGTGAATATTCCCTAATCTGTGGCTCACCTAAAATATAAAATCAATTAGGTTCTCAATGTTTAATGCCTAAAAATCATGAATTTATCAGGTTGTTGTTGTTGTTATTGGATTTCTTATAATTAAAGAAGTCATTAAATAACGGAAGTTAAAATTAAAAAAAAAACGACAAAACATGAAATGTTTAGGGTAAGTGTGCTAAATTCCGGCGAGCTTGCAATTTCGGCCACCTTTTTTGTTCCTCGAATTTCCATGAATTTTTAATTTTTTACTCTAGAGATTATACAATGCAAAAGAATAACAAAAAATGTAGATTCGACAAACGAGATGACGTGAAAAAGGCATTGGAAGAATTCCTGAAGGGCAAGGAACTATGAGAATGAAGGTGGCCGAAATAGGACACCAAAGCTATGTCTACATTTTTATTCATTTTAAAATGTATTAAGACTGATTTTAGAGAAAATAAAGACGATAAACTGTCTACAAGATTCTAAGCAACACTCCTTAAGTAGAAGGAATAAAAAAAATCAATTTCTATTAAAGATATTACATTTCAAACTTGAGACTTTGGCGCTTGCAGGTAACTGTGCCGAAATTTGGCACACTTACCCTATCATATTTATCAAATTTTGCCGTGGGATATTTTAATTTGGAATGGGTGATTTCGGATTTTAGTACCCTTGCTCGATGAGTGTTCATATAAAAATCTTATGATATTACCAGGTGAGACAGTTTAGGGTAAGCGTGCCAAATTTCGGCATAGTTGCATGCAAGCGCCAAAGTCACTAGTTTGAAATGTAATATTTTTAATACAAATTGCTTTTTTTGTCACTTTTTCTTAAGAAGTGTCGCTTGGAACCTTGTAGACAGTTTATCGTCTTTATTTTCTCTAAAATCATCCTAAATACATTTTAAAATGAATAAAAATGTAGACATAGCATTGCTGGCCTATTCCGGCTACCTTCATTCTTATAGTTACTTGCCCTTTCGGAATTCTTCTAATGTCTTTTTTACATCATCTCGTTTGTCGAAGTGACATTTTTTATTATTTTTTTACATTGTAATCTCTAGAGTATGCAAAAACTAAAAATTTATGGAAATTTGAGGAACAAAAAAAGTGGGCGAAATTGCAAGCTGGCCGAAATTTGGTACACTTGCCCTATTTTCTTTAATACACATTAGCAAAAAGGAATTCAAATTCATGCTAAA
The DNA here is from genome assembly GCF_024763615.1 of Phlebotomus papatasi. Taxonomy (NCBI): domain Eukaryota; kingdom Metazoa; phylum Arthropoda; class Insecta; order Diptera; family Psychodidae; genus Phlebotomus; species Phlebotomus papatasi. The sequence goes on from NC_077223.1 coordinate 44,359,602, forward strand.
ATTAGTGAAATATCATGCATAGAACTTAAAAATTTTCCTAACATAAATTAATGGACAGAAAGGGTTCTGTCTTTCATCCTGAACTTTTTCACCACATTCTTTTTGAAAATTATCGAAAAATTGGAGTATTTTTAGGTCGACATACCCAATTTATTATTTTTTTCACATAGTATCTCATCCCACTTGAATTAGATCCTTCCCCATTCAGAATTTTTGGGGCCATTTTTCATCAAACATAAATCCCCTCGAGTGTTTCTCCTGAGATATTTCAGGCTTCAGATATGGAAGTCCCTCAAAATAGCTCCAAAGTTGTTCAGTGCGGCAAAAGGCAATATTTTTGCAGTGAGATGGGATTGGGAAAATGGTTTTGAACAGTGAATTAATTAAAAATTTCCATTTTCGATGTATTCTAATGAGATGAGAAGAAAAACATCATGTTGTTTATCTCAATTTTGCAACTCCTTCTGATGGTAATATACATATATAGTCCTCAAAGTGAGAGTCTTGTTAAGGTATCTAGAGAGAGAAAATTGTTTGTCTTCACTGCTCATGGTCCGGAAAAGTGGAAAAGTGGGTGGAAGAGATGCCACCTACACTCCTGCATACTACCTGTAATAATATGCAAATGATACAAGAAGCCTTCCTTCGACATTACATATGTACATATTTACCCCGTCAAAGGATCCGACGGCTCCCCTTTTTGCGTATTCCGTCACTTCTGACAAGATTCCTTGGGGACGCCTTCATTTACTTTTCCACCCCATGTATCGACACCGAAAAACCTCAACAAAGATGTTTTTCAATGAATTTCTGTGCAATGAAAATGGTCAAAAGATCCATATAATAAATTCAATAATCCACAGTTAGGATTTATTTTTCCTTTTTTTTATATTCTTCTATATAAAACTTTTTTTTTTCTTCACACCTTCTGCGGAATAAATGTATTTTCGTTTCCTATTCTTCGGCATGTTGAAGTAAGGAACGATACTGAAATTCACCCCAAATATATTCACGCAAAAATTCTATTCCCGTGCCATCGTGTTTCTCTGTTCAGATCAAATGGGTACAGAGCTTAACATAAATATGAAAATATTCTTTTTCTTTTCATTCTGAAGGGGGGTTTGTTTGTCCGAGAATTTTCACCCAACATGGCAACATTTCATTTCTCGGCGCATTTTGTGAATTTAATTAAAAGTAGGTATGTGGTAACCGTAGGGAGAAAGGTGGTAGGACTGAATACGAAATGCCATAAGGAGCTTAGGAGATGAAGAGACAATATTTGGGCAGGAATAAAATGTAGCAATTTACAGTGAAAATGTATGTGATTGTACTAGACGTAGGTAACCTATTAGTCATGTTTTTCTTGTACACACTCTACGTGACGAACATTGCTTTCTATCCCGAAAAGAATCTTAAGTAGCATTTAGGCTTTTAAATTAATTGATGGACACAAAAGTAGGGACTTATACGGATGGTGAAAAGTTTCTATCTTTTAGTCCCTTGTTTTGTTTTTTGTTTACGATATTGCACTAAATTTTTAGGACTGAACAATTTCACATATTTTTTTCCCAGTTTTTATCCCCAGGACAATATCACCCACAAAATCTTCGAAAATGCTGTCCTTTTCAATTGAAAATGCCTCTTGAAACAGTTTTTCTATAGTGTGGATTATTTTCATTTGAAATTGAAAAGCGATTTGCAGAAAAAAAGCAAAAAAATCTATCAAATTGCATGGATATTGATTGATAGAAGAATAATTTTAAATTTTTAATATTTATTTTGCTTTTGCTCTTCGTACAAAAAAAAACATTGATAGCTAAAACGTTAACATGAATAATCAGAAACTTTTGTTTAGCTATTTCTTCTATATTATTCTGTTCTCTTGTTTTTTTTTTTAACAAAAGTGTTAGTCAAAATATTTATTTTGAAATATTTTGACTTATTTATTTATTTTATTTGGAATGCTCGAAATTGTGCCTTATACCACAAAAAGCTTGTCGATTGACCTTATGAGTTCGAGTATTTAGCAAAGTTTTCTTTCGTATTTCGCATGTTGGTTACAAAATTTAAAATTAACCCTTTATTTATAACGATTCGTTATTGTTTTATAACTAAAATCGTTTTGGAATTATCCAGCAATTCTATAAGACATTTTCAACGACTCTAAATTTTCTATAACCAATTGAGAAATTCGTTTTTGGATTTTTTTAGCTTTGGTCTTGAAAAGGCGTTTTTAGCCATGATTCAAAGCTGTCGTGGTGTAAATGAAAATGTTCGATTAATCTCTAAAGGATACCGAGGATACCTATCTAAAACTAAAAATATCGTGGATAATTAGAACATGGGCACTGGGACGATAAGGTCCCCTGTAGCCGATCGGCCGCAAAGTTTCACAATAACGGAAAAATCCATGAAATTTATCTCCTATTTTTCCGCGTGAGTTTCCGGGGAAATAAACGCTAATATTTCGCTTGGAATTCTGCGGAGTTATCAGCTTTTTTTCGCGTGGATTTCCTAGAAAAAATTCCGAAGTATTTTCTTGCAATTATCTAAGAGCATTCCGTGGAAATTTAAACAAAATTTCCATTGAATATTCCGAGGATATTTTCTGGTATCTTTTCGGCCAAGACTCCATGGAAGTAAACGCGAAAAATCTACAATTATTTTTCGCCCTAACGCTATAATTCTTGCGAGCTAGACATAAGTACTCAAATGAACGATATGGTAGCAATATTTTCAACTCAAAAGTAGAACTGAGTGTTTGTCTGATAGATGAATATTCTACAAGTTCCAAGTTGCTAATTGGCATTGAACGTCCATATGGATGTTTTTTTTTTGTGTGGAAATTCTCTATGAAAATTCCACGCAATTTTCAATCATTTTTTGAAATTATTATTGAAGAAAAAAATAAAAAAAAAATATCCACTGGAAAAGTCGTGGAATTCCGTAATATTAAACTACGGAAGCCACTAAGGCCGTTGCATGGAAATTTCCACGGAGAATTTCGTGGAAATAAAGAGGATTTTTCCGAATTTTTAAAGGGCTGACTGCCGATTATACTGTAATAATCCATAGGAAAAGACGTGGAAATATTCGTCAGAGAAAAGTCCATGAAAACTCGCGGACATTTCTTATTAGACGGTCCTATACAGAGTACCGCAAACGTCCGTGGAGCGAGGAAGAAATTTAGCATCAAATTCCATCTCGGAAGCTTATGCGGATTTTGAGCGGTAAAATCCAGGAAACTATACGCGGATTTTTAGCGGTAAAATCAGCGGACATGGCAGAATAGGCTGCTGGAAATTCAATGGAATCGTCGCGGTCGTTGGCTATAGGGACGACACCTGAAGACCTCAAATCCGTTTTTTTCAATTGATTGGCATCTAAATACGCTAATAGCCTGACTGACCTTAAGAAACTTTCGGACATATTGCCTTTTGTCTTCGATTGACTCCTAAGAATAAAAGTGAAGTGTCACAACCTGAAAAAATGTTCAAACTCACGAGATATTTCCGTGAATTATAATTTATCATTGTTTTGGGATGTATAGCGCTTTACTACCAACACCGACTATAATTATCAGACCTATTCCAAAATTGAAAATTAGCTATGGAGGGGTTCATCGTAGACCGGCAGTCGATATCTCTCACCATTTGGCTTCTAGAACGGTCACAATCTTACAGATAAATAAAAAATAATACTTTAGAAAGATAAATTATTAAGGCGTAGTTTACTAATTTATTACCAAATTGCGACCATTAATAGCTGCATTGGACATTTCATGGCTTCACAAACAAATCTAACTTCGAGCGAATCGGTTAGGAAATAAGCTCTCTAGAGCGATTGAGCCTTATGGCTATCGAATAGCCAATCGGTTTTATTTGCAAACATTTTAATTTAATTTACACATTTTAATTTATGCAAAGCATCACTATACTGGAACATTTTGCGAGTTTACTGGTTTTCCAGTTGAAATTCTATGTTTGATGGTAAATTTGATGAAAATTGAAAGTTGGAAGCATTTTGGTTAATTTATTGTCTGAAGAGCAAATGAATTCCTCCAAGTATGGACTATCCAATTAGTCTGCATGAGAGCTTCTCTGATGTTCAGAGTGCCATCATAAATCTGCATGTTGTACACATTGGAGAATTAGGGATTAGCGAGCCTCAAATTTCTCTTGTACATATTTTAAACACTCCGGGATAACAAATGTGGCTGCGGGCACACATTTAGGATCAAAGGTGGAATCTCCTCTCCAACATAATTTTTTTCCAATATTATTTTTTCCTCATTTCCCCCATACTCTCATGAAAATCCGCTGATTTTTCTGAAAGATTCGTTTTTTTTTTTCGTATCCGTGGCCTACAGAAGTCTTACCCATTGTGATGGAAGGCAAAGTGAAACAGAAACCAAATAAGTTTGCCGCAAGGCGAAAACAATCTGAAAACAACGGCGAAGATGAAGAACGGAAAAGTTGGTGAATTTTCAAGAGGTGGATGGAGAGGCACAAGTCTATGCAAAAATTGCCATTCTGCCCCAAATCTCTTCACTCCCAGGAAAAATCTTTAGCTAATGTTTTGGTATTTTCTCCCGGTTTTTTTGTCTTGAGCTGTTGGGAAAAAGTAAAAAAGAGAAAAAAACTGAGGAGAAAATATTATAACAATAGAATCAATGATTCGGAATATGTCCCAGAGAGTCGCCGTTCAATTTGGTGTCCTCCCCCACATTTCGTGCAACAAAGGATGACACGGTGGAAATGTCAGAGAGTGTTTAGGAGGGAAAGAAAAACAGTCTTCGCCGCGTCTGAAAATGTAGCAAGTAAATCGTGATAATTTGATTGCGAATGAATTTTAAATGAGAAGCGCAATTTGCTCGCCAAAAGCGCCAAAAAAAAAGAAAAAAGGGAGGAAAGAGAGGACACAGAAAAAAGGCAACATCAGAGCCATGGGGGATGGTTGGAGAATTCTGCAGTAATTTTTCTTCGCTCTATTGAATTTTATTGTTTGTCTTATGATGGCAATTGGAGTTGTTTTCCCACAATCATGCTCTACTTTTTTTTCTGTACGCCTCTGTGCTTTTAATTTATCCACTCACGATGGTACTTTTCAGTGGTCGAAATGGCCCGCAGGAAACCAGGAATAGCGTAAGAACCACAAGGAAGCTATTTAATATTTTTAATATTCTACTGCAGAATACTTTTGCTGCACACAAAAGGAAAAAAAGAAATCTTGAGATAGTTTGCCAAAAGAAACTCATCTATTAAAAAGGCATTCAGAAAAACCATAGGAATGTGAATAAATGTTCATTTTAGTAATACACTCAACTCTCCGATATTCGGATCTTCGATATCCGGATGATAACTGTCAAAAACCCAGGGTACTCAATTGGTCAAATGGTACAGTACTCGTTCTATGATGCAAGTGTATCGGGTTCGAATCCCCCTTAGGTCACCAGAAATTTTTCTGGCGTGAAAGGTGTTCCAATTGCATCCAGTGAGATTCACTGCACTTGATTCCACGGGCCACGAGACTTACAACTTAATCCCGTATAAAAAAATATTAATAATGCGTGTCTAAAGATCTCGCTGCGGGAAGGGCTAGTTCCTTCATGGGATGTTGTGCAATCGTTATTACTATTATTATTGTCAAAAATCCACAAATTAAAAAAAAAGATTCCGCATTATAAACACATTTTTCTTTATGTTGCCTTGTACAATACCATTTGATCCTTGTGACCCAAGTTGTATATTAATAACAGCATCAAGCGTTTATTATATTATTTACTCTTAAAATTTTTATATACTATACACAGTTTCACTAAAAGAAACTATGTTTTTTCCTTGGCTTTCTTGAGCCAGTAACTCCTTAAGGGGTCACGTGGATCAGACTAGTCAAAAAATAGCATATTATTTCTCTCTGTTTTTCAACATGATAAAAATTAATTTAATTCATGCTCTTATACTGAGAGAAAAAGAGGGTGCGATTAATATTTTTTTCCTCAGAAATTTAACACTTTTTAGGTGTAAAAATATATGAGCATTTTTTAATGTTAATTTTAGACCTTATCAAGGGTAAAATTAACATAAAAAAGGGTACCTTTAACCCCTAATACACCTAAAAAGGGTAATATTTACACCGATTTTGGAGCAATACTGCAGGGTAAAATTAACATTTCCGGAATGTTATTTTAACTATTATGGATTTCTCTTAGTTAGTGTAGGTATATGAAAGTACAACTTTTGAACTATTACTTTCTGTAATTTTCATTTAATTGTAATTTAAAAATTCCGGTCACTGGAACCCTATTTTTGGAGGCCTTTTCGAAATGAAACATAATTTTCGGTAGACAAGAGTTCTCGGAATGAACTCATCTAAAATCCAAAAACTAAATATATCCTGTTAGCTAATGAGTTAAACTAATTTTTGAACGAAGGATTTAAAAAAAAATGGAATTTGAATTTTTGGAAGAATGTCGTACAAAAGAGTATAATTTTTGACGTATTTTACATCACGTTTCGTCTTTTAAGGCCTCTACACTGAGAGCAATTTTCGTCAAAAATTGTTTTTTGATAGGAAATTGCCTGCAGGGTTGTAGGTGAAAACGTCAAAATTCTGTCAAAAAATGCATTTTTTGATGAAAATTGTTCCCAATGTGTAGAGACCTTTAGTATAAGCTATGATCAAATAAACATAAGATCATTTATTAAACGACTAATTTAACTCATAAGCTAATAGGAAATATTTGCGTTTTGATATCAGTAGAACATATTCTGAAAAATATTGTCCACCGAAAAGTAAGTTTAAAAAAAAATCAAAAATCAGGTTTCAATGATTGAATTTTTAAAATTTTTAATTCACAATTTTAAAAACTACAGTTTAAAATGTTATACCGTTTATATGGATAAGACCTTAAAAATAAACTTATTTTTTATCATGCTGAAAAAAAGAAAGTATTATGTTTTTTTTTAAGTCTTCTTGACCCACGTAACCCCTTAACTGATATATGTCCTAATTTCTTGACAATCTGGTTTTATAATTTAACAAATATTTTAGTAAAACAACTTTTATGTAAACAATTAAATAAATAAAATCAATTTCGTAAGTTGATTTACATTACTTTTTGCCGAAGCTACACGAACAATGTTACTTAAAAATCGACCGTAAAGTTTTGGTTTATTTACTTTAAATATGGTCTCACTTAAGATCGATTGTAATAATAAAAAATACATTGTTTTTCTTAAAATACATTACAAATTCTTTGAAGTATTTTAAACATATTCCAAAGGAAATAATTCTAAGTAAGGCGGTAAGGCGTAAAAGTTCTGGGTTGTCTGAGTAAAGATGTAAGTCATACTTATTTACAGCGAACAGACTGGGCTTTTCTACATGATCATTGCTTTTTTACACCTTCATTGCTTTCTTACACGTGGAAAAAATAATCAAAAAATTGCTGCACCAAACCAATTTTTAGACTAATTTGATGTTTTTTCGTTTTCTGAGACATTATTCGTTAAAAAGAAAAGAATTTATTAGGGGAATGTAGGCAGCCTTCGCACGTTTTTTCGTGCTTCATATTCAGGATTTTTTTCTGACTAAACTGTAAAATGGGCAATAAATTGCACTACACCAAAAAAATCTCTGATCCTTTAGGTTTCTATGCATGCCTAGTCCACTATCACAGAATTGTTGGTTTTTCCTGGACAAGAAAATGAAAAAAATATGACGATTTGTGCGATTCTTGCCCCCGGGGCCAGCGTTCACACGATGGGGGGTTTGGGTTCGTCATTGCTTTTTTTCTCGAAATAAATTTTATCCACAATTAAGAATTATTTTCCTACGGTTATACTGTACCCCCGAGAACCCGCGGAAACTATCACTGCACTAAAAGAAGATCTTTAAAACACCTTTTTCCACATTTTCTGGAGCACTGTTTTTTCTTCCAAATAAATATCGAAAATCGACTAAACTGTCAAAATTAATCGTCTGGTCAGCTGGAATCGCCGGAACATTGTAGAGGTTATGTTAATATTGTTTTGTTTTCCTAAAGGTTGCATAAATTATATTAAGAAAGGTGATAAGCTTCTGTGTTTTTCAGAGTGTTCGAGTAACACTTGCTTTGTGAGTAAAATGTTTGGTTTTCCTAATTCTTATTGCAAATGTTTAAAGTGGCTCATAATTTTTTCGATATCCTTTAGCATGGTAGCAGTTTAGTTAGTGACATTGAGTCCCAGGCTAATAGTGAGCATGTTCACACGGTTCACACTGTGAATAAACGTCGTCTCATGGAGATGGGCAGGAAACTACACGCCTGTCGAAGAGGAAATGTCCAGGATTGTCTCCTTGTGGCTTATGAGGCTTTAGTGAAGTTATGGTTTTCAATCTGAAGTTGCCGGATGCATATGCGAATGCTCACACATTCAGTGTTTGAAACCACACACAGTGTAGTACTTGCGAATTTTCCGGCACCGTGAAAATAATTTCCCTCCGATGCAAAAAGTTATTACGTAAATATCATCTCTAGTATACTCTTCATCCACTCTATAAGTGATTTTTTTTTAGAAATGAGTTTAACTGTGAGAAATCAAATGAAATATGCGCCATCAAAATTACCCATTTTGGGCCAATTTTCTATTTGTGATCCTAGCACCTAGGAAAGAAGGGCTTGGCTGCCTATTTTTACAATGAAGATAAGGTTCATAATTACTTAACTTATGGCTAAGAAATTCGGAACCAACTCTTTGGAAATAAAGAGAAAATTCACATCGTTTGAAAGCACACACGTGCGAAGCCTGCCTACATTCCCCTAGTAAAATTTGCCAAATTTAAACACCTCGAATTAAGAGCAAAAAGCAATTGACCGATCAATTGCTCCTTGCTCTTTTCTCAAGGTACTTATAATCGGAAAATTTTACTAATACATCATTTACTTTTTAAAGAATATTGTCTCATAAGGCGTAAAAAAATCAAAGTAGTCCAAAAATTGGTTTGGTGCAGCAAATTTTTGATTATTTTTTCCACGTGTAAAAAAGAAATGACCGTGTAGAAAAGCCTAGTCTGTTCGCTGTGATTATATCCCATGGTTACCTTAGAGAACAGCATCGCAGGGATTTCAAGTCGATATCTTTCACTGTTTGGCCTGTAGATAAGGTAACGAACAGAGAGAGGCTAGGAAATGACGTAGGCGTAATAAATATTAAAATATCATTGCCTGGAGAGTAAAACGACCTCTATATCTTGTGTAAAATTTTCGTCAAAATTTAGCATTTTATTATAAATAGCCTACACTTGTGTAGGCGCTGTGTACACATCTGAAGGCGATTTACTTCGAATTGGTAAATTTGAATCCAATTTCTTACGATAGAGGCCTTAAGGGCGCAGATGTATATTATACATGTGTTGTGTATAATATCTTACAAAATTGAAGAATTATATTGCTCTACCATTGTGTTCAAGCAAAAATAAAAATAAATAACCTCCTTCAGACACCGTGCACAAATATAGGTATTTAATTTTTTTTTACTTTAATTGAAAAGAATGAGCAAAATGTAATCTCTCAATTCTGAACACCTGAAGATTTTAGCGTCCAATCCCTAGGAGCGATTGTAATATGAAGATAGCTATTCGAAAAATATATTTTTAGCAAAACGGTATCATTTTTGTATTTTTCTATAAACAGACTTTTTTTTATCTCAATGCGTTTCCACAGTTTAAGCCATAGTATTTTTCGAGCTATATTTTAATTACTTTATCAATAAAGAGATGACTCCAATTTAGATAACGGTCTAATAAAATTTATCTTAATTACTAGCAAACTCGCGACACTGACCCACACTTTCATGTAAACAATTACGAATGGAATCGTTAAAGTATTAAGTCATGCTTTAGAAAAATAGGCCGAATTTCAAAGAAACTGAAGAATCTAATCGTTTTGCTTGGAAACTTTCTGCGCAATTTTTCATCTTTAATTCGTTTCCTATTTTTAATTTTTCTTTTTTTTCTACAATGTCCATCGCAGGCATATTTCAAATCAAACTTCCAGGAAGAAATTTGTATGATTTACCATTTGCTTTTTTGTTCTGTATCTGAGGTTTCCGGAAAACATAAAGGCAGTGAAAGGCAAATTGGTATTTTTTCCATACTCCCACCCCCCCAGTCCACCGCTCAAAAGCTTTCCCCCAGCTCCCTAGTCCATCATTCAGGGATGTTTTCTATTCATATTTGTTAAGCTTTTATGCCGCCTAGCCTCGGGGGAATTTTCCTAAACAAAGAGCTGTGAAGGGAGGCACAAAAAAATATCAGGATAGAAAAATTGGGTAATATGGAGCAATTTCACATCTTGTGAGCTTTTTCCATCCATACATGTTTATATTGTTCGGAAATATCGCCTCAAGGAGATGATTCCCTATGTTCATTTTATGCTTCGTTGTTTTTAATTACTTTCCGCTTAATTATATAGCACGTTGGCTCCCAGAATGTGTGGGTAATGGAATCCACAAAACATAACGAGATCAATTGGAGAACTCAGAGGGGGTGGTATACTGCCTCTTCTGAGAACGGCAACTCCGACAGGCGGAAATAGACGCGGGGTTTAATGGTTGATTTACTTGGATGGGAGAAAGAATTTTTCCACATAAATTCCCAGAGCCCTCAGTCATCCCTCGGCAACCCCTTAACATCCGGTGGCTTTGCTGGGCTGAGGCTGCGGGTGACAAGGGGAGGATGTAAAAGTTCTTCCTGCTAAAAAGTGCTTGTGCGAATTAAAACAGTTTGAGAACATTGTCAATTGTATGAGTGTGAGATTTTCCAACGCAGATCCTATTTCTTGACATTCCCTACACTGCTGCTGTTGCTGCTGCTGCTCTCTCTTGAGCAGGAAATTTTGAGTGACTAGAAAACTTTTAATTAGTTTTCTTCCTCGAAATTAAATTCCAATTTACATACACACCATTCTTCGTCACATGAATTTCGTATCATTCGCCGAAAATGGGTTATACACGATGCTGCGTTTAATCATATGATTTTCTCATTGAACTTTTTTTGGGGAGGGTTCCTTCCTTTTTACGCTTCCAAGGGAAATGGCTTTGAGCACAAAAAAAAGGGTATCTCATACAGGGTCTCTTTTTGTCCCTTTTGATTTGCAACTGACTCTTTTGACCGTGCTTCCCATGCCTCATTTTCAATTCATTTCGGAAGAGATTTTTTTTGTCAAGGCCTGAAATGTGTCAATTGAAATACTTTTGAAGATGGAATTCTGTATAAAACGGTCCGCTTTCAAGCGGATAATCTTGTAAATTAAGGGGGCTTTTAAACCCAGCAATCTACTTAGTAGCAGTTATTTTGTAAGTAGGTTTTATTTTTCAATGTTTGAACTTTAAAAGAGAATTAAAAGATATTTTATCTAAAGTTATTAATACTCATAGACCAATATTCATCTGAAGTTTTGATAAAAGTTCATGTTGTATATGGCCTACCTCTAATTACGAGGTGCTTTAAATCTTTAAATAAACCTTAACAGGCAAATTTTACGAGTTTGCGACTTGCAATAAGGTGTCCAAAATAGAACCCAAATTATTTTCTAGTTCACTCTTAGAAAAGTTTAGACATCATTATTAATGAAAATTAGTTGATCGGGCACTTATTATGAAATCTATTTAAAATAGTTCTTATAATCTTAAAACATTTTACTCATAATAAATTTATTAGTAGTGAGAACGTAAGGCAATATTTACTTGGATAAGTTGCAGCAATTATTTCATAATGGTTTCCTACAATTGTATTTGCTTGTGTCAATTAAATGAAATCGATATCCCAACTAATTCCATTTAGTTCTCACAACTAATGCAAATAAATGGGCCTATATTTTCATAAAGTTCTGACAACTTTTTCAATAGTAAAGAGTGGTTTTTTATTTATGTGTTTCGAGCTATATAGTAACCACAACTAATATGATATAGTTATTACACCCAATAAGATGGGTATCAGCCACATTTATTTAGTTATAGGAACTAATATGTTACAATACCCGTTACTAAACTAATTTAGTTATGATAACTAAATGAAAAAGATACTGTAACTAATATTGGTCAACTATTTCATTTAGTTAGCCTAGCTAAATATATGGATGGGTCTATGCTTGCTATATTTTATAGTTTCCATAACTGTATATAAGTTAGTTGGGACTAAATTTTTCTAAGAGTGTTGTTTTATTCATTTCCAATCGTACTAAGAATAACTTTAGAGATAATAAAGTTGATAAACAACATGTCAAGAATCCGAGCAATATTCATGAAAAGGAAGTAACCAAAAAGTTAAATGGTCTGTTTTATATTGCACTTTAAACTTTGAACATTGATGCTGAAACTAAATCTGTCCATCTGTCCAGAATTAGGTATAGTTCACATGAAAAGATAATTTAAATAATATTGCTAAGACATTTTTATTGCTTGTTGTTATTTTCTAAATTATTTATTGCATAAAAATAAATAAGAATTCGCTTGACTGTCAATGTTTCAAAATTAAAAGAAAAGGAAATGGGAAAAGAACAAAAATGAAATAACAAAAAAATGCATGTAAGTGATGGAAGTTAAAGTACACTAAATAAATATTTTAACTGCTCGCACTCCAAGAGAGAGCAGTTTCCACAATCGACTTTTTTAATTTATAATCTGCAATTTGTTTGCTAAATTTCTTGTCGTCGTTAAACACTGACATCATAAAAATACTTTAAAAGCATTAGAAGATAAATGTCCAAGTCACATACAAAAGATAAAAGTACTAAACATTTCAGGATCTCTAATTTAATCGTAGATTTTCGAATTTTCCGATTTTTGCTCACACAATTTATGAATGGGTTTTTTTTTCGCAAATTCCAATTAAATGCAGTGAAATTGATGCATTTGTCACCACTTCTGTACTTACCGTACTTCCAAAACATAAAAAAAACTGCAGTGGTTGAAAAAAAAGAGTCGTTGAGAGCTTTTGTCTGCAGGATTTTTGAAAGAGGCAACTCTCGAAATAATTGCTGGACGATGATGGAAAATTTGTGTGGAAAGCAATTGAGTTCTTGATTAAAGTGATTGGATTGATTGGATGGGGTTTGGAGGAGGTGCAAAACTCATAAGTCATATCGGATGGATTGCAGGCGCGTCGAGATGCTGCCAGCGTGAAAATTTGATGGAAAATGTGGCAGGAGAGAGAGCGTGATGTCTTGCAGGTCATTCATCAAATTGTGAGCCACACACATGAATCCACTTTCGGAGTAAGCACCATGCTTGAAGCTCAATTGATGGGTGAATCGGAGGAGATTGTGAATGGAGGAACGCTCAATTGTGTGACTATATGAACATGGGGAAAACCTGATGGGATGCGCTGGGAAATATCCGTAGTGAAGTATACTCTATGGATAGATTTACATGTTTTCACGTACTATTGGAAATTCACTAAAACGTGTAACAATTGATGCAACTTGAATGGTAGTTTAACCTTATGATTTAATTAAAATCAGAGTGTTTAAAATCAAATACTTAATTTTTCATCTAATATCATTGGAATCTTATACTAAACTTGCTTTTATGTAGTTCCACACTTTAAAACCCTTAAAGGTTGAGGGAGACACCGGTGGTGTCCCAAAACCAAAAACCATTTATTTATGAATTGGACAAAACTACTTTCTGAAGTTTAACGAAAAATATGTATATTGGTTTTGGAACACCGGTGTCCCACTTGTCCTTAACCCTTAAGGAAAAGTGGGACAGCGGTGTATCAAAAACCACAGAACATTTTATGACTATATAGAGAACAAGTAACTTTCTGTAATTAAAAAAAGATGTTTTTCGGACTTACCTTTACATGGTTAAAAGGATTCAAATTTCAAATTCGAAAGCATTTGATAGGTGTTATCTTCCGAGAAATATTGCTTGAAATATTAATCGACAAAAGACGAGAAACTGAATAAAATTTTATCTGATCAAACTTTACGAAAATACGTTCTTATCGAATACTTCGAACTTCATAGAAGTAGCAGTATAATCCGTATATTTTTTCATACAGTGTTTGCTTCGTTATTCGGATGATTGGGAGACAATATGACAGATGTCCGCTTCGTTATCCGGATGTATTGTTTGAATTTGTTCAACGTCTTGAAAATATAATACGAGTTTCTTTTTGTAGAATTAGAATGTTTTAAAAAAGATTGAAAAGACATAATTAGAGAATTCGACGCTATTATACTTCATTTATTAAACAAAAACATTACAGGATAATTTATTTTCATTACTGAAAACACATGCATACATGGCCTCAAAATATTTTAAATACAACCGTCGATAATTCGTCCGGATTACGGCGATCCGGATTAGAGAGCGTGAACTGTACCTTAAAATTTCCATCTTCCACTTCTCGAGGACCACTTTTCTCAACCTATCTCTACGATTTTGACGATTTTTTGGATGATGTCACGCTATTTGTCCGTCTCTATATTACCACCGCTACAAGCCAAACGATTAGATATAGCGACTTGGGACCTTCGAGAGACTTCCCAAGAAGTTGATCTCTGCATCATTAACATAACCTTGATTTTTCCCCTAATCCTGCATCAACCATCCTAAACTATATTTTTTTAGATTATTCGAAAACGCGTTAGGTGATGTTTTTCATTTTTGAATATGTTTTAGAGATACATAGGCTCACATTTCATCCATAATACAAAAACACTGTTAAATCATTCCTAATAATAACCGTTCTTCAAAATGAAATATTAAAAATGCTCAGAGACAGTATTTCTTAACAGCATGATATCGTATCTGGGTTTGTTGTAAAGGACAGATAAGACTGAACCGGTTCAAATCGATTATGAACTATCGATTTGAACCGATAACTAATTTTTATTCGAAAAATCGATTGTGTAACTCCTAAGAAATTTTAGGAGATCTTTTGACTGATTTACAAATCGGTTCAAATCAGTTGTAATCCTGTAGACGATAAATGATACGAAAGTACAATTTTGACATACACCATTCCAGTCACAAGTTCGAGGATTTCGCAAAGCATGAAATATTTTGGTAGGGTAAGTGTGCCAAATTTCGGCATAATTGCATGCAAGCGTCAAAGTCTCAAGATTGAAATGTAATATTTTAAATACAATTAGATTTATTTTATTCTTTCTTCTGAAAGAGTGTTGCTTGGAACCTTGTAAAGAGTTTACCGTATTTATTATCTCTAAAATCATTCTTAATACACCTTAAAATGCATAAAAATATAGACATAGCTTTGGTGCCCTATTTCGACCACCTTCATTCTCATAGATCCTTGCCCTTTGGGAATTCTTCCAATATCTTTTTCACGTCATCTCGTTTGTCGAAGCTACATTTTTTGTTATTCTTTTGCATTGTATAATCTCTAGAGTACGTAAAATCTAAAAATCCATGGAAATTCGAGGAACAAAAAAGGTGACCGAAATTACAAGCTGGCCGGAATTTGGCACACTTACCCTACTCCTTTTTTTACTCTTTTTTTTTTACACTTTTTCCATAGTGATGTAGATCAGTTTTGTCACAGTATTAAAACACCTAGAATACACAAGTTTTTGGTACCTAAAAATCTAATCTCAATATGTAGAGCTCAATCGGTGCAATGGAGTGAATTCCACAATACAGTTACAACTGGTTATACCTTCAAAACCAACTGAAATTTTCAATTGCATTTTCGTTGCGGTGTATAAAAGACTTGATGAGTTTTCCCGGGAAAACTGGTTGGGGAGCTTCATAGGCACAGCAAGAGTTGTGTTTGCTCTCACCATTCCTCTGATTAACTCTGCAGTAGTAGAGGTCATCGGGGCGTTGATTAAAAGCTATCTACCGTGGGTAAAGATTCCAGGACGTGCCTGAAAGGCGAATCTTTACGGAGTTGCGATTCCATTGAAATTGGGGATGCGACTCGGTAATGAATTTAGTCTGACAGTACAGCAACACTCTTTTGTGGGTGACCAAATTGAGAGATAGCACATGGACGAGATAGTTAAATTCACATGGAATGAAAATCCGCAAAGTGGTCGAAAGTATGCTCTCTTTTTTTCAGAACAGCATGAATAAAGAGAAGAGAAAATTGTAACCTATAAAAATTAATTGGACGAGATATTTTGTATGCTACTCGAAAAAAATTGGCTATATTTAGAATGCTCTTTAATTTAAGATATTGAAATTTGTTGGAAAACTTGAGAAAATATTTTTGAAAAAGAACATTGGCTGTCATTGCATATGTTGACTTCAAATTCTTATTTAGTGTATTATTCACCATTATTCACGAGTAATAGAATTTTACAACTCCCATCTATAGAACACTTTATTGATTTATTACACGACGGAAGAGTAATCTCAGTTATTTAACATCATGTAGCGTATTTTCACGGTAAGCGCATTATAAATATATATCACAAATTATCAATATAATGTCCTGAAAATTCGTGTAAAACAGGAATTAATGGAACTGATACTGATTTGGTGAAAATATAGCGAATAAAAAGCATTCGAGATTATTCCAGATGGAATTACGCGCAATTTTCGAATAATTAGTTCACCTTCTTTGCAATTAACATATTCCGATTATTGATTTTACTATAATATTTTGAATGATTAAATGACCGTTCGACTGAAACTCATTTGGAATTGTGAATAGTCGATACAATTTCATATAATTAAATAATATGCCCTGGATTCTAAAAACGAAATTGAAATTTCAAAATGAACTTAAATATTTGAAAATTTGTAAGAACATGTATTTTTCCGCCTGTCTTTTGTAAGTTAGGAGTTAAATAAGTTGAAATAACGACTTCTGGTTAAATTTAACACTTTTTAGGTGTAAAAATATATCAACATATTTTGATGTTAATTTTACACCTTACTAAGGGTAAAATTAACATGAAAAAGGGTACCTTTAACCCCTAATACACCTAAAAAGGGTAAAATTTACACCGATTTTGGATCAAAACCGCAGGGTAAAAAAACATTTCCGGAATGTTATTTTAACTTTTTCGGATTTCTCTCAGTGAAGGAACTCTACAATCTTAAATCTTGAATTAGCTCACAACTGCAACAGCAAATACCAAATGTATTATTTTCTTTAAGTTCTTCAAGCATGATTAAAAATTTTGATGCTTTATTTTCAAATGACAACAACGTAAATAAATAATAGTAGTGAGAAATTTTTATGTAAGATGCCGCTCCATTTAAAGTGTCTGTAGCTGAATGTGAACACAATCCCAGCTATCAAAGTTTTATGGCAATTTATTGAATTAACTCGTTAACATACGGACATAATTACTTTCTCTTTAAGTTCGTATAATAAAATGGTCTTAATCAAACTTTTAGTATTTATAAAATAATCTAGAGAAAAGGAGGCAATGTGAGATTTAAAGTCGAAAGAAATACTTTTAGACATACAGTAGAGTTCCTCAAATTTGAACATTTGGGGGATATAGTAAGGTGGGGTAACTGGATAGTTTTCCGAAGAGTGCTAGTTAAACGCTTGTTTTTGGACTGATGAAATTCTTTTTTACTTCTTCTAAATCCATAGAATTATGCACTGTTTCATTCAGAAACATCAAATATCGAAACATCAAATATAGAACAGAAATATCAAAAAAAATTAAAGACAATTTAGAAAATAATGATAATACTGAAATAAGTCAACATGCACTAACTGGGTCGCCTTTTCGCTAATTCACTTTTAATTAAACCTTTGGATTTAAAATACTTTTCCCACAAGAAAAAAACAATAAATGTTTTCAATGAACCAGCTGCCATTAGCGAAAATATCACTGCTAGAAATTTTTTCAAATTTTTAGTGAAGAACCCAGCTGACACAAGATTGAAATGACTCGATTACACTCACTTATTTAATGGATAAAAATATTATTTTTGCTTTTTCTCAAACTTGAATAGTTATATTATGTTACTGTAATGACTATATTACGGAAATAAAAATAAAAATCTTTTAAGTGGATTAGTCACAAATGATCCAGATAGCGAAGCTCCCGTATTAGCACACTTGACTATAGAGATGACATTTCTCACTCCTCAAATTTGAATATTTTTAAAAATGTAGCGTAATTCTTGTAAAATTCACTTTTCCTAAATTAAGGAAAATAACTTTAGCGAATTTTATCAATTTAATTTGTTGTTCGGAATTTGTTAAGGAAATTAATGTAATACGACAATATTGAAGAAACACCAGAGAAAAATAGTTCTAATTCAGACTCCATGCAAAATTTCTTTTACATAACCTCATATTTTACATTTTGAATGCAACCGTCATTCAAATTTGAGGAGTTCAAATTTGAGGAACCTGACTGTACTTTTAAAACTTAAGAGTTGCATATTTTTCTATGAATGATATTGTTACTTCACTTTGAGTTCGGACTTAGATAAAAACCCATATACAACTAGTCTGTGAGGCAAAATCATCTTAAGGACGTCTGTTTATTAAATTGTAGTTCAAGGAAGGAAAATGTCACGTCCAAACCAAGATCATGACCAGTTAAGATAAGTTGACCTAATTTATATCCCACATGCTGGACTTTCAATCTACACTGACTCCAAATCTCAAACTCATCATATAACAACTATACAGAAATCCCTGTATCCCAATGAGTTACTTTCAACGTTGAACATTCTCATTTGATGTCATGGTTGTGCTTTAACCCGGAAATCTGTGGATATTTATTTGTGGGGGATAGCTGGAGTGTCTTTCTGTTAATCCGAAATCCTGGGTAAAACTGTTTTTAGATGAGGAATTTCCATGGGGATTGTGTGTCTATCGTCAAAATCGATAGAGAACCATCCACGCATTTGGTTGTAGCTGCTACAGGAAAAAAAAATGCACCATGTCTCATCTTTCGCCAGTTCATTCGACCCATCTTTGTATAAACAATCACGGCAATTCAATCTTTGTTTACGGAAGCATTATCACGCGCCTGTCGTTCCAACCACTTCCATTCCGAAACCCAGGGAACGCGCGCTGAGGAGCGCGTGTACAAGTGGAATAGTGGAAGGGTTAATCGAGGGAGCTAAACCGCATGAGGATGTGCACAAGAGAGTCTTGGCGTCTCTACCCATGCTGAGATAGGGCACAAAAAGGCATTAGGAGTTTCATCCTGGGGCGGAGAAAAAGGATTTTAAAGTGGGCGAGAGTACCAAGAAACTTCCTCTCAACCTATTTGCCCCTTCGTGAATCTTCATCGCTTGTCAGGTTCAGTGAATTGGCAAAGTTGTGGAGGAACTTGTGGCAAGGGGCTTTTCGCGCTTCGATAAATCTTCTTCACGCCTCCCATTGGTGCCGATGTTATGCCAAGACGGGGGGGGCAGGTGGAGCTCATGGTGGAATTCCCAAATATCATTTTCCACGTGTTATTGTTTCACCTTGAGTGAGGTGTGAATGAGCGTCTGTTTGGGCAAAAGGTGGAGTAAAAGGTCAAGAAACTCCATCGTGAACTCCAAATACTATTAGCACACCGAGAAGGAGATGCGGTGCGTTGGATCATTGCGTGAAGTGTTGCCCAACACGTGACTTCTTGGTGCAAACACACCTCTAATTACCATCCCCCAAAAGCACATACTGTCGCTCAAGGCAGCAATTTTACACTCTATGCTCATTGTATGCAATTTAATTTAAAGTTGCAAATTAATTTGACTCCGTGAATACATGTTTCATTTATTAATGCGATTATGGTGCTTTGTTGGCACTTTTGTCCACAGTTCCAACAATGTGCACTCACAATATCCACAATAAATTGATTATTAATTCTTTTGTGCTGCATCTCATATTGCAAAAAAACAACATAGTGGTAAATTAATTATTTATTTTTAATATTAAACTATTATAAACACTTTTTTTATGGTAATCATAGTTTCCACCTTCTGGCATGCATCACACCCAAAAGGATCATATTTCAAATGTTTTCAAGTGATATTCAAGCTCCATTGAAATATCTTTCGGTGTTTATATTATGCTTTTATTTGGAACTCAAAGAGACACATCAGGTAAAATGGCTAAAACTTTTGCTGAGTCAACCATTAATATTTAATCCTATTTTTTTTAACGATCTTCTTCTTGATCTTATGTTCGTTGTGTTTGATTGAGTGCTTTCAGCGCCACTATACGGTGAACACAGGGAAAGAACATGCGTGTGTTCAGTACATAACCTCAAAAATTGCTTTCCTGACGGAATATCCTCACATTTGACGAAAAATGTCCTCAAACAGTGATGAATATGTCGTTATATCGGACGATTCTAACCACAGTGGTTCAAATAGTGGTACAAACAACGAAGGTATGGTTTTTTGTAATATACTACCGGTGAAATTGAAAAATTCACCCACTTTTCTCACTCATTCAGCACAACCTGCTAAAATAAATAAGTTTAAAAGGCGAAGGAGTGTTTATTCCTACTCTGAGGATAAATCAAATGTGGCGAAGAAGCTTTTGAAGGACATATTTGAAGATAGCAAATTCATGGAAGGTTTCAACCCGGCTATACCAAGGCAGCAAAAGAACAAACTGAGGAGTTATTCTTCAGGAACCGGGAATTGGAGTTTCAGTCCATTTGAGATACCGGATATATGCGATTGTCTGGATATCTCGTGCCCGGGTTGTTTCTTTAAATGCCCAAATTGCAGAAGTACTAAATGCGGAACGCACTGCCGGGACAAGAGGAGGTGGATTTACGAACATGTCGTGTACGATGGAACCTGTGATGCAAAAGTTAATCCTCTTCTCGAATAACCTTAACACAAATTTTTGAATTAGTTTTGTTCTATTTTTTTTTTCAATTTCGGGTTCTTTAAGTCCTATTTTTTTATATAAAACCTATCGAAAAAATTGGAGTAATCAACTATTGAGTTTTGGTGAGTTTCATCATTGACTATTATATTTTTACGTATTTGTCTACTTATTACTAAATCACTATTATAAACAAGCTGATAGTCACTTATCGGTTATGGCCTCTTAATTAATATAGTTTATATCATTTATATTAAGTGGAGTCGAATGAAACCGAATGTTCAAAATCCTGAAAGGGATGAAATTATATGGAGGAAAATGTTTAGAATAATTAGAATAAAATGAAGTAAATAAGATTAAAATTTATTATAGCTTAATTTGTGTTGTAATTTCTAAAAGAGGAAATATTCTGTTAAAGGTTATGAATTTATTCACAATATTCATTATTTATGAAAAAAAGTGTCTTTTCACTACAATATAATTTTCTTTAATCTTCACAGGAGTTTCAAATTCATGTAAGAAACGAAACCGAAGTAATTATTGTTAGTCGAATTTTGAAAACGTCTAAGCAATAAACTTCCGGTATAGGGATTTATTCTTGAAAAGGTACTTTATTTTAAACGGTCTCTAGCATTGATGGCAATATTGTGATGAATAATAATCGAAAAGATTATTATTAAGATTTTGGAAAACAAAAATTCTATCGTATTTCGCTATTTAGAAAAGCTTGGATGTGTTTAAAAGTTCGATACATAAATGTCACTGAAAGGAATAAAGGGAACAGTAGGAATTCTATGAACTAACTGTATTATGGGGTTATTATGGTACTTTTTGGTGGTAACCTTTAAACCAAAGATATCTCTATCCAATTCCGGAGTACAGGATTTGCCGGATCCTGTGCTGTGGTTGAACGGGTATGAATATGAAGTCTTTGAGATTAAAGGCAATGAAGTAAGAGCGTGGTGGAGCATGGGGTTTTGAGAGTAACCTTAGAAACATCTGACTGATCTGACTGCTATCTTGTCGGATGATCTATTTTTCAGAGTAAATTAAGTAACTTTTGCATATGTGAAAATGTGTTTTGAATTGCATAAATAATATTTATGGATTACAGGCAATTCATTTGCAAAAAGAAAAATTTTAAAAAGTGTTTTTTTTTTATCATTGTTTCCACATGATTTCTAGAATATGGTATTGTCAAGAAACTTTTGGCCGATAATGTAGTTATTAAGTGCTAAATTAGTTGTTGCACTCATACTTTTGGTCTCTTATAGAATTTTCAACAGAATTTCAATAAATTAGAAACGAAAATAAATTTTTTTAGAGACTCTTTTTTCCAAAACTAGCTTCACTGAACTCTTAGAAAATCTATAGAAGGAAATTTTGTTGGTCGTTAAACACAGATACTGTTAAAATATCGTTGGTATGCGAGAATATCTGCCGCTATAAATTCAAAATATAAGAAAAATATTAAAGAAATATGCCTAAAAATAAATTTCTTTAGAATTTTTAAGTTTTCCTAATTAGACTTGTCATAATATTATATTAAAATAAATTATATTAATTCCTAAGTATGAGATTTTCATGAGGTGTAAGAAGTGCTGGAAGCAGGGGAGTGACATTAGCTTTGAAAAATGCCACCACTTTTAGTGTAAATTTTTTCCTGTTTTCGTACACATTTCACGAGATATCTCCAAAACTACGTAGGTCCTCAATTTGGGGTTTTCGGCTGCCTTTTCGTTATTAAATTGGCTTTTACTTTGTATTAGTATTATTTGCTAAATCATTCTACAATGACAGAAAACAGCTAATAAACTCAAAAGTTTTTTCGGCTCGTTAGAAACATATGGGAAACATAGGAAACGTCATACCCCTGGCTGGAAGTATTGCATCATTTTCGGGAGTATCCCGAAATGCTGGAAGTGTGAAGAGTTCTTCCATACAAATTGTGGAAGTGTCTGGAAGTGGTGTACACATTTTCACCCTAATAACTCCCCCTTAGTTCGAGCACCAAGCCTTCATCAAAAATGAAACCTCAAGATTTTTTTTTTTGGATTTGTTAAATAATTTGGGAATTCAGAGAGCATGGAGCATGGAAAATTAATGCACTACTAGCGTATACCGTCTTTGTAATTTCGGTGGTAGTAACTTCTTTTCTTCAGAATAGGTAACTCAATATTTTCTTAAGCAGAGCTGTACGATATTCGGCTCCCAGAATTCGGGTGATACCTGACACCTGTCAAATACGTGAAAGTCGAAAAAATCCCCCTTATCGCACGGGTTTTTATCTATCATTTTTGGTCCCAATGAACCAAAGGGACAGATAATCCTAACCGGCTTATGTAGGTGAGATTCTTAACGTGAGCTAACTCGGAGTGCATGCAAATTCGATTTAGAGCTGAAGTTGGGAGACGCCATTCAGTTATCTTGAATCAAATTCGTGAAATTATACAAATTTTGTATTTAAACCAAAATATCAAGGATTTGGATGAACTGACAGAAAAGTGATATATGGATGAAATGTAGACCAGAATGTTCTCTATAATTTTGCCGTAGAACTTGAACTCATCGATTACTCAGAAGCCAAGATAAGCGAGGTTTTTTGTTTCTTAACTCGTTTTTTCATCCAGAGTTCCCCAAGTAGTCATTTGTTGAGCTTCAACTATTTCAAAGAATTGTTGTATTTTGTGGGACTTTCCATTTCAAACCATATTTTAAGTGTCTTGGTGGAGTAGAGGCAGTCAAATTGGCATCTGAGTGATTTCAAAGCGTTATTATGGGAAAAATCAATTTTTTCACACTTAAACGGCAAAATCGGAGTGATAGCGTAGTCTGAGCGGAAAATGATGTATGGACGAAATGTAGAGACAAATGTGCTCTACAATTGTGTCGAAGTAATCATCAAAATCGGTTTAGCGACAGTCGAGATAATTGAGGTTATGTGATATTGAAATTGGTTTTTCGACTGTGGCGCCCCTGGTGTTGGTCCCACGAAGTTCAAATATTCTAGAAAGTTGTAGCATTTGGTGAGATCTTTCGTTTAAGCCCTCACTCATCAAAATCGGTCACATAGAACCGGAGATATGATTTTTTGAATTTTGTGAACTTTGACCCCTCATATCTCCGGTTCTGTTTTAACCACAGCGCGCATACGCACCATTTTGGAAACGTCCTAGACTGGACTACAACATACTAAAATTTCATTAACTTGCACAATGCCGTTTTTGAGAAAAGTGACTTTGAATTTCGATGAATTTTGACGCTATCACAGCGCCACCTGTGGTGACTTTTTGAACTTCCATCTGAAAGTGCTCATCGATACGAAACCAAAAAGGTAAAATTTAGGTCGCTATGTTAATTAGAACCGGAGATAGAGGCCGGTCAATGTTCGAACTTTGACCCCTTATAGCTCGGGTCAGGGGTTATGGATCGACTTAAGGTTTTTTTTGTTTGATAGGTATAATCAACGGCTACAACATACTAAATTTTCAGCCCGATGCACAATGGAATTTTTGAGTTATTTAACTTTTAAGATTTAAAAATTTTCTTTTTAAAAAAAGCGCCCCTAGCGGTGGTTTTATGAACTTGCGATGTTAGAAGGGGAAGTGGCATTTCACGAGAGCTTTCCAAAAAGCCCTCACTTTTTAAATTCTGACAATTAGAACCGGAGTTATGGCCATTTTAAGAAATTTTTTTTGGACCCTTATAGCTCGGGTCAGGGGGGTCGGGGGACCTTAAGTTTGGTATTGATGGAAAGCTCTAAGGCCCAGCTATAACATACTAAAATTTGAGTCCGCTGAATGCCATAGGGGCGGAGCTATTGAGAAAACAAAAAAAGGGGGGTCTTCAAAATGGCGGAAGGAGGGGTGGGGGGTGGGGGGTCTATGCACCAAGTTGCAATTTTCACCCGATATATAACCTTTGCCGAAAACCGCAAGTCGATATCTTTTTTAGTTTAGGAGCTATTAAGCTCCAAAGAGCGGCCGGCCGGCCGGCCGGCCGGGAACGTAACTTAGCCACATATATATTCGGAATCAGGAAGTGGCGAAACACATTTTGGCCAAATTTGAGGTCGATCGGACGACATGAAATTTTGTTAGGATTATAGTAGGTGAGATTTTGTTAAGAATCTCACCTAATATCGGAGAGCTCAGTAGCGTAAAGTGGTACAAGTTGGACAGGGCTATTTTTCTTGATAAATTACTAATTCATTTTTATTTGTATATTTTTAATGCTTCAGTTTTACAATTTGGTTCCTTGTGCTTAAAAACAAATTTTGTACTGTATTTATCAAGAAAAAAACCATGTCCAACTTGTACGGGCGAATTGTCCAACTTGTGACACTATGTCCAACTTGTATAACTTTCAGTTTTTCTATCTGACTTTTTAATAATTCCGTAAGGTTGATCTTGATCTTAAATTTCGAAGTACGTAGTGTGACTGATCATTGGTAACAGTTTTACTTTTATTGTGAGGAAAACTAAACCAACAAAGTTCATAATATTACTGTTCTATACACAACATAATTATCGAGCAACTCGTAAACCTTCGTAAAAACTTATTTTTACGAAGTATAAGTTAGTACACAACTTGTACAACTTAGTATAATAACTTAATATACAACTTAAGTGTAATTTTAATATATTAAATCTCGGCTTTAAACCTATCGATTAGGAAAACTTATCCCTTATTCTGAATCTTCTCAAATGAGTGATATGGAGCGTCTTTATATAATTTTAAAATGCGTATATCTCTGGTTCTCATTTTTGAAATTTGATCACATATGGTACAAATGAATGTTTTTGTGAAACATTGAAACTTATTTAAGAACATACAATTTCAGACCGACTTCGAGTATTCTAAAATTTTCATATTCTATTTTCGATAAAGTTTTAGTCCGAATCCAATGATTTTCTTATTTTCACAAATTTTGTAGCAAATAGCATTTATATTATATTGCGCATACACATCTATGTATTGAAATTTGTTCAATTTTAAATATATAGCTCTAAGCTGTTTTGGATGCAATCAAAAACTCTCATTTAGTTTTCTCGTTTATTTTTCAAACATTTTCTTCTACTATGCTCACCAAAATCATTGGCAGAAAAACGTATTTTCATTTTATATACAATTAATTTTTCCACTAACAAATTGTATACATTTTGGATTGCAATTAAAGTACCATAATAACGTGCGTGATTGATTTGTTTGCATTCTCTTGAACATGTTATGCTTCCTTCAATTTTCCTGCATTTTCGGAAGTACTTTATTTGGTGTTTGGGTGTCAGAAAGAGAACATTCAATTTGTTCTACTGTCACTCATGCTTGTATTTGCACTCAATTATGCTCGTAGCATCACTAAGTGAAAATTCGGAAGTCTAAAGGATTCCGTGTAAATGCACTTGAGTCAGCAAGTAAAACATCTTTCATTAGCACTCTCGTGACATAATCATGGTATAATTTGCACATGGGGAAGTGTGGGCGCAAGAGTGGGCTGGTAATTGCCGGGTGGTGGGCTCTCAAAGGGGTGGAAATGACAAAAAGCCCGGGTAAACAATTAAGACAGGCTGCCGTGGAAATCTTTCACACATTGTTGTTGATGCTGAAGAACCCTTTACTCCCATGCTGCAATTAATCTCTATAAACTCTCCTGTATGTGCTTCCCTTTTATTTTTTCGTGTGTTCCATCTCTGGGGGGGATCTCTTTCCCAGAATACATTGCTCCTTCTTTGAGGGAAAGGGGTGTTGTATGTGCATGACGAATTGAGTGGAAAATGCTCATTTCCCCGCCTGTGTACTCATTTTTCTTCCGACACTTTCACCCAGTGCTAGGTTTGGGGAAGAGTGGGATTGACGTCACTTGTGCCTCACTTTTCTTCCAACCCTCAAGCTCGCCCACCCACAACGGGGGATCGGGCGATGAAAAAACATGAACATCAGAGAAATTCCTTCGACACTTTGGGATCATATCGCATTTTGTAATACTTGTGTACTCGATGAATAATAAAGGGATGATTGTACAATGTACATCACTTATGTACTCTTGTGTAAAGCACCGAAGGATGATAACTTTGGATGGATATTGAAAGTGAATTGTGAAAAGGGGTTTTCACTGAAAGAGAATATTCATTGTGTCACTTCTGGGGTGCCTCTTTTTTTTCCTTGCCCATCCACTTATTTTATCCCCAAAAGCACATTTTTGCATGACACCTGCAAATTCCTTTTGCGTCGTACCCTAACACCATCGAGAATATAAATAAAATCACTTAGAATAAATTTTAGGGACATATTTGGGATAAAATAAACCTATTTTGCCTCTTCACAGTCGTATTTTGGTTATTTGAAAGTGTCTCGGCTAATATGCAATGGGTTAACTCTTTCGTCTCTTTTGGGACTCTGAGTACCCAAGGCATCATATGAATGTTCTGTGAAAAAAAAATGTTTTTTAAATATTCAGAACTGATAAAAATCCTATTCTTGTGGATGATTATAAATCCAAACTATAAGGATGTCCAAATGTAAGATATTTTTTGTAAGACCTCAATCAATTCCTGAGCTTAGATATTTATGATTAAAAAATTGTGAAATTGGCTTGCAGCATATGCTGCGGTCCGGAAAGAGTTAAGGAAAATGTCGTCTATATTTGAAAATTCTAACTAAATTCGAATTATGAGAATATCATGCAATATCAAGGCTTTGATTCTTCTTAACATGTTCGAAATTCGAACAGGGATCATATGATCCTGAATTTGCAGAATTATAAAGGAGGTAAAATGTCTGTTTTTTGCCCTTCGAAACCGTTCTTCAAGGTTTCCAAATTTCGACTGTGAATGGCATGACAATTTCAATTTACTTCAGAACTGTGATAAAATCATAATGAGAAAAAAAACTTACAGTTTCTCAAAGGAACTGCAAGTTTATATCATCTTCAAAAAATTAAACTAAAATTTTAGTTTTTATTACATTGTATAGATCTCACTACAATCATTGCGGCCATCGCCGTCTTAACATTCCTTCCCAACCTTCAGGATAAAACGATGTGAGACACGTTCTCAGGTTGTATGTCCCGAATATTTTAGGTTTTACACTTTTACAATTTTTCTTTATTATTACAAGTTTTACAATGAGAGATCTGATCAAAATCAAATCGCAGATCTTAGTCTTTCAAGATCGCAGGCTTAGCCTTAATAGTTCTTTGGCCATTGTTCAGCAACAAAAAAAAATAAAAAAAAAGGAATTGTTGAAGCAGGAAAATAGAAAGATTCAACCATCTTTGACCCTGACTGTCGTAATTCGTCTCAGTGTTTGTTTGCGATACGAGATGAAAGGGCTTGAAAATTTGTTGAACATTTGACCTTCCCTCATCTCTGCATTCCATCTTCATATCTTTCAGAAAAAAAAGGCTCTCATAGAAACGTGAGCGGCCAAAGTGGGTGGAGACAAAGAGTAAATAATTTTGTCGATTTTTCCTTTCCTGCCCCATGGATACCCCCTGCTCCATTATTTCATCTTTGGGGTATATTTACACACTTCATCGAGCGACGGGGGTGAAATCACAAGAATAGCCTTATTTAATTTCATACAAGAGGGTGGTAGCGCATCCCCAAAAAAAAGGAAGGGAGATAACAGAAAAAATTGACAAATAATAATATTTATTTGGAGCCATTTAGATTGCAATCTCACGCAATATTTCTTGGACACTGCCTAGAATTGAACGGGAGGACATTGTTCATCTCCCCAGATGCTCCAAAAGTGGACGACATATCCGATATTTCAGCAAAAATATCCAATGAATTGCCCAAGCAATATCGACAAGTATCTTTCCTATATATTGTACACATTTCACTAAATTGCAGATATGATGTTGAGATCTTAATCTTCCACTTGGCGAAAGTTTCTCCATTTGATCAACCCTCTTGAGCAGTTTCCTTCCCATCAATATTTTCTCTGTTAAGTATTTATTGCGACTTTATTCGCCAACAGCGCACCACAGAATGATTATGAAACTTTCCCATGGTATTAATCCGTCATCATTCTGTCAGAGTGGGCTTTCCTTTCTTTTGCCAATTTTGGCAACATTACTCGATAAAATTCTGTGCCAACCCCTGTTCTAATGGGGATGAGATGGTGCTAAAATCAGGAAAAGGATTCATTGAGAAAGAGAGTACCCTCTTGGATTTTTTTATTGGCTTCCGCTTTTATTTGGGAGGTTATTGACATTACCGTTTTCCGTTGTATTGTTTTAATTTTAAATTTTGACAGCTGTACCAACGGACAAATACTTACATTGCAAAAATCGATCGTCGATAAAGCGCTAAGACACATTAAGATTTAGATTTTGATATACAAACGGAATTAGCAGAATATCCCGACACGATTAATAATAATAGTATTATTAAACTCGTATTATGAAATCTGACATTGTTGACAATTGACACGCGAAGAAAGCTTTGTTTGACGATAGAGTATATGAAACCACCTTGCGGAAATATTGAGAAACTAAAGTATTCTTATGCCGGCTTCAGACTGGAGGCTTAGCCCAGTTCCCGAAGGTCTCAAAAATCTAAATAACAAGCAATTTTATTGATTTTTTAAAATCGAATGAATCATTTGCCCTTAATATTCAATCCTTAACAACAATTTCCTAAAAAATCATGTTTTTGATGAGGAATTAGAGGAGTTAAGCCAGATACCTAAGACTTAGGTCTGAAGCCCGTATTACATCAGCTTTAAAAGTCGATCTTCGAATAGTGTATAAAACACTTTTGTCATAGGGTAAATTAAGCTAATTCAAAACCTGCTCCAAATGGAAATTTGGAGCAAGTTTCGCTACTCCAAATGGAAACGTCATTATTTTCATGATAAATACAGTACTAAATTATTATATTTATATATTTTTTATACCACAGTTTCATTATTTAGTAAATTTTGCTCCAAATAAAGCGAAAATCCATTCATATTCACAAATTTTAATTTGTTAATTTCTCAAAAAATGAAAAATGTACCTTTTCACCATCGAATTTTTCATCGATCGACCATGTTTTCCAATGAAAAACACAATGAGGTGACTGTTATTTATTCGTTTTGTTTAACATTATTTGATATTTCTGGCTAATTTTAGTTAAATTATGTGCTAATCTTTATTGTTAACGGTACGTGAAGTTTTCGACTGAAATAATTACCTATTTCGTGAAGAAAAAGGGTTTTTCTGAAGTGTCTGCAAATGCTTCAATAGGAAACCCGGAAATATGATTTTTTTGGAGAGATTTTCTTATTGTTTCAGACGGAAAAGGAGAAAAGACCAGGAATAAGAACAAATCCTAAACTCAAGAGCAACTTAACAAGGTTTTGGAAGCCTTTCGTCGCGGTTTGATTTACACTGTTTGTCTCCAATTAGAAACTTTCCCTTGTCTCCATTTGAATTAATATATTTCCAATAGAAGCATTTTGCGCTCGCGTATTTTTCTTGTATTTAAGAAGTTTTCAAATCATATCTAAAGAATTTTTACTAAACAGTAACATTCTAGAAGAGTCTAGGAGCAAATTTATATAATTCTCTTCAGAAAAAATATGAATCTAATATGTTGAATCTTCTGTCAAAGTTAAAGGGTCTGGAAATGGTTTTGAATTAGGACATTTACCCTACTCTCTTTAATATTTTATCACTTTTTTGTCTAAAAAAGTATTAAAACCAATCTTTTCTTGTATAATGATCAGCGTTTCTGAATATTTATAATTAACATATTTTTCTTTTTCTTTTCAGGTAATTTCAAATATTCCAAAGATACCTATGCTGGTCCGTAAGTGAATTTGATATAATCTTGTGATTTATGTTGCCATAATAACTGAATTAAAGAATTTTCTTCATTCGATTTCGAAATTTTGAAATCTTTAATCTCAATTTTGTGATCTTTTTTTTCTGTCAATGATTTTGGTATTTCGCAGTCGCAGATATTTCACTCTCATCGTGACTAAAGCACAATGTTTATGCATTGAATTTTGTACATTTTTTTTTACTCCTATACACATCAGATTTTCACCCCCTTTTTGCCAAAGTTCGGTGAGGTTAAGCACTTCCTTTTCGAACACATCGAGATTGATTTGATTTTTCTGACGTCGCTGCAAAAGTTATCCGTTGAAGGGTGCTCGGCGGGAATGGATGTATCGAAATCTCTTATGAAAATATTTTCAACCAAATCTAGGTTGGGTTGGGATAGGGGGTGTTGTAGGGGGGTGTGAAAAGTGTGTCACGTCCTCTTTGGCAAACTCACGCATTTCACCGACTTCGGCTGATGCCGAGGGTGAAGCGTTGGCAATTGACAGGGTTGTCGAGCTCAATGGTAGCGACTGATGGTTGATGCTGTAAATTGGAAATGATGGTAAGCATCGGTATCTGACGCACATGTGTGGCGGCATCTGGTGGTATGGGAGTTACATTGTGCAGCCAAAGACGGAACACCGGCGGATGGGACGCTGAATCATGTGACAGAGGCAGAAGGGGTGGGATTTTCGCATGTCATTTGTTTCCAAATCGAATCGGATTAAGGGCGGAATGGGAGAGATGGTATTGGAAGGTGTGGGCGGAATGGATTTGGGGCGAACAAAATATCCTGATCCTGTGGTGGTTGATGCGTGAAAATGGCGCTGAAGGTTGTGTGTGATGAACAAAAAATCGCAACAAAAATGAGATTGACACACAATATGATGATGATAATCTCCCCAAAATATAATGAAGCCCTATGGGTGGGCCTTAACCCAGCAGTTCCTATCACCTCACCATGGATGGGATGTATGACTGGCAATAATGTGATTTGAGCCTGTGGCAGTTCTCCGTGACTTGTACTTACCAAAAATTAAACTCCACACACGCACCAATTCCCAAAAAGTCAGGACGGAATGTCTTATCAGTGAAATTCAATTATACCGATGAGCTTGAGAGAATTCTTTATACGAAGCCGGTGAAGGGATAAAAATTTTCTTCCTACTTCATTCATAATAAAATTCATCAGTATTATCGACACAAATCCATCAACGGGGGAGCGATACCCATCCATGTCTTGCAGCATCTTATGGCACAACCTCAAGATGACTTATTGTATTGTCATTATCCCGCCAGAGAATAATATTAAAGACAAATGGATACGCTTTCCATTGTGTACCACGAGTGTCAAAGTTAAAGTCTCGAATTTCCTCCTGTATTCAATAACAATGCCTCCCGCAAATGCTATCACCCTGATTAAATTTAGTCCCCCAAACCCGCTACTGCCGGATTATCCGGCTGTGCCACGGAGTTTTGCGGAGACTTTTCAACAACAATTCGCTCAAATGTGCTTCTCACTTGTGCTAAATTGCAAAATACAAAAGTTTGACACTGGAAAGAATGAGCTTAGCAAATGACAAAATAATTCGTCGTCGTGCGAATGTGAGTTAAAAGAGCTTTAGAATTAGAAGGTAATTGGATCAATTTCACCTCTCAGGACTGCGTTCATAATACCGGAGAAAAATGAACTGACAAATGAGGTTTTATTTGTTGTTGAACTGGGCAGAAAAACCAGTATAAACCGGTGGATTAATTAAAATTAAAATGTTACTTACCTAAAAGTGATAATTTTGATTTATTAATTCATTCAAAATATCAAGCTAATTTCATTATTATTTGGTAGTACGGTAGTACGAATAGATTTAAATGAAATATACACGGATAGCACGGATATGACCTGGTACTTTTTCTCCTTTATTCTATCCTACGACGTTTCGGAGGGGTTTTCTTCATTCCTTAGGTTTGGAAAAATCTTGGGAAAAAACTGTCAAAAAGTATCGTCGCCCATACTTGGAACTTTGAGATTTCCTATCACTTTTAGATGTCAAAAAGAAAAGACAACTAAGAAGTAGGGTATAGGAGAAGTGTGCCAAATTTCGGCCAGCTTCTAATTCCGGCCACTTTGAGTGTAATTTCGGCAATGGAAATAAATTAATTAAAATTATGTACGTTATCTTTGAATAGTCATGAGGCCATTTACACCGCCGCATTGGATTGAGATTGAATTGCCCCAAAATCGGTTTTTGGGACAATTCAGTCAGAATCTAATACGACTAAATCCGGTTTTGGAACAGATCAATCCCAATCTAATATGGTGGTGTAAATAGTCTCAATGAATTCATTTTGCTTTCAAATATTTATTCATTTTAGGATGTATTAACACAAAGACAGTTAAATTTTAGGTATAATTTGTATTTAAATTACGTTGTAAAAACTCAGTGTGGAAAGAGTCTTGCAAAAAATGTGACAGATCGATTGTGTTTCAAGCAGTCTTGTGATTTATGGTGAAATACAGAGGGTTTTCCTTCGGTGTTTTTCATGAAAATTGATTAGTTTTCATTAAAGATTGTTTCTGTTTATGTTAATAGTGAATTAATCTTTAAATTTCGGGTGAAAATTCCCAGCTGGATCTTGTATTTCGCGTAAAAAAGTATATACTTTGTCAGCGTCTCTCCGGTGAGGTAGTGTTGCCTATTCCGGCAACATATTTTGCTTTCCTAAATTTCTTATTCATTTTGTGTTTTTTTTTTCAATTTCTGATTTCTACAATGTCCAGAGAAAGAAACCATCGCTTCTATAAAAAAGATAATGTGGAAAAGGCCTTGGAAGAGTTAAGGAAGGGCAAATTGCTACGGGAATCTGCACGTAATTTTGAGAGACTACTCTTCAGGTCTTCAGGACAAATTACACGGAAGATCTCAGGGCTCGTGGGTCATATAAACGTATTAAACTAAATATTGAACTCGTTCCGTTTGACGTTTTGAAATTTTCTATCCGTTGCGTCACAAAATGTGGTCAGAGAGAAGGTGGCCGATATTTGACTCAAAGTGGCCGGAATACTACCCAAAACAATGTCCATATTATTATTAATTTTTCAATATTTTAGGAAGTGATTTAAAGAAAACAAAGATGATGAACTAGTTTTCAAGGTTCCACACAACCTTCCCGAAAAGGAAGTAACAAAAAATATCATTATGAATTAAAAATATTGCATTTCAAACTTAAGACTTCGGTGCTTATATGCAACTATGCCGAAATTTGGCACACTTACCCTAGTACTCTCCCTTCGAACGTGCATGCCTTAGAATAATCTGAATTTTATTTTTCCTAAGAGACTTACACATTTTTATTAAGTATTAGTTTGCTAATTAGCGAATTATAGATAATTATATGATAATTATGTGTAAGTCTTTTAGAAAAATGAAATATATTTGAAGGCTTGAACCTTCGAAGGGAGAGTACTTTCCCCTATACAGCTTATTTTAAATTTAATTACTCTTTAAATTAATTCAAATTTTCCCTGCAATTAGCTGATGTGTGTGATTAGCTGTTCTTATACGATTAATTATTCAAAAAGCATTGATTCACTGGATTATCCTATTGATTAGCTGTGTGTAAAAGTTTCTCTGTCAGCCACTTTGCTGGTATTTCAATTTAGTGATGATGATGAATTTCAGTTATGAGGTTTTTGAAAATCAACTAACATGTGACTTATTTGTAGAGTGAAATAAACCCCTTTAAAATAAACTTAGTTTTACATATTGTGCAAATATCTTGTTTTGCCAATTTTCTCAAAATTGATGGCACTTAAAGAAAATTGCCGTAATTCATTGAGATGAATAAAGTGTTTAAAGATACGCGAAATATATTAAATATCCCATTCATCATCTCCCGTTTGCTACCAACTGTGAATTTTGCAGAAATTCCCCATACCTTCTAACCACATGTGTTGCGACAAACACTTAACTTTTCTAATTCAGAGAGAGACCAAGCGATTTCGTCTTCGGCAATTGCTGAAATATTTATCAAAAGTGACAGAAATTGATGATGTCGCGCAAAAAAATCTCTATTGCATGATCATTTGTCTCCCATGGCATCGATTGTTCTTGAGCATAACAGAGTGTGAAGTTAGATTACATCCCTTCTTGAAAAATGTTCTTTTGTTCTTAGTCCGATTTACAATACGCGGGAGAATTACTATCACATTCGAATTCGTCACTTTGTGCCACTGACCCAAATATTGTGTCGGCGACAGAACAATTTTAAAGCAATTTCATACCTCATTGTCGATATGACACTGTTTTTTTTTCTTAAGTTCTCTACCGACGAAGACAGACATTTACGTGAAAGTCTCATCTAATAATGACAATCTTGAGTGATATGGATGGGTTCTTTGAAATGTGATGTTTTGGGCGGGAAATACACGGTTATATGGTCACTTTTGCGTTTTACGTAGAAGAACATACTCTTTACTTATTATTTGATTACCATTTTATATAAATAAAATATTTTTATGTTAATTTCTGCAACATTAATCAGTTTAGCAAATTTAAAAAATTCCCTTGAGGATCAAGAAAAATAAGTGAATGTTTAAAATTGCTGAATTCACATGAAAACTGCACTTCTTTAAAAGTTCTCAAAATTTTCCGAATTGCTTTTGAATCAAGTGCGCGCGTAAAAATAAATTATTATTTCAGTTGTGCGGTGTAGAAAGGTAATTAATAATGTTTTAATCTGTTAATAGTAAAAGAAATATGTCGAATTTGTGCCAAAAAATCTTTCAAACCTGCTATTATTTAGGATGTGTAGGTGAAGATTGTGGACAGTGTGAGGTAAGGACCCATATATCGTATTTATGCCTTTTTTTCTTGGATTACTTTTAATCAGTGTAGATTAGAAGTGGAGCAACAGAACTATTCTACCAATTTAATTCCTCGAAAATCGTAAGAATCGTAATGTCATAATGGTTCTTTTTCTGCTGGTTTGAATCAAGCAATTTGGTTTATTCGGAACAGCTGGAAAATAACTTAAAATCAAGAATCTTTTCTATAAAATAAATTGAAAAATATTTAGGAAAATGTATGTCTTAATCAAACAGATTTTTTTATGATGCGTAATGCACATTTTCTTCATTTTAAGTTACTAATGGATGTCCTACAACATTTGTTAAAGTTAGATTTTAAAATTCTTCTACACACATTGCACAAGTCCTTATGATAAGTCAAAAAACTTTAATATAACCATTATTTTCGTTCTTACAGACATTTTTTTTAGATATATTAATATGTCCTTGAATTGTTTCTAATTACGGTTATAAAAAGACAAAGTGTAAAGGAGCTCTTGACAGCGTTTTTCTCAAAGGATTTGGACAAGTTTCGGTTCATCGGAAAGGCCTTGGAATCCCTGACGAATGTGAACCGATTCCTACTGATTTTATGAACATTTTCTTTAAATTTTGTTGGTTTTCCTACTACACAATTTTAAATGATTTATAATTTAATTTAAATAGACTTATAAAAATGGTAAAAATGATTTGAACCGATTTAGAAATTTATTACTATTCAAAAATAGTGGGTAAACATTCTTGACGTAGGGTAAGAAAGAGTAAGTTAGAATCCTGTATAATTTGGAACTTTAAGATTTCCTAACAGTTTTAGATGGCAAAAGAAAAAATAAACAAAAAAGAAGTAGGAGAAAGCACTCTCCCTTAGAACGTCCATGCCTTCGAATAATGTGAATTTTCTTTTATCTTTCCTAAGAGACTTAAACATTTCTATTAAGTATTAGTTAAGTTTTATTTAATTTTCAAAATCTATTCATCCACACCTTTGTAAAACACCGTTTTCTCTGCGAGAAAAGCGCTTTTCAAGCTATTTTAGAAAAAAAGACAAAAGACTGCGAATCGTTTGACCAATGCAAACAACAAGCGGCGAGACATGATAATGACGTTTCTTTTCGCCGTGAAACATCAGAAATTGCTTCGCTTTTTTGTTACTTTTTACCCCAAATGGCCATTTTTAATAAAAGGATTTCTGGAGAAAAGAACTTTTGTGAAATTCTAAAATAGATAGCGGATTCGTATTCAAAAAATCCAAATTATTTAGAACATATTCACCAGTGCATCAATTTTGGAAAATAAGTAGGTAATAATTGTTATTTTCTGCAACGAAAATATTTCAAAAATAAGGCTCAAAATTTCGGTATTTTTTTTATTCTCCAAATTCCTTGTTTGAATTCTAAGAAACTTACAACATTGAAGAATGTTTATGGAGGCTATCTATAGAAAAAAATTGAGCCGCTATCTTTTTACCTTGGGAGATATTGAATTTTGAATTTTTCGATTTGTGACTTTTTGCCCCAGTCTCCCCTACTGATTTCTAAGAATCATATCATTAAATCTTACGTATAGTGAGAATCTATTAAATTTTAATGGATTAAATGATATTTGACCTCACTTAACCCTATTTTCATGTTTTTGAATAATTTATTGAACTTTCTTCAAAGTTCATGAAATATTCAAATATGAAATTATTTTGCACAAATAAAATTAACAAATCCATTGGCACGGAAATGTACTTGCACTCAGGCGGTTGAGGAGGTTGAGGTTAACAAAATTTTGGAACAATTTTATGCGATGTATAGTTTGGCAAAGTCAAACTGGGAATTTCTGTTTGATTTTGCATAAATTAAATCAGATAAACAATAAAAGCGAGAGGAAATCTATTGTGCACATAAACTTTATGAGACTCTGTGCTTTTCGGAGAAATTTATTAGAATAGGATATTGTGTCAACAAATGGTGATTTATATTGGCTACATTAGAACTTTAATTTACTGGAAAATTACATTATCGTTCTCTTATGGTGCTCGCTTTCAGTTGCGGCAAAGAGCATTTTTGCAATAGATAAATTCTGTATGGATTTTGGGTAAAATGATTTTGTGAAACCTCATGAGGATTAAAGTCCGTTTATGGAATTTAGGTCAAAACGAGAGATTCTTATGGAAATTTTCTATTTGGTTTTTGAAGCACGGGTCTCTTGACGAAAAGTACGGTGCCATAAGAAAGGAAGGACAATAATCTTATGCCGTCCACGGTCATCTTAACATTGTTTTTGATTTCGAAAAGTGATATAAAAGTGCAATATATGGGTCAAGTGGTAGAACACTCGCTCTATGGTGTAATTATATCCTGAGTTTAAATCTCCTTTAGGTCACCAGAAATTTTTCTGGTGTTAAAGGTGTTCGGATTGCATCCAGTGAGTTTCATTGCACTTGATTCTACGGGGCATGAGGCTGACAACCTCGTCTCGTATAAAGAGTATTAATAATATATGTTTAGAAATCCCTTTTCGGAAAGGCCTAGTTCCTCATGGAATATTGTCTCAGCATTATTATTAATATTATTTATATAGTGATATAAAACACTTAATAAATAAATACTCTTACATTTCACTGATTTACTTCCCAATTTGGAAATTCGCAAGCAAGGTTTATCCTTCATCTTGTGTCCCGTAGTAGGGTAAGTGTGCCAAATTCCAGCCAGCTTGCAATTTCGGCCACCTTTTTTGTTCCTCGAATTTCCATGAACTTTTAGATTTTACGTACTCTAGAGATTATACAATGCAAAAGAATAACAAAAAATGTAGCTTCGACAAACGAGATGACGTGAAAAAGACATTTGAAGAATTCCCGAAGGGCAAGGAACTATGAGAATGAAGGTGGCCGAAATAGGGCACCAAAGCTATGTCTACATTTTTGTTCATTTTAAAATATATTAAGAATGATTTTACAGTAAATAAAGACGGTAAACTCTTTACAAGGTTCCAAGCAACACTCTTTCAGAAGAAAGAATGAAAAAATCAATTTGTATTTAAAAAATTACATTTCAAACTTGAGACTTTGACGCTTACATGCAACTATGCCGAAATTTGGCACACTTACCCTATATAAAATTCAGTCAAAATAATAAATTAATAGGATATTTGAAATATGACACTATTCCTATTATCTCAATATTTTAAAAATCTTATAAAAATCGTAACTGCAGCAGAAAACTTCGATTTGTTTTGCAATGTAGCAGACTTTTTGATAAATCCAGTCTCAATTCCATTGCAAATGTATAGTTTATGCTGCCAACACACCATGGAAGATGGCAGTTCTAAAAAGGAGGGATTTGGATGGGAAAAATTTTTAAAAAATTTGCGGGAGATTTTCCACAAGAATTTCCTCGCGAGCACAACATCAATCATTTGTTTTCCTCTCCTCATGCATTATTCCTTCATGCAGACT
Source organism: Phlebotomus papatasi (assembly GCF_024763615.1). Classification (NCBI taxonomy): domain Eukaryota; kingdom Metazoa; phylum Arthropoda; class Insecta; order Diptera; family Psychodidae; genus Phlebotomus; species Phlebotomus papatasi. Next base: position 44,398,482 of record NC_077223.1, read on the forward strand.
TTCTTCCTTTTTCCCTCTCGAATCCTTGTTCTCTGTAAAAAAAAAAAGAATCACTTCACCCCACATACATAGAGTCTGAAGGAGAGATAGGCATATATTATCGCAAAGTTCCGCTACGGACCGGAAATGCATCAGAGCTACATGTAATTTATATGCCAAGTGCACTAAAAGATTTTTTTGTTTCTCTCTTTCTGGTTCTCCACATTTTTCCAACCGCCACTATCAGTCGCCTATCTCATGTTCCTTATAGCACTCTCACTTACACATCTTCCTCCTAGAGCAATGAATTTTGTACTTGGATCCATCCGGTCGTCTTGGGTCAAATGAGAAATTCACAGAGTGCATTCCAGACTTTCTCAACATTCACTGCCCCCTGACTCATAAAAGTTATTTATAATTTCACATGTACTTGTTATGGCCGCGTTCTACTGGAAAGCCCTCCGTTCTTCCCATTTTGCCCATGAACTTGTTCACCATGCAAAACTCCCACAGTATGGCACAAAGTGTGATTTTGAGTGATTCTCATTTGTCCCAGTGTCGAGTGTAGAGGAAATTTAGTGGAAATGTTGGTAAATAATTTTAGCCATGGCTTTCAACTTGCTGAATTTGTTGGGTGGTTTGGATGGAATTTATACTGATTCCTGAATTAAAATTCCCAGTTTTGCAGAGTAAGTTATTTGAATGTAGGCTACCAGAAGTAATATAAACAGTGCTTAAAATCAATGTCCATTTAATTTGCACTATGTCTTATTTCTCCATAAACTAAGAAAACTTTGTTGACTAATGGACGGACGAAATGGACAAACTTAGTTTGGTATTGTCCTTTGTCCCCCAAGACTTCAACTCTCAATCGAATTTGCACGCATTTGGAATTGCAAGCACTCAGAAGTTTCCACAAAATTATTTCATCTATTACCTCATATATTAGCTTATCTGATCTTATCATTGGTTTTTTTTCTATTAAAAACTTGATAGAATAAAAGTCGAATTTTCGAACGTAACCATTCACAAATAATTACTGGTTACTGTCTATTTAGTTTGTCGACCTGGTTAATTGGAAATGTAACCACAGCCAAAACCAATTATCTCATACAACGCAACATTTTGTATTAATCCAACACATTTTCCCTTCTTTGAAGCAGTGAGGCAAAATTTACTTTATAAAATATATTAATCAATAACTAGTCAAAAACTTATCTGGTAATGTTTGAGAATTACCTCTAAGATTTAAGGGCTGTTTCTGATGTCTGTTCGGAGCATTGATTGTATGCACGGACATCTTTCGAAATCGGTTTCCGATATTGCTCCAGTTTGAAAGCTTTGGAAATAGTAGAGCAAGTCATTTAAGCTCTACTGTATGCTCATACTCGTTTGTTTTAGATTTCGGAGATTTCAGAAAAAGCAAATATTTATCGGTATGTCAAAGGTACCGATAAATACGTAAAATTCATAAGAAAAATCAATTTACTTCAAGATATTATCAGAAATTTTAAAGAGGAATTAGAGGACTGAACGAAAATCATTTAATTGAATTCCCGTTGAAGATCTGGGATCGATATTTCTAACAACTCGGTTTCTAGACCAAGTAATTGATAGACATGACTAATGAGTAATCATCCCAGAAATATTAAAAATTTGAAAAAATAAAGAATCAATATCCGAAAAGTTATTCCTGTCTTTTTGAATTCAAGCGATAGGATATCCAGTCCATCTAATAATCTCTGAATTTGAATCCTTTAAAGTTCATTCCCCTTTTTCGAAAAGTGTATGTCCCAAGGCAAGAAAGACATTGTCATCTTGAGCAAATTCCCATTAAGAATCTCTTGCCAGTTAAAGATTCTTCCTTCTCATTCGGGGGCCACTTAATGAACACTCAAAACGTAGAGCGATAGCAGGAAGTGGATGATACAGATGGAGGGAAATCACAGTGAGATTTCCCTATGTGTAGTGACCACCCGTGGGCGAGGGAGTCATGATAACGTCGCGAGCACGAGAGTGACAAGCGGCGGAAGGGTTAAAGTGGCAGCTAAAAAAGAGTTAAGAGATTAGGAGGGAATGCAGGCTGTTGCGGAATGAGCGATAAAGTGGGACACATTAACGAGCAGCATAACGACTCTGAATGGCACTCTCCTGTACATATTAAGAGATGAAAATTCCACGGGAATCTCATTCACTCACATTACCATTGTCATGTCCCCCTGAGACATTCTTGAACGTAGAATACTTTTGCCAGGGAAGATACTCCAGCTAGTGTTTCATAATTTTATCCCAAAATTTATTGACATTCTCCCTCTTGGAGTGAATGAGCTTCACTTGGAATCATTTGTCAATAAAAATCTACGAGAAGTATGGACGGTGTCTTGTTCGAGATTGAAACTTGAGACACAGAGTTGCTCTTCCCGACATTTTACGAGCAGTCTTGTTATTATCATTTAAAAGATGAGTTGTCTCTTGAAAATTATGAACTCTTCCTTACTGTCTGTATTATTAAACTTGTGATTTACTGCGAGAAATTGCTTGAATGGATTTTCTCTTTAAATTTCACTGCAATTTCATAAGATAAATCGAGAGTATTCCAAGTCTAATGGTCTCAATACACTAGAGAAATTTATGTCCATATTGAAGCAAATTGCCCATACACTTGTGTAAGAAAAATCGCCAAATATGGACATAATTTCCTTCGTGTATAGAGGACATTAGTCTTTGGGCTATCTTACGATTTTATTTCATAAACTCCAGAGCAATTTATATAGATAACTTCATCTCATACTATTGAAAATCTTACCAGAAATAAAAATATTGGTATGTTCGTCATTCGTAATGTAGTCTACACACTAGACAAAATTATGTCCATATTGAAGAGTTTTTCCTACACAAGCGTAGGAAATTTGCTTCAATATGGACATAAATTAGTCTAGTGTGTAGAGGCCTTAAGACCCATTACTGATATAAATTTGGCGGTACTATTTACCTATCCGAGAAACCAAATCAAGTATGACTTTAATAACGATTTATTTATTTATTTATATACTCATTCCATTTTTACGTTTTGTTTTTCATTTGATTATAGGATTTTGATTATTGATTTTTTTTAAACAAATGAAGTTAAATCTTAAATTATCTTATCGTCAAAATAATAGGAAACCTCAATAGAGTATTGCATTTATATAATATTGACGTTATTAACAATAATTTAAATTTAAAATATTATTGTCTGTCTCTGGGGAGCAAAGCACGAGCTGCTTTAGCGGTGCAATTGAAAAGACAGCTGTTAAGTATAGGAAGAGGACTAAGGATCAAAGGACAGAGGTTCATAGTGCTATACAAAACCATAACCACCTGTGACCCAAAGGCACCTTCTTTCTGCCCAGTCGCGTGAAGCCCAATACAAGGATAAATTTATAGGTTGTGGTTGTGTTTATCAACTGGGTTTGTCTCATACAGTGGTAGTTTTTTGAGTTTACGGTTAAAGAAAACGCACAAGAAGCCCGGAAGAAATCACACTAGAAAAAGCCCGGAACTGTTTGTCACTGCTTGACCTCTATCTGTATCAAAGATTAAACTGTTGGAGATAATGACACAGTAGTTTACAGAAGACCTCCCTTCTTTTCTATCCTTCAACTAAAATATCATAGCTTTAGGATAAGATGGGGTAATTTGGAATTATGTCTATTTTGGAATTTTGAGATTTTCTCAGTATTTCAGATGAATAAAAAATAAAGGAAAACGACGAAGATGTACAAGACTTTACATTGGAGAGTACTTCTTCGTTGGTTTTTCCTTTTTCCATCTAAAACTATTAAGAAATCTCAAAGTTCTAAATTAGACATGATTCCAAATTACCCCACTTTACCCTAAAACCTAGTCCCCTGCGAGTGGCCTTCAAAGTTGAAGCCAATTTCTTACTTTCACATACAAATGCGTATGGGATTTTTTCCGCACTCGTGATCGTTATGCTAAATATTTAAAAAGTGAGAAGTTTTCCCGTATTATAAGATACCTTTCCGTATGGAGGGATAAATATACTAAATTTTTGTTTAAATAAATTTTTTCCTCGGAGCACTGTGAACTGAGTCCGAGATCAATTTAGAAATTGGCTTCAAATAGCTTCATATAAAAGGCCTAAAACGCATTAAATGTTGCTTTTCCATTTTAATTTCTTTGGTGGAGAAGGAGATTCTATAGAGCTTATTTATGATTTAATTTTGATAAGATATATCATTAATTTAAAAGACCTTTTAACTCTTATTACATTAAAAATTTTACAATCACTGTAATTCTGCCATTTTGAAAGTATTGCTTTTAAATAGCATACATGATACTTGGTACATTTGAAAAGCTTTTGAATGTACTTCATATGAAAAATTTTAGCAAGATTAAGTTAAAATCCCCAAAATTTTACGGTTGGTTTTGGTGGCTCAAAATCCGGATAACATTTAACAAGCTAAACTTTTACTGTGACGGTATTTTTGCCTTTATAATATTTTTAAAATGTACGAAATTGCTTTGAATTCGTCTTTTGGAAAATGTCGAAAGTTACATTGCTAAAATCTTTAACGAATCACGATCTTGATGCCTCTAGCACACCTTGTAGATCGGGAAAATTTTATGAAATCAAAATTCACATTCATTTGCTCTTTCTCTCTCTCATATTATTCTTCTTTTACTGCTCGAACTCAAAGAGAGAGCAGTTATATAATCGATTTTTTTTCAACTTGCCACCGTCCTAAAGCTTAAACGGTAAGAGATATCAAGTTCCGGCCTTCGGTGACCCCCAACAAAAGACGATATCTCTAGACGTTTTTTTTTTAAATTTTTCTTGACATTATACATAATTATATTAAAGTTTATCTAATTTTTGAGTATGAAAGAGTAGAGACATTATTTTAAATGTTTGATAAAGAAAAAGGAGAATTTTGATTTTGGAAATTGTGACACATATCGTTTGATGGTTGATACTTTCTAAAGGTAATACAGAATTATTCGTAAGAGCGCGATCTACATATTAGCACAGGATCGTATTATTTGATCCTCTCAAATGGTCAAAAAATCCTTTTTTGTAAGTGAAAATAAACTCAAAGACAAATTGGATAATTTGTTATTTCCTATTTTCTCTTAAAAAACAAATGTACCTAGTCGATATATTGGAGGTCAAAGTGCTAACTAAATAATTACATATTTCATATTTATTGGAATACCAATATATGCCCAAAAGGAAACCTCTTGTAATATTGTATTCTATTTGATGCTGTATATCATTTTGAAATGCCATTAATTGTGAGAAATTAATTATTCAAAGAGGCCCGAAAGTCAGAAATTGACAGTAAATTGAATTAATCGCGCCTCAATTGGCTTTATTTTAAACCATATTGACTTCATTTCCATCTTCCATATGCAAATTCAGAGGCCCTCGGGCCAAAATAAATAGTTTTACTTCAGCATTGTAGAGAGAATACAATTAATTAATGTTTTTCCTGTATTAATATTCATCTGAAATTACCTTTTTCCATATCTTCCAAATTACTGTGCTGGCCAAAGTGAGATATGTGGAGTCTCACCAGAGTGACCAAAGGGAGTCTCCCCACAGAAGTGCCCTCCGTGTGGGTCTCTCTGGTTTTGGACGAAAAGAGATAAATTTCGTCACAACTTTCATTGACCACAGTGCTATTCGCTGCAGGTGAAAGTGGCTTAATTTATTTATGGGCAACACACAAACATTTTATATAATTATGCTTGTCCAGAGCACAGTATGTTATATAGTAAAGTCAGAAGAGAGAATGTTAGGGAGCAATACATAGGAGACATTTTAGTCCAACCAGCAATTTTATCCATAAATTGTCTAGACAAACATTGCACTGGTAAAAGAAGCACAATTTGCAGGTTCCCGCTGATATTACGACAATCTTTCACATACCACAATCTTTTTCTCACCGTGTACCAACATTTTGCAGATGTATTAGCTCAAAAATTATTGCAATGCAAGTGAGAATAAATTAATTATGTGCGTCTTGCGGGGAATTTTATGAATGAGGGTAAATGAGAGTATGAGATGTACATTTTCCTCCTGCAAGTATCCTGAGTATTAAGGATGGAAAAAGTTTTGCTGTTTTCTTCCCTTCCACAACATTATCCAACAAAGATATTTTTCACACCAAAAAAAGAAGCATTAAACTTCATTAAATTCAGCCATTGAACAGTAGAAATTTCTTAACAAGTTAGTGCAATTGTAGGTGAAAAATCACTAAAATGAAATTTTATTGAATAATATGCATAGCAATTGTGTGAGGTTGTAATATAGCTTTTTCCACTATTTCAAATGCAAAAAAAAAGTTGATTAATCAGTAAATGCATCAGGATACTTCTATATGAAATTTAAATTTTGCACCAAAAGGTATCACTTATGCGTGATAGCAATTTGCAATTTGAGTGTTATTATTGAAAAATAGTAATTTGAATATGACGATTCAGATAAAAAGGATGGAAAAATGTCCCAGGCTTTGCGAATTGCTCGAACTCGTTGATGCTATACCATAGATACAAAAGTACTTTCGAATCATTTACTGTTTACTCTCACCCGATTTAAACCGATTCATAAATCACTTAAAAGATCCCACAAAATAATTTTAAGAGTACTAAAATTGATTTTCGGACAAAAATCATTTATCGGATCATAACCGGTTCATTATCGGTTCGCAAAAGATTTGAACAGATTTATAAATCACTAAAAATATTGCCCAAAATAACTTTGGACCGGTTCAAAACCGATTGGAACAAGTTCAGTTGTGTCGGAAATTCCAAGACCTTTCCAAAGAGCCCAAACAGGACCCCAATTTTTCAATAATTTTATTGAAACTGCTTTATTATTTTCCTATAATGAAATAGGGTATGATGGAGTAATTTGGATTCATTTATAATTTGGAATTCTTAGATTTCCTGATTAATTCAGATTCAGTTAGAACAAAATAAAACCACGAAGAAGTACGAGATCAATTTAAAATTTCGATTCAAGAAGGTTTCTTCGTATTTTTTCTTTTACCAATTTGAAACAGTGAAGAAATCACAAAATTAAAAATTTGATCATGTTCAAAATTACTTAATTCTGCTTTATTCACTTCAGAACAAAAATGGTTAATGCTGACAGACATAGGTTTGCGAAAACATAACTTCTTAAGAGGATATTTTGGGTAACGAAAATATTCATCACGATGAGGTAAATTCATTATAAAAGATAGATGTTAATTCTAAATATTCTTGTTTAAGTAAACAGGTCCGTTCGTACAGGTAGACAGGTCCGCGCACGCTAAGCAAGTTGACGTCGCTCTTAATGATACCGTCCGTATGAAAAAGGAGTAAGAAAGCTCATGAAAAGGACGAGGAATTAAAAACTTATAATATGCTCCAAGTTTGACCTACACCAGGATATTAGACAATTAGAAATCATGATATAGTCGGTTTTGTGTTAAAAATCCTCGTTTTATTGTTGTTGAATGGTGCATACTTCAGATAAAATCTCTTAAATGTGTCTCGGCTAAAATCGAAAATGAAATATATTTCCTTTTTTTTTGAAACTGTGAAAATTTCCTTGATTGAAAACTAATTTAATAATTTTATTTATTTTTTAATAATAGAAAAATAATTCTTCACAATTAAATTAAACACACTTAATTTTTATGTAGTCTTTTAACTCAATTGGTGATTCTGACAAGCAAAGATTTTGTAAAATATTTAAAATAAAAAGTTTTTCATTGATATTTATCCGAAAGAGAAGAAAATAAAGTACAACTCATAGGGAGATTTTTTACTTCGAAAAAGGGTTTTCGAACAAAAATATCTTAATTTGAATGGATCTTCAATGTTCACTCAATCCACGATCTATCGATAATTGCGAAAAATCCATGCCAATCGCGCCTAATATCTGAAGAAGATCGATGTGGATCTGCTGACTATTCGACTAGCGGTTTTCTAAAATACATACTTAATCACCTCTTAATTCTTTCCAAGTACAATTTTAAATTATTCAGGAACTGAATAAAACACCAGAAAGAAATGTCAGGGAACTTGGGATATGCAAATTGTGTCTGGGGTTGAAATTTGTCACATCAACACTCAGTTCAGGAAGCGTGGAGGATGCTAAAGAGGTGCCATGGTCTAAACCCATCGAAAGTGGAGTAAATCCGATAAAATACCCGGCCGAAAGTGTGATGGAAGAATGTAAAGTGAACGATGAGTATATGGTAAGAGTCGGTGGATGTTCACTCCATGTGACTTCCGGTTTTTTAAGTGAGGAGAGAATACCGGGAGCGTAATTTGATTTGCATGCGATAATGGACAACATAAACTGCCACCCACCCTTCAAGCAACCCGACCGACCTGTCGCATTAATCCTATATCGTGCACGAGAACTTTCAATTGCAAGTTGCAATCGTGCAGTGTTGGGTTCTGTAATTGGTGGCGTTGAGCGTGCGTTGAAAACTCCCACACAAGAGCAGTTTCGGTGGGGCAAAAAAGAACCGAGCGGAAGGTGGAGGAAGTATTTTGTGGGGTAAATAATCTTACCATTAGCATATAAATAACATTTAGCTTTTCCATATTATTACGTCCAATATGTACTGCTGCACACCATCTATTTACACTATATCCTCTCACTATGTATCTCATTCCTCGTTCATTGCCCTATCTCCCCGCTTTTCCCCTTCAACACCGTTATATTTTAGAATTACCTTGTACACACGTCTGCGTTGTGTAAGGGGTTGAGACAGAGGCAAATCCCGAAATAAATAGTTCACCAACACGGTAAAACTCATCCATTTGTTTGTCTATTTATCCATCCCGGAGTTCAGGAGGCAAAGTCAGGTTATACAAGACCCAAACAAAAGGTACCGACCAATGGGCTGGGGGGATGGATGATTTGGATGGAGCAAGAGGAGATAAGTGTTTTTGTCACTATTGACATGTGAAATGTGTATTTTCAGAATATCAACACAAACATTTCTGGACGAAAATAAATACAGCAGACACTATATTTTCAATAATTATTATTCAATCTTCATGTTTGATTAAAGGATTTTCCCCTGGTTGAACAATAACAAAAACACACGATGCTCGCCTACGGCACCCAAATGACCGGTTTGGTTCTTAGAATTTGCTTCAAACAATATGTTTCTATTTACCAAAAGTTATACATAAAGGACATCAAATTAATCTCCCTTCTGAGGCCTTTATGAAGTGATACTTAATCAATATTCATAAAAGATACTGACACAGTATGATGAAAAATAGAAGCGAAAACAAGAGAACGCGAGCTGAAATTCAAGAACTACACTAATTTTCTTCGATATCTGAGAAAAAATTATTAGCATATCAGCCTTAAACTAATTAATTAAATTTTGAAACGGAAACCGGTACGAATACGTCTTGGAACTCTAAACCGACATTTTGTTAATATATGACAATGGTTTTGATCTTCGATCATACTGAGAAAAAAAGAGGGTGCGATTAACATTTTTTCCTCGGAACTTCAACACTTTTTAGATGTAAAAATACATCAACATTGCTAAATGTTAATTTACACCTTTTTAAGGGAAAAATTAACATGAAAAAGGGTAACTTTAACCCCTATACACCTAAAAATGGTAATATTTACACCGATTTTGGATCAATACTGTAGAGTAAAATTAACATTTCCGGAATTTTATTTTAACTTTTTCGGATTTCTCTCACTCACTCAGTGTTTATACAGGTTTTTAAATTTGAGGATTAATCATCTGTGAAGACTGTAATTCCTTAAGAGATTGAACAAATTTTTAATGCCTTGAAATCCTGAATACCACGGGTAACACCAGGTAAGGCGTTACTGAATTTGTCTATCTTTTAATACATTTTAAATAACCAAAGTTGTTATTACTTAAGAAACTAAAAGAGTATAATGATCGTTAAGCTAAATATATATGTATCTTTTGACCTTATAATTTGGAGAACCTTCTTAATTCGAAATTTAAACAGGAATTCCTAGGGGCTTACAATAAATTGTAATACCTTTATTTTATAAATTGGTTAGCTATTTATTTATTTTTCATCTTCGTTGTACCCAAAACGCTCTCTCGCCTTCTTTCTCGCTCACTCTCATAGGCAATTGCGAAAACATGTTCACAAAACAAAAGTTATTATGCGATAGGCATAATGTTACAGCGATATTCAGGAATAAGACAGAGTAGTACATGTCACTTTTTTTAAATCCTCTCAATAAATTCAACAAATTTATGAAATCAAAATAATATTCATAATATTGCAATATTACATTTAACATTAATTTATTTATCTGTATGATGAATTTATGAAATGAAATTAATTTATTGCTATTAATAAACTTTATCATTCAGATATTATTTTAAGTATAAATTGTTTGATGCAACATTTTAGTGAATATCGCAATGTAATTTTGATGCAATTACATTTTGTTCAAAATTTTGCCTGAAGCCCCATTTAAATTTACAATTCATCTTTTGTTCTCTTTAACTTTGTTGAGTGAACAGCACTTAAATTGTAACAGATTAAACCATGTCACAACTAACGATATTCATTCTGTCAACGATTTTGATAGTTATGTCTGTACAAAATAATATTAATATCTTGCCTGAACAAATTGTATACATCTCTTGACTATTCAAATTCCATTATTCTTTTTTTTTCGGTGAATGAAATTTAAATTTTTCGTCTGTTTTATACATCAGCCAACATCAGCGAGATGTTTTCACCATTTTTCACTTCTTGTACGACCGAGTGAATCAAATATCGTTGTTCACTTTCCATGAAAACGCATTTTGAGTTTTTGAAACTTTGGTGAAGAGATGACAGGGAAGATTTTTAGCATGTCATCTTTTTATAAAACTGTGGTTTTTCCATATTTGAACCATCATTCCAATAATTTCCCGCCATTTTTTATTTCCAACACCCCTTCCGCAGCTTATTTGACTTCCCAAGAGGAAAAACCCTGCGTGGACATCATGCGGTTTTATGCTGCTGTGGAGTTGTGACGTGGTGTTTTTTTTCTGCAATCCATTCATCTCCGGACATTTCTGGCGGGCAACAATAATACTGTGACAATGACATTCCGAAATAATAACAAGAGAAAGCCATCCGGGTCGTTGGCGGGAGGACAAGAAGTAAAACGGAGGGATTTATGGATCAGATACTGCGTGTCATGTGTGATTGCCATTGCAAGTGAGATTTTCGGCAGGGGAGGCTATTTCGCCGTGTGTAATTGTAACCGCACAATTTCTATACACAGATTGAGGCAAATGAACTGTAAATGTAAACACGAAATTTTATGATCTTTGGCCTCTACAACACTAGAGAAATTTATGTCCATATTGAAGAGATTTTCCTACACAAGCGTAGGGAATTTGCTTCAATATGGACATAAATTTCTCTAGTGTGTAGAGGCCATAAAACGATCAAAATTCCAAATCTTTCAATTTTAACTAATTATCTTATTGGATCAGGAAAAAACAAAAAAAAATAAATAAATAAAAATAAAAAGATGATCCGAAATCCTTTTAAATTAAAAGGATACGGTTCCAAGATGATCTATAACTTCTTAATTTCCTATTTGCTAATTATATTTCACTAGTTTTAAAAATTAACAAATTGTAATTTTCAGTTTATTTTTACTGACCAAATCTCTTTTTTAATGACCATTTTTACCAAAATACAGCACACTTTGCTGCAAATCCAGTTAATGGCCAATTAAAACCGGACAAGACTTGTTCGGGATCTTAAAACCTTTTAGCCGCATCGATACTGGTCCCAATGTATTGAGCAATAGGCTATGCGCTATATAACTTTTTAACTTAGAAAACCACGACAAAAAATCAGCATAAACAATCTCAAAATAATATCAGAAAAAGAAGAAGAGTGGTATGACAATTGTGTAAGAAATGCAACCAAAGTTCGATTGTCTAACAATATCTCCACTCAAAGATATATAGCAGTCTATTTGAACAAAATGTCTTTAATGTTCTAAAAACTCAATTTTGTTCACTAAATCTTCGCAAAATACTTTATTAAACGTTAATACTTTATTAAGATTCTGAAGGATTTACTCAATGATTATATACTACACAACAGGAATTCCAAATTGATGAGTAATACACGAGAGTTTTCGAAATTCGAACGATAACTCACACATTAGCCACCTTGCGGATTTATCAAGAAGACATTTTTTTTATGTTTAAAACCGATTATTGAATTTTTCTAAACTTATTTAATTTTTCTGAACCTATTTGACTTAAAGAGGACACCGTGAGTATTCGAAACCTTAAACACTAACACATCTCTGCTCTTTTAACCCTTCAACGAAGAGACACTTTTTACGGACTGAAAATCAACAATAAAAATTAAACTGGGAAACATAATCAATGATAAGTCTTACATCTAACCTTGGAAAGTCCAAAAGAGTCTGATTCGGTGTACTTTTTGTCTCTATGGACAACAGGGACAAAAATAGCCCAAAAATTTAAGTGATTTTTCTGACAATACCAATGAATAATATTTTTCGCATTAATGAAAAATATTACGTATTAATATTGTAGTTTTTATTGCCAAAAGGGTTTTGCTTAAAAAAATTGGAAGTATAAAAAATAAATAAAAACAATTATGAACTTGAGAATTTAAAAATCCGCCATTTTTGAGCTTAAATATTTATTACATAGCAAATAGCTAGAGACTTGCAAATAATATTTTAGATTCCTTCAAGCTTCTACTTTAAATTTATGTACAGACATAAAGGTTAGGTAGTCAGGAAAAATTATTTTCTTTATGGGACACAGGTGTTCCAATCGTCCTTAAAGGGTTAATGGAAAGCTAGACTAATGCTAGACAAACAGCGTGATGTAAAATTCTAATGATCAATATTTCTAACAATTTGTCAAAAAATGATTTATGGGGATCATAAGTTAAAATTTTAAAATGTTAAACAATCATTTGACCTTATAATTATTGCATTTTCTGTAGAATTTGAAAAATATAAAATATTAATATGTTTTTTTTTCACATGAATTGATTGTTTGCAAAGCTATTTTATATACTAAAGAAATGAGGATGGTTTTCATGTAAAAATTATTTCTGAAACTTTTATGAATTTTCCGTGTAATTAAATTTGTGTCCTCTGCACTTAATCTTATAGACACCATAAATTTGTGCAATTTTCTTTAAATAGAATATCGGATTTGATATTCGTTCTTCAATTTTTGATTAATCTACCACAACGTTTTAATACTCATTGTGATTTTTTTAGGGTTTAAACAAAATTAACAAATTCTATTCCTCTTATATAAAATTTATAACACTTTCTGGAGCTTCTTTGAGGATACTATAAACATTGGTTGGCTATGTAAATAAAATATGAGTCGAGGGAGAAGTACAAAATTTTCCACTAATAAGATAATTTGCTAAAAATGCACAATTTTTAGACAATTTACTTCCGATGAATTATTTTGTCTTTATTTAAGACAAGCTTTTATACGTTTGATTGCCTATTATTTGAATAGAGTTTTGAAAATTTTCTCTTACACTTAATCAAATTTAAGCTTTTATTTTAACTAGTTTTCCTAGTTGATAATACGAAGTAGCGATTTTTTTATTGTCTAATGAATATTATACAGAAATAAATTCTTTATAGATAAATCTTGTTATGCAACACGAATCTATCTATAATTCTGTATCATGTAAAATAAACTTTTCTATAATAAGTTCAATTATGCCATACTGTAGACATATTTGCTCAAGTGGAGTATTTAGGGATAATATTTTGGTTCAGAAGAACGATACCGTGGAATTGTGTTTTCCGTCACGACAACCAAAATTGTTCCCTTAATCAGCACTGTTAATCGTGGTTTTTCTCTCTTTTTCCAGGTACGTTTTTTGGTGCAAATTGCGGGAAAGGGTGATAAAAAGTAATACTTCAAGGGATACTCATATCCAGACATGTAAGTTTCTTCCTGGGATTAAATTTTTGAAGTCAAAGGAAAAGCTGTGTGTGTAGATTTTTGGTGCTGAACTGGTGTGGCTGTCAAATGCAAAAAACACTTAAAAGGGCCATCAACCTTTTTGTTGATTTCCACAAAAACCACCCAGATTGGTGTGGTCTTATATATTTAAAATTGCAAATTACCCCAAAAGAGGTAGACTTTTCGTGCACATGACATATTCTCCATTGACCATGATACACAAAAGAAATTTTTATATATTTGTTTTATTTCTTTGTAATAGGGAAAATACAGAGATTGATGTCTACTAGTAGATTATGCAAAAATCTTATATCGATATGATATAGAATTTATGAGGAGCAAAGATTAAAAATCAGTAGAGTTTGTGATAGTTGAGATTGCTTTCATACAACCTTCGAAGTCTTTGATCAATTCACTCAAATGAAGAGATGTTATGCCATTAGAAGCTTATAGGCTTATCACTAAAAATTGATTTCTCTATTTTTAATAGTTTGAACTAAGATAAGGAAGAGTTCATCGTAATCAGTTGATTAAACACTAAAGATATATACCTGTCATACTTAGCTCTTATAGCTTCGGTCGTGCCGCAGGTTAACTTATTTAGTACGACTGTGTGGCGTCTTGGAAACGTCTAGACTTCCATTAGAATTGTAGAGTGCGGCCGATTTCACAATTGTTAACCCAGTTGACGATTTTAGTCACTATACTAATCCTAATCTTTTATTTATTCACAAAACCCGAACCCTTCTACTGGTTTTATACTAAAAATTTATTCTAGTTCTTGAAGGTATCGAAGATTCTAAACAAAAAAAAAATCTATAATTTTTCAAAATCATATGATTCATTTGCCCTTAGTATTCAATCAATACGATCGTAAGTCACAATTTCCAAAAAAATCTCACCTGATATTAAATTAAAAAAAATTAAGCCATACGGCTAAAGACTAGATCTCAATTAAAAACCGTATTACTTTCGCCAACAGGTGGATACTGAGCATTATTGATTTGTTGTGACTTTGAGACAATTAATATTGATTGATTATTTCGAATGAGTTAGGTGCAGACGTACTTCTTCACTTGCTATAATATTTAAGTAACCTTTATCAAGATTTCTTTGACATACCGTAAGTGCAAGTAACTTTGTTCCATGCGGGTGACTTTGACATCTCCCTGTTCGTAAGCTTTTCTTCAATTCTTGTGGCGGAAGCGGAAGCGTATTTTGGAAAGGACCGAAATTTCTGTGGAACACCACCGATTTCCTCAACACTGAGAGAAATCCGAAAAAGTCAAAATAACATTCCGGAAATGTTAATTTTACCCTGAAGTATTGATCCGAAAACGGTGTAAATATTACCTTTTTCAGGTGTATTATGGGTTGAAGTTACCCTTCTTTCATGTTGACTTTACCCTTAAAAGGTGTAAAATTAACATTAAAAAATGTTGATATATTTTTACATCCAAAAAGTGTTAAAGTTATGACGAAAAAAAGTTAATCGCAACCTCTTTTTCTCTCAGTGAACGATCAGTGCCACTCTGACCGGTCACTGAGAAAAAAAAAGAGGCTATGATTAACTTTTTTTCGTCATAACTTTAACACTTTTCGGGTGTAAAAATATATCAACATTTTTTAATGTTAATTTTATATCTTTTGAGGGTTAAATCAACATGTAAAAAGGGTAACTTTAACCCCAAATACACCTAAATGGGTAATATTTACACCGATTTCGGATCAACACTGCAGGGTAAAATTAACATTTCCGGAATGTTGTTTTGACTTTTTCGGATTTCTCTCAGTGGTCTCACAGAGGCACCCCACCTGTAAGAACCAGTTTCCACAGGAGCACAGCCACTCAATACAGAAACGATAGACAAGGGTATGGAGATATATGATCTTTATCTACTCTCAAATAGGACATGGAAATTATGAAGAGTTTTTTTGGAATCTAGCGCTACATCCTAAAGTGTAAAAATAGTATTCATCGATCTGCCATTGTAGATCGGATCGGGACCATTCTTAAGTTCTAGAAGTAAAGAAAAGCTTATGACCGGGAGGGTGTCAAAGTTACCTGCAGGGCACAGTCACTCGCACTTCACTTACAGTACTTAAACTTCATCGGATTTTAATATCGAAATAATAAAAAACGAAACTTTTAAAATTTATTTTGAGGATTTTTTTAATCGTTAATGTAACCGTAGCCACATGAAGTTCTGATGTTATCGAGACTTGCAGCGTTTTACAAGACCTTTCTAAATGATCATTGATGATCATCATCATCATCCTCAACCGCTTATCCCTATTTTCCTAATTCTGTATTTTCTATTACATTATGTACACTGAGAAAAATCCGAAAAGTTAAAATAACATTTCGGAAATGTTAATTTTACCCTGCAGTATTGATCCGAAATCGGTGTAAATATTACCCTTTTTAGATGTATTGAGGGTTAAAGTTACCCTTTTTCATGTTAATTTTACCCTTAAAAAGGTGTAAAATTATCATTAAAAAATGTTGATATATTTTCACACCTAAAAAGTGTTAAAGTTATGAGGAAAAAAAGTTAATCGCACCCTCTTTTTTTCTCAGTGTATAAGCTGTATAAGAGACTTGACCCTGTGAAGGACTTCTACTCCAAATGCAATTATGTACTTATTTTGCTTAACATATAACACCCCTCTGTGATACCTAAAGGTTTATGGAAATTAAAATTAATTTGACAGCAATTGACCCCAAACACAAACGCAAACACTTCTTTACTGGTTTATTATAATTTTCAGAGTTGCCCAAAATTTAGCATCACGTGAAATTAATACAATATAATATGCAATAAAATTGCACATTAATTGCCCCCTCAGTGGCACTAATGGTTAAATTTACTACCTCTAATTCCCTGTTGTTGTTAGTGCATCAAATGATCCTTTAGACGAATTTTTGGCAAATTCTCTCCTGGGTTGGGAAAGTTTTGCATCCAAGTGCATAATTTTCCACAAACTGTATTCCACTAGTAAAGTGTATATTGTATACATATGTAATTTGGTGAAACCGTAGCCCAAAAGCTATCGATATAAATTTCGCATGTGTTGTATTTGTTATCTGGCATAGTGAGAAAAACTGCAGGAAAAGCTCTGCGAGGAACTTTCATTGCAAGAATGGGTTTTTGTTCGTAGCACACAGTCACTCTCGACTCGAGTACTCGAGCTGAGATATTCCAATGAATCGATTGATTTAGAATACAATTTCTAACCGATATTTATGTTCGCATTTGGAGCTAAGGACTTGGATGACTTCGACACAAATGAGGAAAATGGATTGAAAAGGGGAATAGGAATTGGATGTTTGGGCCCATAACGCGCATAGTCGAAAGTGGTTCACAAGTTTTTCTACGTTGGATCAGAAGGGATGCTGTTGATATGTATAAAAGTCCTTTGGCATTGTTCCCTTAAATGCTGTATACGGATATCCATTCATCACTGATTTTGACCACAGCGAGCTGTCTTCCCTTTCAGCTACGCAATCCGGATCGCTTCAATGGGAATTTACCATCGTAATTATACACAATGGGATAATGTGGTAGGGTGTGGGGTTGTAGGAGAGGATGGTCAGAGTTTAATATGCCAAAATCCCAATGAAGTTGATTGATGAAACATCTCAGGGTGGAACAATAAACACCAAATTATCAATCAAAACAAATTTTATGGATAGAAATATTGGGTTTTGGTTTTTGGATATTGATTTTGGCATTTCTGGATGAAAACTCCTTCTTTGGCACTGAATCCTATTGTTCCTTCGAATGTTGAACCATCCGAATTGCACGGGTCAGAGAAATTGAATCGATGTGGCTCCTTCCTGACTATCGCCAAGGAGACATTGGGCTTGTGGCGAGAAAGAGTGGAGATCTTCGTATAAGAAAGTCGAGGAAAAATATTGTGGCAGAATCTTGAAACATTGCCATGCATAAAATATTTCTGCACAACTTACAACTTTCCCCACACCTAAATCTCCTCTTCAATTCCCATTTTTCTGGCCATTTCTTTCACTGCACATTTCACGTCTCTGTACATTACTTGTGTATGTCTTGTTTTTTTTTTCTGGAGCATCCAGACACTCTTTTCTTGTCCCCATCCATTTAAATTGAGGCTTTTGGGGTTGAATAAAAACAGTAGAACTCTTGCCTTTGCAAACTAAAAATTCCCAAATACCCATTACTAAAGGGGTTTATTCTTCAGTCTTTGAAAGAATGTAGAGAAAACAATTTCTTCAGGCTTTTTTCTTCAACTTGCTTGAATTTTTACTTGAATCAAAAGGTTATTTGTCTGTGATTTACCTTTTAAGAATTTAGTTCCAAAATTAAATTGAACTTACTTGAACTGGGTGAAATGAGAACCAGATAAATCAAAGTCAGTGATAGATATCAAAAGGACCATAGTTATGTTATAATATCAGCTTTGGTCTGAATACTAGCAAGCTTTACATATATTTAGTACTCCTTACGTTCCGAAATAAGTCGTACGTTTGGCGAAAAATTAAGGATTAAGGAATGGTTTCAGAGAATGTTTTTGTTATTTGCAAATATCTTGTGTATGAAATATCCTCCATGTTCAGGGATAATATGGGGATCCTATCACGATGGTAAGTTGAGTAATCGATATGTTGAAGTTGTCCATTTTTCGCGTTCTTTTTTTCAAAGAGCTCCGGTAGATAGTTAATTACTACAAGATGGATTGTGATTAACATTACAGGCAAGAATTTGTTCTAAATTTTTAGTATGCACAAGTAGAACTCGACAGTTATTACCGATATGACATTTTTTATATCTCAAATTTTAAAGAATAAGCAATAAAAAACATTCATTTTTATGTGTTCGAATATCTGGATGCAAAATGGTGAGAGACAGGGACTTGGAACCTTCAGCGGACCCCCCATAAGTTGACCCTGGGACCATTCATATGTTTCTCTAAAACATATCCAAAATTTAAAAAAAAAATCGCACGACGTGTTTTCGAGCAATCCCAATAAAACATGAATTTGGAGGGGAAGGGGAAGGGTGGGGGCAAAATAAAGGACATAATAATTGTCCCAGGGTCAACTTATGGGGGGGTCCCCTGAAGATCTAAGTCTGTATCTCTCACCATTCTGTACCTATTTTAGAATGAAAATAAAACGCCAAAAATAAGACATTTTTAAGACATTCGTTCCTCAACATACCATCAAGACTGAAGACTGGACCCCAATTTTAGTACTGGACATTAGCAATAGTTCTTTACAAGCTAATTGTTGATACACAAATGTTGATAATTGTTGATACACAAAATATTTACCAACAAACTTTCCCTTAATCCCAATTTTCCCAAACGTATGACTTATTTCGGAACAAGAATTTTCCCAAACGTACGACTTATTTCGGAACGGAGGGAGTAAATTCCAGTTGTTTTAATAGGGTAAAATTTGGAATTCCGGATAACATAGAAATCCGGTCAATCCGATTTTAAAAGTCGAAGATTGATAATCTAGTAATAATTATACAATTATAGATTACTTTGCGGATTATTTAGTCGTTTTTATATCGAGGTTTAAGAGATTTATGAATCGGTTCAAATCGGTTGTGAACCGGTAAAGGGAAAATTATATGAAATTACTTTTGAGATATAGCATCGAAGTGATGACTTCGAGCATTTCGCAAATAATGAGATGCTTTGCCCTTTTTAATTTTGTAGCTCAAATATCATGGACATTGAGGATATCAAAGTATGGCTATGGAGTTTTAAGTGTTACATTAATTTTGATAAGAAACTAAGAAAATATATTATCTTGGGCATGATACTCAAGATCCTCAAGATGAATTATACAAACAATGTGCTTATGTCTTGTAGGATCTCTTCCTTATTAATTGAAACTTGTCTTACAAAATACCTGCTTATTAAAGGTGTATTGCCGATTAAAGCCAGAGTTAGAAAGCTTTCAAGACTTATCCCGGTATCCCTAATAAAAGCATTATTCCCACAGGCGGAAAAATTACTGGACTATCGATACGTATCTCTTGTTGCCTGATGGTGTGGAATCTGGCGGTTGGGAAGGGTATGAGAACAAAAAAAAAGCCGAAGGCCTGAAAGAACAATTGCGCTAGTCGAGATGGAAGAATAACGAGACAGGGGTTTCAGATTTTTTGGGGGTGGCCTGGGAGACCGGAACTCCATTAGTCCATAGCCATTAATTGATCCTATCGACCTTGTGGGCGACGCATATGGGGGAGAATTTATGAAACATCATGTACCCAAGCGCCACCAAATCATGTGTGTGTCCAATATTTATGACACTGGGGTAGTGTGTGAGCGTCCCAATGGGCCACCCTCCCTCGCAGTAAAAATGCGCACACTTTGAGGGGTGGTAAAATAAAATTAGGCTAGAGGACAAATAACTATCGGGGGGGATGTTGATGGTATGAGGTATGACTGAGTTGAATTATTGAGTGGATGACTTCATTTATGGGCTGGGCACTTCGGGATGGTCCCGGCAAATGTTGATGATTTTGGCGAAAATTTGTGGCAGAAGAGAGACATGACTTTCCGGGGCACACAACTTGTCATCGACGTTAATTAGCAAATGAATTAATTAATAAAGTGGATTTAGCCTCGGAATTCCATCTGTACAATCTGCAAAATAAACATAGTAATAAAAAAAACCAAGGGTCCAATAGCTACTGAGGGGTATACGTACAGAGAGTTTGAGGTTGGTGGACTAGAGAAGACGATGAGTTTTATTGTGGGGGGGGGTGAGAAACGAAGGAACTGGTACTGTACCATTAGGCAACATCGGAACACCGCTTAATATCAGAAATTTCCGAGCACCATGATGCTCTAATGACATTTCCTCGTGCACCCCTGTCCTCTGCCACCCCTATAGAGTGGTTTCATGTTGAAGTGACCACCAAACCATCTCTGTTTTCCCATCCCAAACACATAGTCCTGTCTGTCGGGTCAACGGCTGCGAAGAAGTTAACACAGACGTTTTGTGGCGGCATTGCATTACTGGATCGTTGGTTTGGCCCATCATCCGTTTCTGGGACAACTATGGTAAAAGGGGTTTTTGGTGATAGGCGGGAGGAGGGTGTGAATTGGGCAAATGAAGGGATACAACATAATGTCCCATTAAATAATATCGTATCAGTGTGACATGATGAGGACAGGGCTACATGGTACTGTCTCCCAAGGTGGTTTCCATGGCAAGAAGGAAAATTTCCTGCAAATGAACTTGTAAATGAGTTGAAAGTGAGGAAAACTTCTCACTTTGGTGAAAGAGCGTGTGTACAAACTCCACAGTAATTTAATTGAAGGAGATATGGAAGTATGAGATGTAACGCAAAATAACATTACCAAGTGCTTGTTGTGCTTAATTCTCTCCACCATGTTAACTAAGACCATCCTCTCACAACTGTTATTGGGTTATGGTATCCTATGTGTGTGTCTTCTTCCTCATTCTCTCTGCTGTCCACAATGCCATTGTCATCTTTGGATACCTAGTTTACATCCCATTTCAAGATATGCCTGTTTGATTTCGTTTTACTGCTCGAACTTCGAGAGACCTATAAGCATATTATCCCTTGATTTTGAATTATATACGTATTTCGACTCCTTACTCCCTAAAGGCCTCTACACACTTGGAGAAATTTCTTTAAAAAATGCCTTTTTAAAGAAAACTTTCCCTAGCCTTGAGGGCAGAAACGTCAGAATTTTTTAAAAAAGCCAATTTTTGACGAAAATTGCTTCTAGTGTGTAGACACCATAAGGGGTCGTATTTTGGTAGACTTTTGGAAATTTGAAGTTTCAAGTTTTTTGGTATCACGTTGTTTGTATCGGTGGCAGCCAAAATCCCGAAAGCCAAAATCCCGAACGCCAATATCCCGAAAAGGCCAAAACCCCGAAAGTCAAAATCTCGAATGTTCAAAATCCTGAAAGGGATGAAATTATATGGAGGAAAATGTATAGAATAATTTCCCAAGACACAGAAAATTTCCCTTTGCCTCTAGCGAGCACGGGTGCAATCGTGGGAGTAGCTATGACACTTTTAAGAATTCGGGATTTTGGCTTTTGGGATTTTGGCCCATTCGGGATTTTGGCTTTCAGGATCTTGGCTTTCGGGATTTTGGCGTTCGGGATTTTGGCGTTCGGGATTTTGGCTTTCGGGATTTTGACCCGGACCCGTTTATACTTCTGTCCATCTCGTCGTTACCACGCCTAGAGCCCTAACGGTTAGAGATAGAGACTTAGGACTTTCAGAACACCCTTCCTTTCCAAAACATTTTTTTTTCAATATTTAAATTGTAATTGAACCTAGGTAGACATTTCGTTCATATACAAAAATACCGTTGAATTATTTCTAATTTTTCACGGATTTTCAAGGTCAAAAGTTAAAAAGATCCTTGCCAGCGTATTTCTCAACCGAATGTGGTCATGTTTGGGCTCGTTGGAAAAGTCTTGGAAGTTCTGATGAAACTGAATTAATTCCAACCGGTTATGAACAGCTAAGTAATTTTTGTCCGAAAATCAATTTCATTACTCCTAAGCTATTTTGGGCGATCTTTGAGTGGTTTATCAATCGATTGTAAACTGGTAGAGTGTAAATGAAGTGAAACTACTTTTGGCGTATAGCATTTAAATCACGAGTTTGAACATTTCGCAAACTATGGGATCCTTTGCCATCCCCTTTTACTGCTCGAACTCAAAGATAAAGTAGTATGTATTTTGTCGAAAGCTAAATCAAGAAATATGACAGTTATTGTCAAATGTCACATCATCTTGACAGTTCATATTTTGACAACTAACGTCAAAGTTTTTAAATTCTTGAAATTTTCGTAACGATATTACAACTTATTGCCTATACTCATAATATGTGACTACTTTTTGCAGTTGTTTCATGTTAGGACATCTCTGTGATACAACAGATATATCTAGCACGAAAAAATCAATGTATATGTTTCACCGTTTGTGCAATGAATCACGCAACAGATGGACAAAAGGCAAGATATACCAATTTCGGTTTTGAAATCGACCAATAACCAATTCCGAATATATGGAACGATATAGAGATAATTTGGACCAATATATGTTTGCGTGCGTAAACGGTTGTAAATTGCAATTTATATCGACATTCTTGCAACCCACATTTTGCAATATTACAGCACAAGGAGTCAATTTTAGTTAGTATGAAGTATCATCGTACTCAATGCCAAATGCAATTTCCCTAATGACTCAATATTGCCATATCAACCCCTTTCTCAAGTACATCCCCAAGTTTATTGAATTTCTCCATCTGAAGCGCGCCTTTGAGGAAAAAAAAAGAAAAAAAAGAGAAAAAAAAACAAAAGGGACGAAGTGGAAGGACATGGGGTTTAAAGTTCATGCACTTATTCGCTTCGCCTCTGGGATGATTCATCTTGAAGGAAAATTTCTTACTCTGTCGGTACTTGGCTTTTCTCACTCCATTTGGTGAGGCATGGGAGTTTATGGATCTCGTAATATGGCAGCATAGATGAGGCGGCTTTTGAGTGTGGCATCGGAAAATGAAATTGTAAAATTGTATGAGACAGCCTTACAATTGCGGGTAATGGAATAGGCATAAAAATTTCAGTTGGTAGGGGATTGGCTTTAGCATGAAAATTTTTGACTATAGGGAGAGAGATGATGCTTAAAGTGTCGTGTTTATTGATTTGCATTTACATACCGCGCGAAAATCGAAATGAGATATTCCATAAAATGCTTATTGACTTACAGACGCCTTTTCATGACTCCCAACCAAGACACGGGTCCTCGAGTGGATAGAGGAAAGCGAGGATGGAATTTCCACAACCATCGATTGAGGACATTTTTATTGCAAATTCGTCGAATCGTTTAGTTGAATAATGTCAATATTATTGAAATAGGTCCTTCATTTTGCACGCTTTCGCGGGTAAACATTTCTCTTCTATTAATTGCACAAAGCACATTTATATACGATTTTCTTTATTCGAATATATTTTTTTTTCTCTTTTTTCTTGCTCAATTTTCACAGAAAATAAACATTGGATGAGCACTTCCTCATCCTGAAAGCTACGAGTATAGCAAAAAAAAAGTTTGAAGAGAAAACTGAGTCAATTAAATATGAGAAAAATATTTTCTTTCACTTGCTTGAAGTATTTCGATTAAAAATGAATAACGATTTTCTAATTAACAAGAAATTTTTAAATAACTATTTAAAGGATTGATGGTGTTGGAGTGTAAGAAAAACTAAGGAAACGATTTTGAAAGATGTTTTTATAAAGCTTCTATCAAAGAGTAGAAGTTTTAATTAAAAACCTGAATTACGTTGAAAAATACATCCAATTCAAATTGTAATTACTTTAGCGAAAAAAAATATATATATATATAAGTCAAGATCTACATACAGTAGAGTCTCTCAAATTCGAACGTATATGGGGTATGGAATAACATTAGTGTGATTTTTATGTGAGATTGAATTTTACTTTCACAAAAAAAATATTTTGTAAAATTGTTCAAAATGTGTGTGAAATCCTATGGCAGACTTACAAAATGCTCGTGAATCGTATAACTCACAAACAAGTTCCTAAAATTTTGTACATTTTTCACAAACATTGTTCGTAAAATGATCATTTGACGAACATTTTTTGTATTTTTACAAACATTTGTTCGTAAATG
Source organism: Phlebotomus papatasi (assembly GCF_024763615.1). Lineage (NCBI taxonomy): Eukaryota > Metazoa > Arthropoda > Insecta > Diptera > Psychodidae > Phlebotomus > Phlebotomus papatasi. The sequence continues at coordinate 44,423,171 of NC_077223.1, forward strand.
TTCGTAAATACACAAAAAAATGTTCGTAAAATTTTGTCATTTGTTCGTATTTGTTCGTAATTGTTTGTTTTCTGACAAAAAATTACGAACAAATACGAACAAATGACAAAATATTATGAACATTTTTTGTGTGCTTATGAACAAATGTTTGTAAAAGTACAAAAATTGTTCGTCAAATGATCATTTTACGAACAATGTTTGTGAAAAAAGTACAAAATTTTACGAACTTGTTTGTGAGTTATACGATTCACGAGCATTTTGTAAGTCTGCCATAGGATTTCATAAACGTTTACGAATAATTTTACGAAATAGTTTTTTCTGTGTTAAATCAAGTGCATGTAGTTTTCGCACAAATTTTCTCATTTAACTTTTTGACTTCATCCATCGGATCGCGTTGTGTTGTATCGAATTTGAAAACTTTAGATTTTACAGGCTCTTCTAGAATAAAATAAGATTTATGAAGAATCTTAGCTAAAGTATTGATGGTCTAATGAATGCAATGGTGAAAGTTTTGCACCGATATGTTTTGTGCTTTGCCACCTCTGTTTCTTTTTTTTTTGTGAAAAATATTGAATTTTGTTGTTTTTAAAATATTTTGTCTTAATTGATCGAGACAGAAATATTGAAGATTATGAAAAATCCGAAAAAGATTTCATTATAAAAATCACGTGCTGACAATATTTCTAATATTTTTTAATTATTCAGTAAATAGACAAAGTTATACTGAGTATTTTTCCAAAATTTTGATTTCCTAGTAATTTAATAAGGATCTTAGTATAAACGATATAGATAATTTCAATATGAGTTCAACTTAAAATTTTCAAATGGTCACCAAATTACTTTTAAATTGATATTAATCTTAAATTTGTACAAAATCCATGACAAATTAAATGATATTATCAGAGTTGTGTAGTTCCACTAATGACGAAATACTAATGATATATTAATACCCAATCAATCACCAATCAAATCCATCACTAATCTAATTGCTTTTCCCGCACTATGAGATGCTTCAATGTTCAAAGCATAATCTCTTACGTTCTTCGGACTTCCTGATACATCCATGGAAATTTTCTCTTTATTCTCTTAAGGGTTTCTAATGTTCTCATTATGTTAATGTCAATCAGGCCCTTTTAAATTACAATGAATTAACAATTCGCATAATTTTTAGCCACTTCTAGTACCGAATGAGTGCCTTTTTATTAGGTTGTAGGAGATTTAGCAGAGAAATGACCATTTTTCTTGGTCGAAATGCAAACCAAAAAAAATGAAGGGGAACTAGCATAACTCAATTTCATGGGCAAAGCGAGTGTCGAGAAGGGAAAAAAAAACTTCATCAAACACGTGCATTGTGTCCAAGGAATTAAATTAAATGAAAATAATGCTAAGTCTTTCCGTATTGTACAATCTCACGCACATTGATTCCCAGCTCGAGCCCATTATTCAAAGTGTCCCGTTGCTGGAGGGGTGAATATATTAAACAAGGGTGAAAAATATGGGGATTAATGTACACACGGCGGAAGTTGAAAGAGCTGAGAATATTTTGAGTGCTGCATTTGTGGATCCATTGAGAAGATTAACGTGCCACTGACACTTTTTCCACTGGTTGCATTTTAAAAAAATGCAGGGCACCAGGCCTTAAAGACCCTCACGGTACTTGAGTTAGAATATGGTGAAAAATCTGGGTAAATAGATGGTAAAGTGGTTGAATTAAATTTTTTTGGGGAAAAAGGTGTTAAGAAAAATTATTCAGGAGTCTTTAAATAGTTAAATTCGTTGACTGCCCACCCGAGTTTTTCCGGTCCGGATTAGGCATTTTCCCGCAGTATGGGATGGGATGTAATTTTGGGCAGATGAGAAAGGAAGATAGTACTTTCCTGTGTAAGCGGTGGAGAGAGAGAGGAAAAAACTGGCCAGATAGAATTCTGACGTCCGATTTCCCGGAGTAATGAACTAAAATCCTAGACAAATACTTAATTACGTACCTGCCACAGAAATCCCCCAAAAACCCAGCCACCGTGCTCATCTCTCTCCCAAAAGCCACTTGAGCCAGGTACTCTCAACCCCTTCAATGAACACCTAAATTCATATATCTTTAATTTATCTCCTTTCTCACTCGTACAACCATCCCTTTGGCCCTCACTTCCTGCTCCCTTTGATGCTCGAATGCGTGGTTAGAATCATTAAAACTTTTCCGTGTTCCTCAGTAACTATGCTTCATGTCCTCTGCCGTCCCTGCCATTCGTCCACCCCATCACTTGGCTCTTTTATTGAGGGTTCATGTTTGCAGAGGGTGGCTTTCTTTTTGATGATAATTTTCAGGCTGTGTGATTATTCTATATTTGTATGAAAATTACTAGTGCAAAAATCCCTCACGAACCACTCTTGGCCACACAATGGATTGAGCCCCAATCAAGGTATTACCTGGCTTTTGTTTTACCAATTAAAGAAATTTACGACTCGAGAGATGCATGGCTAATGCGGATTGAAAGGGGTTTTAAACAAGTCGATGGTCTGAGGTATTATACCTATATAGGGGAGACCGGGGTCAAATTAGCCACGTATAGCATTAGATAGTGATATCTTATAATTTGCCTTCGAAGGAATATTGAGGAAACCACTCTTTATTTTAAATATATACTTCCCTTACTATTCATTGATATGCAGCAGCCTATCAATGCAGCCTCATACAAACATTTTTTGTACAAATTATACGAAATCAGAAATTTCATTTGGTGGCTAATTCTACCCCGGTCTCCCCTAGGTATATAAAAAAACAATAACGTACTGTCATATATGTTCCTAAAAAATAGACTTTAATGGACCTTTGAAATACCCCTCCATAAGTTGATTTGGAGACTGCTAACGTGCCCCTCGCTTCCTCCTATATCCATCCGCTTCCCCTCCAAAACTATGTTTTTTTTTATTTGCCTGTATGGACGTTTCGTCCATATACGAATATATCGTTTAATCATTCTTACAGTAAAGATTTTTCAAGGTCAAATAGTAAAAATGCTCTAGGGAGCGTATTACATAACCGTATGGGGTCATATTTGGAGTCTACGGAAAGGTCTTGAAATTTCCCACAAATTTGAACAGATTCCATTCGGTTATGAACCGATTATAGACCGATAACTGACTTCACCGGAAATTAGTTGTGTTGCACCTAAACTATTTTGATCGAACTTTTGAGTAATTAATAAATAAATATAAATAATTTAGCTTCATAAATAGATTCAGAAGCTGAATTACATTATGATATGGCTCACTTCCATTTAAACATAGGAGAAAAATCCCAATTCAAAGCTTCCCCACATTCTAAGCCAGGAGGGTGACATTAGCTCTGAAAAGTGCGACCAGTTTTAATGTAAATTTTTTCCCGTTTTCGTATACATTTCACGAGATATCTCCGAAACTACGTAGGTTGCCAATTTGGGGTTTTCGGTAGCCTTTTCGTTATTAAATTGGCTTTTATTTTGTATTAGTATTTTTTGCTAATTCATTCTACTATGACAGAAAACAGCTAATAAACTCAAAAAATTTTTCGGCACGTTAGAAGCTTATGGGAAACATATGGAAACATAGGAAACGTCATGCCCCTGTTCTAAGCGATAAATGGTGTAAAAGTATTTTTGAGGTATAGCATCAAAGTTACGAGTAACGAGCATTACGCAAAATATTGGACGCTTCGCCCCACGTTTTTTTTTTTAAAATAAAGCAAAAACATTTTTCGTTGCATGAGGCTGTGCAATGGTTTCGGCTTTAAGTCATGTTAACAAAGTGAAACGTTAAAAATTTAATTTTATCATGTTCCGTAGCTAAGATATGCTTGAAATTGCCAAATATGATACAAGGAAATTGTAAATACTAAACTTCGAGGTTCTGCACCAGCATTCAGTGTCTCTGTGACTGGAAGGCAATCAAATTTGAGTGAGGGCTTGTGGTTTGATACTGTTTGAATGATTCTCATTGTTGTTGCGTTGCATGGCACAACAAATTTCATTTTCCACCCCTTAAAGTCAAGCACAAAAAGATTTTTAGATGATAGTGTGACCACTTTGACCAATTTTTTAGGGGGGTAACGCACAAAATTTCACCTCGTCAACTCCAAATGGGTCGGAACTTTATACTGTACTATATTTTTATAGACAAGAGTCACGACAATACATAATGCTTTTGTTGTGTTTCACATTTTTTGGTTTTAATTTATTGGTCACCACGTGGGATTTGTGGGTTTAACAGAGTAATTCACACAGTTTTTCCATCATCATTATGTGAGTGAATTGGGAAGACCACGAGATAAAATATTTAATATATATTTTTAGTAAATATTTGAAATTTTTGTTATTGTCAAATAGAGAACAATATTGTTTGATTTTTTTGGTACACAATGACTTTATGATATATTCATTTTAAATATGTTGAAAACTTACTAATTTTAGGTATTTACAAAATTCTTTTTGTGATAAAAAATGATGTTTCATTCTTTCACCAAGTTCCCTTTGTGTAGCATTTTTCCAAGAAAGTAACGATGCTGTCCGTTTCATGGAGATTACCAGAGCTAGAGTAGAGATATTACTAAAGCTAAAGCTTTTTTTTAGTTTCTTTTCTATAATATCATTTTAAATAAGGGCAACTGGGGTAATAGTAAAAACAGGGTACTTGTAAAAAATGATTTTTACGTGAATTTATTTGGACTTTTAGGGGGAAGTGGAGCACCTTTGATTGATTGATTGATTTATTAAAAGTAAAAAGATGCACCAAGCTGCAAAAGCTGCCATATGTGCATTGGTGGGTTACATAGGTTTTTTTAACATTAATAAATCTTAAAAATAAGAATGTTTGTACAGTACAGGCTTAGCCTTTCTTATATATCGTTATATAAATTTGTCATTTTGAGAAATCTAATTACTTTGTTTTCACATTCAATATTTTCTGACAGAATTTCAGCTATGTTTTGACTTAGACCTATTTCTTGTCGCTGTGTTAAATATTTTGTACATTGTGATAAAATATGATTTACAGTTATTTGTACATTACATACGTCACATATTGGAGGATCCTCTCTGTTCATGAGGAAATTATGAGTTACATTCGTATGTCCTATCCTTAACCTATTTAAGACTGTTTCACTTTTTCTCGAATGTTTATCATTATATTTATAGCCAAAAGGATCTTTTTTAACTTTTCTAAGTTTATTTGCAAATTCTGATACTTCATTCCATTTAAAATCTTGTACTTTTTTCCATTGCTCTTTCGTGAAATATTTTAAATCTTTTTGACTACAATCCTGATTATCTGGGAAATATTTATTAGTGGCATCTTTGGCTACTTTATCGGCCTTCTCATTAAGACTTATTCCACAGTGCCCAGGACACCAAAGGAGTTTTATGTTTGACTTATTTAATATCAATATATCTCTTATTTCATTAATGATAATGTCATTATTTTTAATATTAAGAATTGCTTTTAATACTGACAAACTGTCTGTAATGATTAATCTTTTTGTCCCCAATTCTAAGGGAACAATACAAGCATCCAAAATTGCTTTTGCTTCTGCATAAAAGATTGAACAAAAGTTAGGGATTTTAACGCACTGTAGAACATTATCACTAGATACCACACTGTAACCAGTTCCCAAATCTCCTTTAGAGCCGTCAGTAAAAATTTTTTCGTATGATTCGTATTTCAACATTTTTATATTAAATTCTGATTTAAATTGCATTGGATGCGTGTTATCTTTTTTATTTATACTTAAACTAATGTCAACTAAATCTTTATTAAATTTCCAAGGAGCATATTGGGGAATAACAGCTGCCTTATTGTCAAAACTACCTAAATTAAGGCCTGCTGATACCCTAAGAGCACTACTAACGAACGGTTCAGGAAACTTATCGTAAAGAGAAGTATTTTGCAGAAATTCGTGATTTGGATTTCTAAAATTATTTTTCTGTTTGTTAAAATATGAGACTGAATTTAAGTTCCTCCTATCTTGTAATGAGGGGAAACCAGAGGCTGCGAGAAGACTTGGAATTGGAGATGATTTGAAGGCTCCAAGTGAAAGTCTTATTGCCGTATTATACGAAGGGTTAATTATTTTCAAAATATTCTCTTTAGCCTGACCGTAAGCTTGGGAGCCATAATCAAATCTGCTCAGTAATAAAGACTCTACTATTTTAAGTAACTGTTTTTCTCTTGACCCCCATCGAGTATTACTTAAAGCTTTAATTAATTTTAAAACATTACTGGCTTTAACTTTCAGATTTTCAAGATGTGGTTTAAATGACATTTTTGAATCAAATGTAACTCCTAAAATTTTTGTTTCTATTACATTTGCTATAGGCTCCTGATAAAGATTAAATGAAGGTTCTTGGCAGTTTCTTTTTGGACAGAAATTAATGGCACAAGTTTTTTCAACAGAAAACATAATACCATTGTCATTTGCCCAAAGTTGGATTTCTGAAATTGCGTTTTGCAAGTTTGACTTAACATTATTTTCATTTTTATCAGCACTAAAAATTACTAAATCATCTGCATACATCATAAAATCAACATTTGGACAATTGTCAAGAACCTGCGTCAGACCATGAACGGAAATTAAAAATAAAGGGACACTTAATACTGATCCAGTAACCATGCCATTTTTTTGTTCACACCACTCTGAAGCTTGATGTCCATAAAGGACACTAAAAAGGCGGAATGATAGGAAATTCTTAATGAATTCAAACATTTCACCTTTCAAGTTCCATTTGGCAAGCTGATGTAACGTTACTATCCTCCAGGTTTTTTCGTATGCCTTTTTTATATCGAAACAAATAGCCGAAACATGATTTTTTGACTGCAAATTTAGGCTTATGAATTGTTGCAAGTAAACTAAATTATCTGTAGTTGACCTGTTATTTCGAAAACCCGATTGTTTTTCTGATAAAAGATCATTCTTTTCTATCCACCAGACTAATCTTTTAACAACCATTTTTTCTAAAATTTTACTTAAACAGTTTGTTAAAGATATAGGTCTGTAATTTTCAGGTTTACTAGGATCTTTATTCGGCTTTTGAATAGGGATTATATGAGCCTTTCTCCACTCATCAGGGAATATCTTCTCTTGGAAAATTCGATTAAAAAGTTGTAGCAATTTAAATTTGGAATAGTCGTCTAAGTTTTTTAGCATGCTATATGTTATCTCGTCTGGACCTGGTGATTTACCTTTAGAGTTACTAAGAACTGCTTCTAATTCTTCAGTAGTAAATAATGAGTTCAGATCCTCAGGGCTCTCTTCATTTGTTGGTTGAGGCAAAGGATTTGATTCCAGGAATAGTTTACGTTCTGCAAAACTTGGATTGTCAAAATTGTCATCAGAGTTCTTACAAAATTGATCCGCTAGACTTTGACAGATTAGGCTTGGATCTGAAACTAAAGTGGAGTTATATTCTAATTGATATATCGTTTGAGTCTTAAAATCCCCCGAAATTTTCTTTACTTTATGAAACATATCTTTGACAGATGTATGGTGGTCAATAGATTCTACATAGTCGTTCCAAGTTTCCTTTTTAGATTTTTCAATTAAGTTTTTATATTTGTTTTTCAAACGTTTATATTCTGCAAAATTTTCTTCAGTTGACATTCGTTTAAATTTCTTTTGAGCTCGTGTACACTCTTTTCTCAATGCATCTATTTCCTCATTCCACCACGGGACGGTCTTATTTTTTGGGATTGCTTTAGTCTTAGGTATAGATATTTTAGCCGCGTCTTGAATTACAGAAGTAAAAGAATTTACTGCTTCATTTATCTCAACATTATCAAGATTGACTAGATTTCTGGATACCGATAAAGAAAATTTAGACCAATCAGCTGAATTTTCTTTCCATCGGGTTCTTCTCATAAGATCAGGAAGATTATCTGGCAATTCAATCCTAATAGGAAAATGATCGCTATTGAAATGGGTCTCTAAAACTTTCCATAACATTCTTGGAAAAATTTCTGGGCTACACAAAGATAAGTCTATTGCTGAATAAGTTTTATGCCCAGGATGTAAATAAGTGTTAGAACCAGTATTTAATAAAGCAATGTTATTGTTATTGATGTAGTTTTCAATAGTACGACCTCTAGTATTGGTATCTACTGATCCCCATATTCTGTTATGCGCGTTAAAATCACCAACTAATAAAAATGGTTTTGGTAGATTTGTTAATAAATCATTAAGATCATTTATATTAATATTTTCATTTGGCCTTAAATAAATTGAGCAAATTGTCAAATTACCTAATATTGAAGTTTTAATTGCCACAGCATCTAAAGAGTTTCTAATGTTCAGTTCTGAATATTTAATTCCTTCACGAATAAATATAGCACAGCCACCATTGGAAGAATTAATGATATCTTTGTTTGAGATCATTTTAAAATTTCTCAAAGAAATATTTTTGTTAGACGTTAAATGTGTCTCTTGTACACAAATTACTAAGTTTGTACTGTCTTTTGCAATTAATTGTAAATCTGAAAAATTATTACTAAGACCGTTTATATTATATTGAATTATAGCCATAGTTAATTATTAATATAAATTGGAAAATTATTTATCTGCTTCATTAATCACCTCACATGCATCCTTGATCAACCTTCCTGTGTTTGTCAAACTGTCCTTTCCAATACCGGAGCACTCCACCGAGGCGGAGGCATCCAAATGATATGCATTGTCCATTTCGACTTCATCATCCCACATCTGCTCCTTCTGGATCTGGGATGTATTTGCTGCTTCTGGTTCCTTCTGTTGTTCAGCATCTGGCGGTTGAGGTAGAGGAGGTGGTCCTCTATCTGCTTGTCCCGTGAAACGGAAAACAACTCCATTGTCCTTGCTGTTTGCAAAAGGATTCACACTTTGATGCTCCTGAATGTGGGTTGGAGCAAGATCTCGACGTCTTTCAGCCCTGTTAGCTGGAGTCAACAAGGCTTTGGCAAAGGAAATTTCGTCCTTCTGCATCTCGTTGTATTTCTTTTTTGCTTCAAAGTAAGAAATATTGTTCTTTGCTTTGATTTCCAGGACTGCGAATTCTTTCTTGAATGCTGGACATTGTCGATTCCACGCTGGATGACCTCCAAAACAATTGGGGCAAGTCAGTGGACGAGAACAAGCCCCATCGTGTGTCTGGAGGCCACAATTTTCACAAATCTTCCTTTTAGTTTTGCATTGGTCCTCGAAATGACCCCATCTTTGACATCCTTTACAACGTACAGGATTCCTCACGAAGATTCTCACTTTTAGAATTGTATAATATGCATCGATTGATGCTGGGAGTACTGGTGAATTAAACGTTAGTATGAAAGTCCCTGTGTCTCGCATGATGGTCCTTCCATTCTTTTCCTCTCTTTTCTGGACGCGTTTAACATCACAGACGTTATAAGCAGCAAGCTCTGTTTTCAATTCTTCATCCGTCAGATGGGTAAAATCAAAACATGCAATTACCCCTTTGCTTTTGTTGAGAGTTGGGTGAAAATCAAACTTCACTTTTTTGTCACCAATTTTGTCCAACTTCATCAGAGTCTGGGCCTGGGCGATGTTCTTTGTTACCACCAATACATTCCCATTTTTCAGTGGTTGGAACCTCTCAACTGATCCACACATACTTTTGATCACTTTCTTTACTTTGAAAACCGAAATACTGCGAAATTTCTGGTCCTCACTCACACATGAAGCCTCGAGGTATCGTCGGGAATTTTCGTCCGTGTTCGTGAATTTCAGCAAGAAGTCGTTGTGTCGCTCGACACGTTGACGTTTCCCCTTTCGTATAACAGGGAATGATGTATCGTAGTCTGTGTTGGGAATCGTCTTCCCCTCCACCTCTGCAAACGGTGCGAACATGTTTGGACGAGTATCACGCTCACCAATACTCTTACACTGTCCAGAGTACGCCATGATGGGTTTTTAGTGTCTTTTCACTGATGAATCACTTTTTGTGGAAATTTCACTAATTTTAGTGGTCAAATCACTAACTTTTTTCACTAATCTGTAATATGAGTCTATTTCTCAAGTTATTATTCCCTTTTTTGGGATAAAATCACAACTTTCACCAAGAAAAACTTTGAATATTCACGGAGGGTCAAATGACACGTCTGCTCAGCACAAAACGCACATTGCAACTGGAGCACCTTTGAAAGTGTGACCTTTGAAATTGGAATTTTTCGCCTATAGAACTCAACCATATCATAATATAATTTAGCTTCTCAATCTGTTTGTGCAGCTAAATTATATCACGATAAGGCCCAATTTTATTTAAATAGGTGAAAAATTCTAATTTCAAAGGTGCCCCACTTCCCTTTATGTTGATTATTTGTTTAATGAATAAGGATCCCTATCTGATACTCATATAGGGTAAGGGCTCATAATTTTGGACTGTCTGCTTATAAGTATCGATGTTCCAAGTTTGAAGTGCGATATTTTCGATACTAATTGACTTTTTTCGTTACTCTCTTTTCAGAAGGGTTGTTTCGAAACTTGGCAAGCTATTTATCATCTCATTTTTACTAAAATTAGTTTTAATACGTTTAAAAATGAATTGATATGTAGAGGTGAATTTGACTCTTATTTTGGACAACTTGGTTATTAATTTGGACAACTTGGCTGTAAATTTGGACAGCTAATCCGCCTCAACAGGATGCTCATTGTTCTTTATTTGAAGAACCAATCTTACCAAGTAAATATTTAGATAGAATGCATTATTCATCAAATATTGGAATAAAAATCCATCATTTTAATCAATTTATTTTTAGTGTCCAATTTTATCCTCAAAGTGTCCAAAATAAGAAACTGGACAAAATTATGAGCCTTTCCCCTAAGTCTCGTCCTCTGAAATTTATTATCTAATTAAAAACATCTTGGTGTTTACTACTACCCCGTCTTTACTACTGCCCCAGTTTCCGCTACCGCAAAAATGTAAATGTTTTTGATTTTATTTCTGTAAAAGCCAAAATTCGTCACTTTTATTTGGGGCATGGTCTATTTTTTGAGCTTAGATTTGCACTTTTATGGTTGTAATTCGAATGGCCAAATGGGCCAGATTTAAAATTTAGTTTGACAGAGCTCTTAAATAAGGCGTGGCTTAAAATCTTTTTTGTAATGCAGACTATTCAGGAGATTATAAGCAATGTCTTGCAAAAAATATGAAATTGGGAAAATAGATTTTTTTAGAATGAGTACAATATTCCAAAATTTAAATAAGTTTTAAAGATTTTCTCTTTCATCAGTATATTTCGTGTATCATCTTCTCTGAATTTGCAATGAAGCCACGTAAGCAGGTGAAGAAAACGCTAAATAAGCTTTAATTTTCGACACGATTCGAACTCGAATGGTGCTGACTTGGTAGAATTATTGATCTTTTGTGGAAAAGTTTGATAGCAAATTGCATGGGAATTGAGCTTGTGAAAGTGTAAGAATTTCAAAATTGAACTTTTTACCGCAATTTTCTCCATTGTTGTGTGGTTTTGCTGCTAAAATTTTCTCATGCACCAAGGATTGGCCGACTTAAAAAAAAAGGCAAAGAACAAACCCAGGGTTGAAGAGGCCCAAATGGAAAAGGCAAGAATCCCATTCTGTTTTTATTTCTCAGTTATTATTCCAAGGGAAATGGAATGTGGTAATTTGAGGGCTGACGACGGCGTTTGAATTACTTTGTCATACAAGAGGCAAAAACTGCTCGTGGAATAGATTGAGTGTGCAGAAAGTTAAAGATTTTTGGGGGTTGGGGGGTTGGAACAAGGGAAAAAAATTAGTTTTAATAGAATTTCCCTTTTGACTTTTCTTGGCTTCTTTTATTTTGCCGCCTCTTTAGCTTTTTGAAATCTTTTCTATCTGAAAGAATCTCAGGCATTCTTTCACTTTGATATTTCGCTTCTTTTTCTTTTGTGGAAATAATCACGTTGTTGGTATCATAAAACTCGGGAAATACAGAATGGTGAATTCAACACCAACAAATAATTCTCGCAGAGATAGACGTTTTTTTGTTGATGTTTCTGCTATGCAAAAAAAAAGCTCTCCTCTTAGGAGATTTATATCTGTGTGCCGGTATAAAAGTTTGAAAAGAGATCCTCTTGCTCCATCACTGTGTCCAAACATGAAAGTTTATTATGTGAGTGAAATCATTGATTTTGGATAGGAAAATCGAATGGAGAAAAAGTGGGACTTTTGATTGCTGGAAACTGATTTTTTTTAGCATACTCAATCTGACTCTTCGGGGGAATATCCATCTGCTGGTAAATAGTATGGTGCACAGAATGAGAGGAGAGTCTCTGAAGGAATAAATTCTTTGTTTGGTTTAGTTTAGTCGAATCCTAATGATGCTGCCAGATAATTTAGTAGCAATATGTGAATCAGAGCACGTATTTCTCCATCAGCATTACTAACCATATACCAATGGGGTGAGTTTCCTTCTATCACACTTTTCCTCCACGTCTTTTGAGTCTTTTCCGTTCTGCCATCCCCCTCATACCATTTTATTTTATTATGACTGAAGAAGTATTGTTAGTCGTGAGGTTTTGCTTATTTTTTTCTTGGATTCTCTCCTTCGTATTCCTCTGCTTATACCCTTCCCCAATGGCAACGCGTCTTTCCGTTTCTGCCTAATGGTGAATGCCACAAAATGATCGACATCCTCTTTCATTACTTTCACTCAATGTGTGACTTATCTAATATAATTTCACTTTATTTGCCAGAGAGACGCTTTCCACACCAGCGCTCACCACCCCTAAATAACCCCTTTTTAACCTCTCATCTTTACCCTCGTCGGTCGCGCATTTTTGTGTATCCACCACTAAAGCTCTCGAGAGCTTTTATTGCCAAGCATCCATAACTCTTTGAGAGGACTCGAGGGCGAACGTGCTATTTAAGTGGAAAGTCGCGTTCGACGCTTTCACTGCGTCCCTAGTATATTGTCCTCATCTCGAACATAAGCAGTTCATCTTGTAAGTGCATTGTCAGTTAGTAGTTTAAAGGAATTCCAAATATAATGGATTTCATCTATTTCTTTATCTAGTACTTTAATTACTTTATCAATTTCTATTTTTTTGGCGATACTGAAAAGATTCTGGCTCATATAAAAATAAAATAATTATGAATTATTGTCATAATACTTTGCAATACAAAAATATACTAAAAATATTTGTAGTCAGTATTTTGGCAAAAATTGCCAATAAAAACTCACTAGCGCTGAATGGTAAATAAATAACTCTTCGTATTTGTTGTATTATTCTTATTTGGAAAATTTTGCATTGATTCTAACTTATGCTTCATTTCCATTATTCACATCCTCTGATATATTCAACAGTTGCTCTAGTCGACACCGACAAAGTCTGTGATAAAGTGGGAAAATTCTCTTGAATCATCTTTTTTTTAAGCCTTCAAAATATCTTGAAATTATCAGTAAAATTATTATTTTAACCAGTAAAAAATTCCATTTAATCATGTAAAAAGAATTCTTAGTAAAAGCTAAATCTGTAAAAGCATGAGTTTGATTTTAACATAGTCTAAGATAGTACTAGAGAATATGTTTCATATTCTCGCAGGCAAGACTTATATGACGATTATACAGGAATGATTAAGTTTATTTTTCTTCTGAGTCAATTTCATTAAAATTGATTATTTTGACTTACAAAAGTAGATATTTTTACTGAGAAAAACAGTTACTAATCAAAATGAATTTTTTAATGACAAAAATGATTTTTCTACTGCCTATTTGCGTGCAATACTGACTAAAATCTATTTTTTTTAATGACAAAATATTATTTCCTTATAGCTCCGGCACACTTTATTAATAATAATAATAATAATGCTGGCGCAACATTCCATGAATGAACAAGGCCTTCCCGCAAGGGGATTTCTAGACACGCATTATTATTTTTTTCTTATACGGGATGAGGTTATCAGTCCCATGTCCAGTGCATCCAGTTGCATCGAGTGAAGCTTACTGGATGCAATTCGAACACCTTTAATGCCAGAAAAATTCCTGGTGACCTAAAGGGGACTCGAACCCGGTACACTTGCATCATTAGAGCGAATACTCTACCACTTGTCCAATTGAGTACCCTGAATTTTTGACAGTTATCATCCGGATATCGAATATCCGGATGTCGGAGAGTTGAGTGTATTACTAAAATGCACATTTATTCACAATCCTATGGTTTTTCTGAATGCCTTTTTAATGGGTGAGTTTCTTTTGACAAACTATCTCAAGATTTCTTTTTTTTTTCTTTTGTGTGCAGCAAGAGTATTCTGCAGTAGAATATTAAAAATATTAAATATCTTCCTTGTGGTTGTTGCACTATTCCTGGTTTCCTGCAGGCCATTTCAACCACTAAGAAGTAGTGAATAAATTAAAAGCACAGAGGCGTACAGAAAAAAGTAGAGCATGATTGTGGGAAAACAACTCAATTTAGTCATTATTGTCTTCGGCACACCTTTTAAATCAGAAAAATTTCACAAAGTCGAAATTTGAATCTTTTTCCCTCTTACACGTTTTGCGTCTATTTCATTCTTTTGTATTCCAAATTCGATTGAGCTAAATTGAATTTGTGATGTTTAAAAGAAGAAGCAGAGTGCGAAAGAATGAGATAGTTATATGCAAAACGCGTGAGACCGAAAAAGATTCGAATTTCGACTTCATGCAATTTTCCTGATCTAAAAGGCGTTCCGAAGCCAATAATGACTGAATTTCATTTTTTCTCCTCATTTCAATTATTAATTTAATAATTTCATATTTACTGACGAAATTTTCTATTAAAAAATGGTGAATTTTACTAATGTCAAATTTTACTGATCAAATTTTCTTCTTTTATGACTTCGGTACACCTAGATCAGGAGGATTTCATGACGTCGAAATTCGCAATCCTTTCTATCTCAAAATTATTGAGTTTGTTTTCTCGCTCTTCTTCTTATTTTAAACATCATGAGGAATTCAATTTAGCTCAACCGAATTTGGAGTGCGAAAAAATACTGAGATGCAAAACGTTTGAGAAAGAAAGAGATGTGAATTTAGATTTCATGAAATTTTCTTGATCTAAAAAATGTACCGGACTAATATAATGATTAATTTTAAAATTTTACGGAGCAAACTGTCAATCTCACTACATCCAAATGGATTTAGAGTCAATAAGTAACGGAGTGCAGGAAGATTGGGGTGCTAATTTCATAAATGGAGCACGTCACATGGCATTTGGGGTCCCAGTCAAAATCCCGAATGGGCCAAAATCCCGAATTCTTAAAAGTGTCATAGCTACTCCCACGACTGTACCCGCGCTTGCTGGAGGCAAAGGGAAATCTTCTGTGTCTTAGGAAATTATTCTGCACATTATCCTACATATAATTTCATCTCTTTCAGGATTTTGAAAATTCGGGATTTTGGCGTTCGGGATTTTGGCTTTCAGGATTTTGGCTGCCACCGGGCATTTGTTGTGAAAAAAAAGACCACATGTTTAAGAGTTCGTGTAAAAGTTACAAACTAGAAGTTTAAAAAAGTTCGAATTTTGACAGACTGATTTGTATATACTTAATAACGTTTCCGAAGCTAAGTTCCTGTAAAAATTTAATTTACTAGAGAGATTTGTGTTTCATATTACTTCTTCCCTAAGGCACCCCGCTCTCCTCGGTGGGAATTTATATATAGTGTTGAAAAGAAATATTTTACGACAATGTGGTCTGTGGAATTCAGGTGAGAAGCAAGTCAGATGGACTCCAAATGTAGTCAAAAAAATACCATTATTGCAGTTATTTTTAATTTGCAAATAAATGGTTTACGCTATCTGAATGTTGTTAATCCACTCTCTTTGTTATCTTGCTTAAAAGGATCGGTTGTTTGAACATCAGGCTAGAATATTACTTGCTAAAATATACTACATAATGTAAGAAACGTGTAACCCTTGCGACAGTAGAATAATAAATGCAGTTTCATGGAAAATATTTGCAATTTGGCTTTCAGCTTTTAAGGGTTTATATATTTTTTTTAAAGAAAGTACCGTCATGTGAATTGTATTTGATGAAATCATCCATAAAACTGGTCCCACCTCTAACAGTCATCATAATTTCTAGAAAGTACCTTTATATTTCCCTTCCAGGAAGTACCAGAGGAGAAACAATAATATGGAAGTTTATTAAGAATAATTTGAATTTACAGCATGGAGTTTTTAAAACATTTTCAATTTACTGCTATATATCTCGCGGTACTTGTTCCACCCTGGGTGCTTGTGCCAGCATAAATTCGAAATTATGACACGGTGCAGCTATGAAACTTACAATAAAACATAACGCTCTAATCCGACTCCCGAAGCTCCGGGCTTTTTTTTCGTTACCCACCACACCCGAAACTTTCATCGTGTGAGCTTTTCGTTTGCTCATGCAATTGGTTAGGGTGAGTGTTAAAAAAAAGAGTCTGATGCGTATAATCCCATCTGTCCTGGCATTGATCTACTTGGTTTTATTTATTTTCCACCACACATACACACCCTCACCAGGCGCCCCCATCGAACAATTGGGCGAAAGTTTGCGCCGGTCGTATTGTGCCATTGAAGCTTTGGGTGGTCTGTTTGATGGAAGTGCGAGATGCTGACTTGAATAACTTTGACAATGTTGTGTTGTTCTACACTTATACATCCTGCCACGTCTTTGGACGACCCCGTCAGCCCTCCTTTTATGCCCCGTCCACTTTCTCAATGTTTCCAATTCTTCTTCATCTGAACCATGGGCAAACGAGAGGGGGCGGAAAGGGGAGAAAGTGGGTGACGCTTCAACACAATTTTGGGTGATTCAGAAATCCAAACACACAGACCACTGTGCCAATATGTGAGACACAGAACATGTACATTGTCCTCTAATTTATAAAGGCTGCCAATTGAAGTGCAAGTATATTGGCTTAAGAAAAAAGATATCACACCAAGAGATTCACTTAATTGTTAATTACTAATTTCAGATGAAAAATTCCAAAACCTTTCTAATAAGTCCAAACGTGACCAAATCGGTTAAAAATAAATCTTCTTGAAAATGTTTAAATTTCGATTTTGAAATATTCAAAGTAAGAACTGTTCCGGTTATAGGTCTATATTTGTGAAGACCTCTAATTTACATAAATACTCTACACACTAGGGTCAATTTCCTAATTCAAAACCATTTCCAGATGCATTAACTTTGACAGAAAATTCAGCACATTAAGTTAATTTTCTTTCTGAAGAAAATTACATAAATTTGCTCCTTGACTCCTCTAGAATGTTACTGTTTAGTGAAAATTTTTTAAATATAATTTGAAATCTTCTGAAATACAAGAAAAATACACGAGTGCAAAATGCTTCTATTGGAAACAAATTAATCCAAATGGAGACAAGGGATAGTTTCTAATTGGAGACAAATAGTGTAAGTGAAACCGCGACGAAAGGCTTCCAAAGCCCTGTTGAGTTGCTCTTGAGTGTAGGATTTATTCTTATTCCTGGTCTTTTCTCCTTTCCTATCTCAAAACAATAAGAAAATCTCTCCAAAAAAATCATATTTCCGGTGTTTCCTATTGAAGCATTTGCAGACATTTCAGAAAAATCCTTTTTGTTCACGAAATAGGTAATTATTTCATTTGAAATACTTCACGTACCGTTAACAATAAAGATTAGCACTTAATTTCACATAATTTTCCCACAAATATTACATAAATGTAAGAAAAACGAATAATAGAATATTCGCCTTTCTAACTTATAGACGAGGTAACACAGTTCTAGACGATAAGGATACGGACACTAGCTTAGAAGTGACACAGAAAACGTTTTGAATGGTTACGTTTCCAATAAGAGCCAGGATTTTGGCTAACGTATACGATATTCATGAGCGTTAAATTTCAATTAAAAAACAGAAATGAATAATCCTTATTCAGCCAACCTAAGACAAAATTTCTCCAAAAAACTCATTGATGTCGTTGGATGACAAGCTTTTCCCCATCGTCTTTTCTTTATTTCCGCGGGTGATCCATAAGTATTTCCAAGTATTAAAAATACCCTGGTTGTCACTCCGAGATAATAGTATTCTCAAATTCCATTCTCTTAAATAGAAACTCCAATTTGTCTAACAATAGAACTTTTCTAATAAGATGCTATATTCTTAAACACATTTCAAAACTCATCAGATACCTCATTACCATTAGTTTCGGGAGTACTATCAGGTGATCCTATTTGTTTTTATCATAATTTTTTTCCAACAAATCTATCAAGTAAAGTGGGACTTCGAGATTTGGAAGGGTGTAGCATCTTTTTCAAGGGCACCCCTTCTTAATGTTCTTCTGGGTAATTAGGGATCTTTTTCATCCTCGTCGAGATGATTTTATGACCCAAGATAACCAAATTTATTCACTGATTTATTCACTGCTTAAGAGATGCTTCGAATGGGACTTGAAATTAAATCATTTTCCTGTCTTTCTCTTCAATATTTCATAAATATTTCTGATTCACCTTATAAAAGGATGTATT
Organism: Phlebotomus papatasi; assembly: GCF_024763615.1. Lineage (NCBI taxonomy): Eukaryota > Metazoa > Arthropoda > Insecta > Diptera > Psychodidae > Phlebotomus > Phlebotomus papatasi. Next base: position 44,441,648 of record NC_077223.1, read on the forward strand.
TTCTTTGATTTTCAATGCGAACTTATTAATAATTCACAAGTTGTGCCGAAATTCAAGCATTGCTTTGTAATTATCTCGATATTTCTTAGCAAGATTTCCATTGAAAAAAAAAACATAAAGAGTGACAACTTCTGTGTTAAAGGTTACGAATTTCATGCATGCTGAATAGCTTAGAATCTTTTTCTAGGTTTTAAATAATCTCAGTCAGAATTAATAAATCTTGGTGTAAAATATAAAATTTAGGGTTTTATTCATCTTTCTGAACCAGTTGGCCCGGTTTTCCGCGCTGTTTGCATAACTGTGTTTTCACACTTGAACATTAAAATTTTAATATGATTCACATTAATTGTCGCTGGTGAGAGTCCAAATGTGTAATTTGTGTGTTTGAATCATTTTATATTCAAAATTTGATCTATGTGTTGATAAAAAGGTAGACTTGGCCCGCAAAATTTGACATAAATTGATTTATAGCATTAATGCGAAAAATTAATGGAATTTTCTCTTTAATTTTTTAATGTAAAAAATATTTATGCTTTAGGTAAATTTAAACTTATTTTTGCAGGCCAAGTCCACTTCTTTATCAATAAATAGAAAAACCCCAAATATTAAGTGACTCAAAGACACAAATAACATATTTGGACGCTCACAAGCGACAATTAATGTAAATCACATTAAAATTTTAATGTGCAATTAAAATTTTAATGTGATAACGCCGTAAGGCTAATTTTTACCCTACAAGTAATGAATATTTTTTCTCAGAATTCTAATTCTAAAATTTTCCCAACATATAGAAATTATAGGGTAGTCCAATTGCAGTCAAACTTTTTAAAATATTCATATTTTGTTTTTAAATAAATTTTATTCATATGTGTGAAACAAAAATCAAAATACAAGAGTCCATTTCAAATATTCGATAAGACAATTTACGGATATTTTCGATATTAAAAATCGAATTTATTTCAGGTGAGTGTTGGACTGCGCCAGGGGTGTGTTCTATCACCATTGTTGTTCATAATATATATGGACAAGATTATGGAACGCAGTCGGGGGCAGAATGCGATTCGTATTGGGGATTTCAGGGTGAGCCATCTCCTCTATGCAGATGATTTGGTTCTTTTTGGATCTTCCAAAGAAAAGCTTCAGCGCACACTTGACCGATTTGTTAATGTTTGTGCCGAAACAGGTATGAATGTGAACGACAAAAAGTCGGAGGTAATGGTGATTTCCCGAGAATCTGTGGGATGCACTCTACATGTTAGTGGAGCCTCATTGACACAGGTGAAGAAGTTCAAGTATCTCGGGGTGTTATTCACGAGTGATGGTAGGATGGAGGCAGAACTCTCGTCGCGAATCGGTCAGGCTTCTGCAGTTATGAGGGAGCTTGGCAGAAGCGTGTTGAGGAAGGCCGAGCTTAGTCGATCGGCTAAATTATCGGTTTTCAAAGCTGTGTTCATTCCTATTCTCACCTATGGTCATGAGATTTGGGTAATGACCGAAAGGGTAAGATCGCGAGTACAAGCTGCCGAGATGAGGTACCTTCGGGCGGTTAAGGGAATCACTCGTCGAGATCGAGTGAGGAATGTAGCCGTTCGTGAGGAACTAAGAGTCGAGGAGCTGCTTCTTCGGGTCGAGAGATCACAACTTCGATGGTATGGACATGTTCAACGCATGAATGAAGAAAGATTCCCCAGAAAAGCTATGCAAGCCATTGTGAGGAGACCTCGGCCTCGAGGCAGACCTAGGACAAGGTGGCTGAATCAAATTCAGAATCCTGCCTTGGAACGCCTCGGGATCGAACCCGAACATCTTCCTGAAGTGGCGGAGGATCGACAAGCGTGGGCTGCTAATTTGGATGTCATGGGCCCGCGACCCCAATAGGGATAAGCGGTTGAAAATGAATGAATGAATGAATATTTAAAAGTTGATACAATACACTTAAATGGAAGAAGTGTCCAAAAATTCCAAACTACAACATTCACAGTTCAAGTAGTACATCCTATAATGTGTCCTCTCACTTTATATAGCCACACATAAAATTCTATGTATATTTTGGCAAAAAGGGACAAAGCTTTCACTCTCTCCCCTTCATGCAAGGCTTTTATTTGCCTCCACCAAAACTAGATCTCTTTCCTCTATTCAAACACAACCCTAAGGGTAGTTTTTCCAAAGCTATATGTACTGTACCCTCAAGTGTATGCTATTGTAACTTTAGACTGAGAATAGCAGGAAACTTAGGTTTGAGACGATCAACATTTGAGCGCAACGAAGAGTTTTCACTCCCCCTTAATTTGATTTATGAAGAAATTTCCCAGAGATGGAAACTCCAAATGCCTCTATAAAGAGAGAATAAAATTAGCCCTTATGTTAATATGCATCTCTAGCGCCCTCCTTTCCTGGGACAATTCAATTTTAACAATTCCGGATGTATTGCATGGAACGTGCTGGTATCTAAGGCGTCTCATCTCATTGGAACGTTTAGGAACAGAAAAAAAACCACTTTATCTTCATGCTAATTAGCTCAGTGAGAGGCCTAGGTATAGTTATCTTTTTGTATAACCGGTATAACCTAAGAGTGAGGGTCCTGCTAGCTAAAGAATTTTCCACTCAATCATCCATCTGGTAAAGCGGTGTAAGTACCGCTGAAAGCAATTGAATGAAAAATTACCGATCGGTATAAGTACCGTGTAATCCGTTCTCAGGGAAATTTTCTTTGACTTCGGAAAGACGAAGAGCTTGAGGTGGTATTATGAGGATTTAACTTTTGTACACTGCCTTCGAGAGGAGCACACTTTAGATAATACTACTTCAAACTATGAAATTGTACGATATGTTTTCCCCTATCTCTTGTGAAAATTTTCTTAATTGTTGCCATTGCACTTAGGGGTATGTTATTTTTGTGTAAACCCCGAAATCGATAGTAAAACAATGAACTGATAGAATTAAGAGCATTTTCCCCAAAGTTTAAGGACTTGGAATCACATAAGTTTGCGTTAGTGATAGGGCAGGTAGATATAAGATATCTCTTCTGTTGGACTTTCCCAGAGAGTTTATTTATTTTATGATTATAAGAATTGATTTTAATCATTAATCACTTTTCTGTAGTAAACTGTATAGGAATCTCTCTACTAGTTTAGGGCTCTAATAAGGATCTCTTTAAGAGAATCAGTAAATCATTTTTTTTTAAGTGTTAAATTCTACTTCTCCCTCGTCTTCCATTGACTATGAATAGGGGAAATTAAAGATGTTTTGGTCTCTTGTAATTGTAATAAAATGCGTGGAACGCGTCTGCAAAGTGGTAGCAAAAAATCCCGCATTTGCTGTTCGTATTTCTTTTGCATGAGAGAAAGTCGGTGGAGATAATTCCTCCTTGGAGTAATTAATTGCCATTCTAGCTGGTAGCAAATGTATACATCGCGCTTATGGCGTCTTCTATATACCCCAGGAAATGTTTACACAACCGAGGGTGGATGAAGAGGACTGACAGAGGAAAAAAAAGTGGAGACATGCGTGCAATAAATAAATAAAGATGAAGAGAAGGAATGACGAATGGAGAGAAATCCGAGCAAATAATTCATGACACGACAAAGTCTTTCATATCTCGAGGACTCTATTTTCACTCTCCATGTCTATTTTCACTTTTTCTGCCCCCTCACCTCCTTGGTACGACACATTTTCACCAACTTCTTATACCCCATACCCCGGGGTTCTGATGGGACCTTCCATGGGAATGTGCGTCATTTTGCTCTGGGGCTTGTCCACATGGACCATCCGGATTCCAACCACGTCGATAGGGGCATCGGTGACTGGGTGGGTGGTATCCCCCTTAAGGGACACCTTGCCCTAACACCGAACCCAACACCCGACCATTCTGAATCACGTGAGTCTATCACTCAAGTGCCTTCTTCCTCCCGGACACTGTTATTGTTATTATTTTTATTACGTTGTCACAATCCGACAAAAGATAGATATCTCGATGCGATACCATCCCCTAGTTTTCCAGTTTTCTATTCCGTCACATCTACTGCATAAACAGACAATAAAACTTCAATAAAAAAAACCCCAACAAATGATTTTGGTTCAGCTTTAAAATTCTCTGGTATTTCTGTGCGGAATGAGACCTTAAAGAGCCTATTCCGGTTGTGTCGAAAAACCCCAACCCAGTGAGTAGATCCCTCGACTTTAAAGACAATGGATGTGAAAGGCATAAAACTGGATGGAATACTTCACCCCCGCCAATGGAAATTCTTTAAGGGATGCTTCAGTCGAGAAGAGTCATTTTTTCAAGTTAGCCAAAATTAAGAGGTAGAATATGAATGGGTATTTCCGAGTGCGAAAACAGAGAGATTGCTTTAAGGCGGTATATACATTCAATTTCGGAACAACTAAAATTTACTGTATAACATAATATTAAATCAAGTGGAGAAAGGGGTCTTAGAAACTCTATTTAGCAAGTAAGTAAACACAAGAAGTAGTAGGACTTATCTGTGGGAGTACTACCTTTGTAATTTATTTTAGATTGCCTCCGGCTTAGAAGCAATAGGACAAAGGGGGTTGTTTGTGATTTGAATTTTGCTTTTACAAATGCTGGAAGATGGTTATACTCCTAGTGGACAACACTTGGTTGTTGACAATTCAAACTATGTAGCTTAAGGTCGAATTAAGTTATATTAAAATATAGTTTAAGAAGTAAGTACCGAGAAATGCTCGAGATGTATTCTTAAAGTTAATCAATTCCGGGAAATTCACAGAAATAATTAATTAATTGTTATTTATATTAGGTAAAATCACTTAACTGCTTATAGCAGTTTTAAGAAAATTCAGTAGCTAATTTGTAGCTGAAGATCTGATAAAGTTTTGTATACTAGGTTTGTGATCTCGTTACTAAATATTTGAGTTTCATTGTTTTTTTTTTCAGGGTGGACTCAGATTTTAGACGTGCAAATTTTAAAAATTTAATTTCAAAATTTAAAAACTTAGTATAGTAATTCATCTAAATAGCATAGTTCTTATAAGTAATTACATAAAATTCGGTTGTTCGAAGTTCGAAATTCTTTATTTCTTTTGAAAGAACTGTAAATTCAGATATTACGTTTTTTATAGATCACAATGCGTATTCATGATCTATATAAAAACCGTTTGGACTTAACATAATAATTCCAAATCAAATTTATGATCTAAATTAGTCATAATTTTATCTAAATATTTCGAGAATTATTTTAATTTCAGCCGAAAAGTCTAAAGTTCAAAGTTGGAAGATTATCAAGATTTATGCAATGAACCTTCTAATACTGATCCTAAACTCTCAATATGTGATAAATGATGCAGATCTTTTATTGCAAAATTTTACCTGCTAAATATTCACTATAACCAGTCTGAACCTATTTGGGGCTTAAGGTTAATGCATATATTTTGATAACTGTTGCAATTTCTTAATAACTGATTCTTGAGAAAATTTTGAATTAGAATTACATAGGTAGGGGAAAGTGCCCATGCTTGATACCATTGGAAGCTTCGTAATGACTAAATTTTTCCTATGCTTCTCAATAAACGTGACTTCGCAATATATTTTAAAAACTTGACACTTTCCCATAGTTTTTTAAAATATGGTTACGATGAGTCATATATATATGGTATAACATAGAAAATTTAGTCATTACGAAGATTTCAATGGTATCAAGCATGGGCACTTTCTCCTACTAGATGCAACATATTCTCAAAAATAACTGGAATTGCTCGTATTTTAGATTATTCCAAATTTTCGGGAAGTGGTTAACCTTAAATCTAATGATTCCTTAAAGGAAAATAGTTAAAATTACAATTTTTGGCAAAATTTACTCCTAATGAGTAAACTCCTAATGAGTAAACTCCTAAAGAGATATTTCAAAATTCAATGCTTTTACTGCAATTGAGAAATTTCCATCCTAAAAATCAGTAAAATCAAAGATTTTTTACACATTTAATGATGATTTATAGAAATTTCAAGGCAGAAGACCGTTATGAAGGATATCAATATAAAAATGGTCATTTCTGGAATAAAGTTTCCTTACAATTGGAAATTATTAATAAATTTATGTAATTTAATAATACTTCTTTGTTGTCAGTCTCTTTACCTGCTTGTAGAAGGTAAATACAACAAAGTTCACTGTACTTAATTACATTTGCGATGAACATTTTAAATTCGGGACAGGACACTATTAATTGATCGTTCGAAAATTAAAATTCAAGCGTATCCCTTCTTCAAATGAACTGTTACTAATGAAGAGTATTTCACAGTTCTACTTGAGTCTCTGGTATTTACTTATAAAACCTTATTTTGAATAAATATCAATGAATAAATTGCTATATGATATAATGCTCTTTTTGGACATCTAAGTAAGAAACTTTTATAAACGTTATAAACGTAATGCGATATGAAAACTTGAAAAGAACTGGTATGAATTTTATCTTCATGTGAAACAAACCCATTCTATACGTACGGGTAGCCGTAAATTCAGGCATGCAGGAGGATTTCCGTGTTTTTGCTCGGAATTCCAAGAGGAATTTTAAATGATCATTGCAAAATATCTTTCCCGCCAAATGGTTTTAGTGGAAAATGAAAACCAGAGTTGGTAGGGAGAGGGATACTGAGAAAAATATGTCACATATACAGGTGGAAATTTTTGTGGGGTGTTTTTTTCTGTTCAACCCTCTATGTTGCTTTTTTTACCACCCTTACAGCAGTCCCTCCAAACATTCACCGCAATAATGATGATTGTGATAGTCACGTGCGGCGCATTATCGTGTTTTTGTGCATTCACTCCCATAGATGTCGTGCTGCTGGAGTGTCATTAATGTCTAGCGTCTCTTGCATATGCAATATTCCCGATAATTTGACAATAATGGTAAATCGAATAACTGGAGAGGGAATGAGTGGCAATTTTTGCATCAATCGCGTGTGAGTCAAGTGTGAGATGGAAATTGGACAAAATGGAATTTGCCCAAGCATAAGGCAAGGGGCGGGGGTAGAAGGGGAGTGTAAGGGGGATGAGGACTTAAGAGGTACCGGGACGTAGCAGCTAGAGAAGAAAATCTTGTATAAAATGCAGCAAATGCGATAGAGAAAAGCTTTTACAGTGTTGAACTTAATTTTTCGCTATTGCCACCCTCTGCCATTACAGAGGGGTGCAAGGGATGGGGGAATGGTAGAGGGGTTTTAGGGTGTGCGAGAATGGGAGAAATTGCCTTTCTCCAAAATGAAATTACACCCTGTTTCACTTTATACTTTGTGTGCCAGGAGGAGAAATTGCCCTTATATGAGAATTCAAACATTCTATATAAGATTACGGCACACACACACCCTCATCACCCAACCCTCCCAACTTTTCCGGATATTTCCCCGGCAACAAGAGGCGTTAGAATGGGCCAAGGGATAATAAATTAAAAATGTCTTGTTCATGTCACGTCTCGACTACGTTTGTTGTCGCCTCAAGAATCCAAAGGAATTCACTTCTTATATTTATTTACTTGGCATTTTCATTTTCTAAAACTCCACCAAAAGTTACAAAAAAAATGGGAAGACAGCGGGAATGGCGATCTTCTCAGCTCTACAAGAAACGGAAAAATTCTATATAGGAATTCAAACAAACTACGCAAAGCAAAAAAAAAAGAGGAATCTTTCTATCCTGAGCTCTTCTGATTCCATCCATTTGCTTCCCATTACACTGATTACACTTTTATCTTTATCGGGATTTTTTCTTCGCAGTATTATCCGCCATCATCCCGCAGGAGCTGAATCACCAAGATACACCGTAAGAAAATTGATATAATTTCCTTCTTCGATCGACGATAAAGCCATTTGCAGGAAGTGCTGGAAATTTCATTAACAAGTGAAAATCTTTTGATTCTTTTTTTTGTTTTTGTAAACATTTTCTTTTCTTTTTGTCAGATGAAAAAGCGATAGTTTTTTTTTAAAGATTATAGGGTCATTTGCGGAGCTTAGACTGAAAAATGAACTTATCCATGTTTCAACCATAGGATATAGTCATTTTTTATTGTGAGCTCTACATATTTGAAATATATGAAATCAATATGAAACGTCGGCATCAACTAACGATTTGAAAACTACCTACTTTATATAAGATCCTTGACATACCTAACGTTTTAATCAAAAGATGGCTTATCGTGTAAGTAAAAGGCCTTGTGTAAATAAAGGCCCTATAAGCTTTTCCAGCAAATCTATTCTTAATTAGAATTCAATGGGATAGCTTTCCTAGTAGGGTAAGTGTGCTAATTCCGGCCAGCTTGCAATTTCGGCCACCTTTTTTGTTCCTCGAATTTCCATGAACTTTTAGATTTTACGTACTCTAGAAATTATACAATGCAAAAGAATAATAAAAAATGTAGCTTCGACAAACGAGATGACGTGAAAAAGATATTGGAGGAATTCCCGAAGGGCAAGGAACTATGAGAATGAAGGTGTCCGAAATAGGGCACCAAAGCCATGTCTATATTTTTATTCATTTTAAAATGTATTATGAATGATTTTAGAGTAAATAAAGACTTTAAACTCTTTACAAGGTTCCAAGCAACACTCTTTAAGAAGAAAGAATAAAAAAATCAATTTGAATTTAAAATATTACATTTCAAACATGAGACTTTGATGCTTGCATGGAACTATGCCGAAATTTGGTACACTTACCCTATCAGTTTGAGATTTTGCATTTTTTTCTCTTTTGGAAATGTATAAAATTTAATTTTACTAAAATAGTACGTGTGTCCCAGACACAGTTCCGACTTAAGCCGAGAGACGGATTAACGTAATTGTAATCAAAATAATGATTTGACTAAATTCCTATCAGTTTCCCACTACCTAAGCCGTTTCTTGTCTTAAGCGGAGATACTCATTAGTCAGAAACTGACAGAAATGTCATTCATTGGCTTAAAATTGCGTTAGGCCGTTTATCGGCTTAAGTCGTAAGTGTGTCTAGGGCACAAGAATATCGATTCGAATACTCTTTCGAAAAAATCCATCTATGGACGATATAGTGCCGTCTGAAGTTATCCGTTAAAGCTATATTCATTGGTAAAAATAAAAAGGTCAAATTGACCCTTTGAAAGGTTCCCTTGTATCACTTAGTATTAATTAAAAAAAATGTAATATAATTCTTGTCGGATTATATTTTAATATCTTGAGATGCTTGAAATACTTATTTTATTCAATACTAGTGTCCTAAGTGGAGTGTTGAAAACGTTGAAACTTAAAATATTTTTATTAAGACGTGTAAAGTGTTTGTATGAATTTTCCCTTCATTTCTTGTTCTTGTTGCTCTCCAGTCAACTGTAAGTGACCTAGTGAAATGGTGAATTGAATATAGCTGGCATCCCTCCAAGTCCAAATCGAATAGTAAAGGCCTGTTGGAAATTAGTACCGTGCAACAAATTATGACTCTCTTTTTGTCCCAAACCCAAATCCTCCCACCGTGACTTTGCACCCAATTTCCTCCTATGGACAAATTGGCAGAGGCGCCATAAGGACTTTGTGCATTTACGGTTGGATATGTAAGTGCAAATGCGACTGGCATTATCGGGGGGTGTTGGGAGAATCATCAGTTATATCAGCCATACTCGGATTTGCTTTTCAGCAATGGTGTAATTTTATGTGCGAGAACACTGCAAGAGTTGGCAGACACGATGAGCCACAAAAAAAAAAGCAACGACGAAGGTGGATGAAAGAGAAAAATTTATCCCACCAAAAATGGCCTGGAAATGATTTAAGGGTTATCTGTTTTCCACCCTTTCATCCACTCGACAAACACTGCGGCATTTTCCCTATTTCCACAGGGAAGGAGTCTGGCAAACATTCTCACTTTGTGGAGCAGCTGGAGAGCCAAATTCAATTGTGACAAAACTGATATCGCACACAGAGACATTCCTCAACCACGTAGGGTTCGTCTTCTGGGACATGAAGGGCTAGGAGCTTCGGTAACTTCTCAACTAGCTTCACAATAAAATCGTCTCGGGAGCTAAGTACAAATATAATTAGCCAATTGCAAGTAATTAGCTCACTGAACTGAAATTCCACTGTATCTTTGAAGTTCATGCGACTTCTCAGTCAGAATACAAATTAACCATTTTGCCTTCCTTTGGCTTTCACTACTACCTCCCCAACGCAATCTTCTGGTATTTCTACTTTAGTTACCATCACGATTTTCCATTTGAAGGGTGTTTTCTTGTCTTCCAACGACTTTAAACATCCTCAAGTTCTCTGATACACCCCAGAAAGACATCCTGCTATAAAAATGTAAAATAAATTTCTTCGAAAATGTTATGGTTAAAGCAATGATTAAGGGAGAGTACATAGTTTGACACTTTTCCGTATCTGAACTTAAGGATTTTATACTAGAAAAGTTGATGATCTATCACCGCAACTATTTTGATTACTACACCAGCTGAGAAAAAAAACGGGGGTGCGAAAATTTTTTAAAGTTAATTTTACACTTTTTTAATGGTAAAATTAACATGAAAAGGGTAACTTTAAACCCTAATACACATAAAAAAAAAGCATAATATTTACACTGATTTCGGATCAATACTGCAGGGTAATATAAACATTTCCGGAAAGTTATTTTAACTTTTTCGGATTTTTCTCAGTGTAAGGGCTTTGACAGACCTCAGGATTAGCCTAGAGACGGCTTAGGGTTATATTAGAAATAATGGTAATACTACATTTCCATAATTTTCCACTAAGTCGTCTCTCGGCTTAAGTCGTAAGTGTGTCTAGGGCATAAGACTAAATTCTAATTCAACTTCTGAATTTCTAAAACTTACAAGTCAGAATTACATGGCAAATATTGTTCATGTAATTTTTATAAGAATTTGATGTACAGAATATGTGAAAATTCTAGTCGAAGTTGAATCACAAATCTACATTTTTGAATTAAGGGGAGAGATTTAACAAAGTTTACGGATATGTATTTAAAAGGAATCAGTCGATTAGGACTGAGTAAAAAAGTAGTTTTCAATTATTTTATTAAGGATATTAGGAATAGAGCAGTTTGATCTTACATCAAATAGCTAAAGGAAAACCGCTTAAACTCTGGAAATAGACTTCCAGTTCTCCGCAAATGATAATAATAATAATAATTTTATTTCTCTTTTATCATCTGCGGCTGCTACCGACTTCATCGGGCAAGACGGCAGAAAATCCAGAATCATTAGTCGTATAGGCCGTTACATATATTAACAGATCCAAATTATTTTAATTATAGCGTATGAAAGATTGTGCCCTGGAGAGTTTCAAATCTGTTTAGTGATTATGGGTTTAAAAATCTAAAAATATATTTTTGCTATATTTTATTACATATAAAAAACTATTTTATTATGAAATTTTTATTAAAATATTTCAAGAACGTTACCGTGAAAATCTAATTTTTCTAAAGTATTTAATAAACGTATGCTCACGCATTTGAGAAACTCTATACTTTAAAAATAGAGTTAGAAAACTGATTAAAGTTTATGCTCTCGGAAGACTGTACTTCATAACAGGAATTTTTAAACTCTATTTCCTTTTATTTTTTTACAATTGACCTCAAACTCCTCTATATATTCTTGTAAGGGAAACTGTACCAAATTTCGGCCAGCTTGTAATTTCGGCCACTTGTGTTCCTCAAATTTCCATGAATTCCGGAAGGACAGGGAACTTTGAGAATCAAGGTGGTCTAAATATTACCTAAATCTATGTCTTTATTTTTATTCATTTTAAAATTTACAAGGTTCTAAGCAACACTTCTTAAAAAGATGTAACAAAAGCTTCAATTTGTATATAAAAAATATTGCAGTTCAATTCAAACTTAAGACTTTGGTGCTTGCATGCAACTATGCCGAACTTAAGTCCAGTTACCCTATTACTAGACAATAATTATTATTGCTAACCGAAAGTCTGTATCACTTACCGAATTGTATTGTTTTCTTTTTGAGTTTAAATATAAATTTGGTTTTTGTTTAACTTAAAAACACGTGTAACATCTTGTAAAATTATCGAATATTTTAAGATTGTTCAGATCACTGAGATAAATCCGAAAAAGTTAAAATAACATTCCGGAAATGTTAATTTTACCCTGCAGTATTGATCCAAAATCGGTGTCAATATTACCCTTTTTTTCATAAATAGAATTTCTATAGAGATATTTGAGACACTCCGAGCGAAAACAGGAAAACGTAAATACATTTTTCTATTAAAATAGCCCACTCTTGCTCTGAGCGATACATTTACCCTCTGTTTATAAGTAGTATGTCCTTAAGGCTCTAAGTTTCTATCTATACCTGTTTTATCTGCTCTGATAATAACAATAAGAGGAAAAACTGTTATTATACTACGCCATCCTGGGCCCCTTACTAGTTGTAAACTTTTATAAGTATTTTATAAATTTCCTAAGGCGACAATACTTCAAATAGATGCATGAGTTTGATTCAAGAAAACTCAATTTTCAAAATACAAACCTGAAATTTTCATGGTTTACCAACAGTGATGTTAAAGTGTCTGCCACAAAATAACTCATCGAAGCCACATAATCGTGATCTCCCTCCTGGAAATACTGTCAAAATTGTCACCACATCGATATTTGGAGATTTGGTGCACAGTGGCAAAGCCCCAGAGTCACAATCACTATTGGGGGCTGGGTCATACAATTGATAGTTGGCATTTATGGGTAACAAGTTATTCTCATATTCACGTGTAGTGACGTGGATGGTGAACCGCAGAAAATCCACGGGGAATGCATTCAACAAAACGCAGTGACGGCGCGAATCCACACTAGACGTGCACTTAATCAATCTGCATCATGCAACAAATGCCACTATCTGGGTTATTGTGTGAAAGTTTTTGGTACTTTCAGCACAATTTCATGAGTTAAATGTATACCCCTGGTGAGAGGGTATTTTGTCCATAAGGTCAGAAACCCAAGAGGTTATTTTAAATTTCAAGAGGCTGCTCATTGTCATATTCCACTGACAAGGATTTTGTTTTAGTTCCATCGGGTAACCCTTTTTTAAATTGGTTCTTTAGTTTCTTATTTATTTTTTGAATGTTTTTCTTGTGCTTAATGGTATTTATTAATATTAAAGCTTTCTTAACCTAATTAAAGGTTTCTAAGGTGACAAGAATTTTTTCTTGGTTCTGTGAAATATTGTGACTGTTTCAAGGGTTTCAGGAGATTATCAAAGGTTTCTCAAATTTTACGAAACAATTCTTGACTGTGATTCATGATTCCCAGATTTTGTGGAAAGTCATGTGAAAATGTCTTAAGTTTTAAGAAACTTTTCATTAGTTTGTCAGGTTTTGTAAAATATTTTAAACTTTTAAAGGTTTCTGTTGTGGTTCTCACCTGAGGAAGAAGTAGGAATATTAGGTTAATATATATCCCAGCCTTGTAGCCGATAGTCCGAGTGGAGATGGTGAGACCATCTAGTGAGACCATAAATTTTTAGAATTTCCTATCTGACACTTACTTTTTTAGGTGTGATTCCTTCTACTCATACCTATTTCTAAATTTAATAATATGTTTCTAGAAAATTTAAAAATTTCTGTGATTTGGAAGGTTTTTATGAAATTTTTAAGATGTCGCTAACTTCTTATAACTTTTTGATAGTTTCGAGCTTTTGGTGATACAATTCTTGAGTGGTTCTTGTTCCTTGGTTTTGTGAAACGTTTCAAATGAAAATTTAAGAAAAAACACCTAGAATTTCTGTGGATTTCGCAAATTTTATTGAACACTTCAAAGGTTTTTAGAAATTTTTTCCAGTTTCACAATTTATTTTTACCATTTTTAGAAAGCTCTTCAGATATTAGGAAACAATTTTAAGGCTTTTTGGAAAATTTTGCAACATTTCTTGCGTTTTATATAATATTTTGATGGTTTCTTGAATCTGATGAAAAACTCTACTTAAGAGTCTCCAGTTCTTCAAGTTTCGTGATGATGACTTTCTCGAAGTCTTGAAAATATTGCTCAGTAAATTTGTCACGGGTTTCTCTATATGAATCACCCCTTTGTTTATTTTTAAAAATTCAAATTGTAACGACCAGAATCGCCGTGATTGTATTTCTCTCAAGCAAAATCATTTTGGATCTTTTGGATAGTGAACCATCAGAATAAATTTACCTCTCCGATATACAAGATGCTTAAAATATGAGTTGAGAACTTTCCAAAGCATGTTCTTAGCACTTGCGGAAATTGAACTCCTTTAGTATGTAAGTTAGCATTCACATAGCAATTAAATTCCCGACATTTTCTTCATTAAGTCTATCGATTGGTCCCTTTTAGCTAAGGGGATGGAAATAATAAGAATGTGTGCATCGGAAGGAATTCTCAATTGCGAAATTAATTAGACATTCTGTCGTTTTTCTCTATAGAGATTTTTAAGACTTAATGATTCCCATGAAGCATGAAAATTTACTTTCTCACAAATAGCACTGCAGAATTTAAAGTTGACTGCAATTGGCAATTTTCGACCGACAAAATATTTTCAATCACGGAAATATCCGCAACGAAATCACGGCTTATGATCAATAGGGACCCGGTATGTTGCAGGCACAATGCGTCAGGCGATAGCGTCCCATTTGGGAGGAACGGGGGGGGGTCACCCTTGATAATTTAGACGTCATTGTGAGCCAGAGAATTGCTCAATCATGAATTGGGGGCATTGAAATTCACCACACGTTAGTGTCTGATTCACATTTCGTGTGAGTGTATGAGGTCCAAATCCGCGAAGAATTATCGCACATAGAACAGCTTTTGCATTTTTTTTCTCCCATAAACCCAATGACCCCCCTGATTCCAACTCCATCACAGTTCATTCAAGCGCAAGAGTTCGATGGTGAAGCCAAATATCGGGAAAGGAATTTTTCTTCCTGTCTGCATCAGATACTGGTGAGTTTAAGATACCCGGAAGAGGTGGAATCTCCATCCCAGGCCATATCACCTTACCATTCCCCGACATAAGACGTGCCAGCATCAGTTGAGAAGCGTCCAATTTCTCCTGTGCTAAATAATGTCACCATCATCATGATGGTGGAGTGAAGGAAAGAATTATGATGTGCAAAATTCTCCATGCGATAAATACCCAAAGCTTTTGCTATCATCACACATAATTTGAACTTTTCCACCATCAATCCCTGTACAAAATTTCCCTGGCATTTTAAACAATATCAACAGAATTTGTAATGAGCTTACCTGTGAAAATCATATCGATTGAGCCGAATTGAAAACGCTGTATAAAGGGATATTCTAGGAAAGTCTAACACAATTAAACACTTCTGCATACCTTTGAAAAGGACAAGATCAACAGAATTGGAATATGTGAAATGCATAAGGATTTAATTTGATTAAAATACGGCTGCTCGATTCTTATAATGGCCTCTACGCACTAGGAGTAATTTCTTTAAGAAAAAGGCCCTTTTAAAGAAAATTTCCCCTATCCTTGTAGCCAGAAACACCAGAATTTTTTTTTTAAAAAAGCATTCATGTAAATCATGTAACATTTTTTGGATCCTTTTTTACGAGGTTGCGTGAAACATTATTGGGCAGGTAATGAAAAAACCTAGTTCTCTACCCGATTGAGAAATTTTCACTATAGTGTACAAAATAAGTCATGAAAACGTTATTTTTATGTCACTGAAATAACTTGAATAGCTCTGAATTCTAGCCACAGTTGTATTACCACGATATTACGTTATTTTCGCTTTAAATAATTGCATCAGAAGTAATCAAATGGATAATGTTATTCATTCGAAAGTTTTTATTTGAGGAGTTACGTGATTTTCTCGAATAAGATTTACGTCAGTATAACGTAAATATTTGCGACTATGCTATACTATTCCAGTTCTCTTAGTAATGGATCATTTTCAAGGTTTTCAGATCACTTCAACAACTAAATATGGAAAATGTGGTACCTAGGCCTCTACACACTAAAGAAATTCATGTTGATATTGAAAAGTTTTTTCTTACACAAGGGCAGAGAATTTTCTTCAATATGAACATAAATTTCTCTAGTGTCTATAGGCCATAAAAGGGCTTTTTCTATCAGAGTCTGCCATATGCTAAGCTCTACCATTTAATAAATATATTCAGCATTTGAAAGTACTTGTTTAAACACAGAATTACAATTCGGAAGTATCTTAGTTTAATAGGTTTCAGGTCTTATTGAGAGTATCACCACATCCAGTTGCACCGGAAAGTGTGGTGATGAGAATGATGGACTTTGGCGTGAAAAACCGAAGGATGTTTTGTCGAAAAATCACAAGTGGAAGATTTTATTTTCCTTTCGACACAGCATGAAGAGTCAAATCTCATCAGAGTGAAGAGTTTCCTCACATGGTTCTCTTCAAAAGCTTCTCCGACTCCTGGACCATATCCTGGACCGACATTGTCAATTGCCGTGCATCTCACGTTCGTGTGAATGGATTTCAATGGTGGCCCCAGTCTCTCTGCATTGCCAATGTACAACTCAGTGAATCGATTGAATTCACAACAGCAACACTTGCCGAGTTTCTGGCACTGGTTACATGCACGCTCAACCCGACGACGGATCCCATTGAATTGGATGAGTGGTGAACTCCTGGATAGCAATCTCTTCATACTCCCTAGCAGCCCCTCTGTGACATGGGGCAGATCGTATTGATGACGATGTCTCATCAGCGCGGTTGAGCCGTGGTTTTGGCACAATCAATTTCCGTCCGGGGACAATTACTCAAAATTCGTCCCCTTCTATGTGCGTGATACGACCACCAATGGGGTGGTACCCTGTGGATGTGGTGTACCTCCCAATCGGAAATGTTTGAAGAGTGTCGCGGGATTGGAAAATCCATTTCCAGGGAGAATTTTATTCCACCGATTCATTCTTTTGCTGGGAGAAATGTTAGTTGAGTTCGGGAAATTGAAATTTAAATTCCACTGTCATAACCCATTGAACACAACAGCTTCAAAAACGCAGGATTATTTTGGGCTTATTTTTGCTAAATGGACTCGCAAAGTGCTTAGCAATTCTGGAAGAAGAAGTGCTATTCGAAGTATGAAATTTACACTTATACTCACTTATGCTACATCACAAGATTACGTCGTAAAAATAGCTTTTCTACGAAGAAATTGATACAGTCTACACTCAATCAAAAACCTGAAAACAAAACATTTCATAGGGATTTACTAATGTCTGCCGCAATCGCTATTATTGCTTGAAATTTTGCAAGAAAGTAAAAATTTGAGCCTTTAACCCTTAAATCATTTATTAGTTTACTCTTGTTTAGTTCAGTTTATGCTTGTTTATCAGAATCCTAATC